>NC_056746.1:896946253-897313753 GCF_019279795.1 Protopterus annectens
TCAGAAACAGAAGAGTCTAGAATGTCAGGAACAGAAGACGCATGTCTAATTTTGATTATTTTTGACAGGAATGTTTGAACACACACAACCCTGGGCCTAGCTTTCAGTTTACACCAAGAGGCACTCTGTCTCTTCACCCAGGACTGGCAAGAGTGGTTCTCCCTTGCCCAAAGGCACTAGGGCCAGAAGATGCATCTAACCCCTGATCCATAGTGACTGTAGGAACAAAACCAGCAATAGTCAGTGAAAGAGTAGCTGTCTGAGGAATCAGTTTTAGTCACAGCAGAGTTCCACACCTGCAGCTGAGAAACTTAAACAGCTTGATCTAGTGGCAGAGGCTATTACCTCATTTCCTTCTTGTGGATGGAAGGAAGAAAAGATGAAATGGCATGCTCTTTCATGGTTAATCCAAAAAACGATGTCAGATTCCCAGGAAAGCCTGAAAGCAGTAGCTGAAGAATAAAGTAATAAATTAACTTCTCCACAGTAAAAAGCACTCCTACCCTAGTCCCAAAAGTACATTCAAACTTTCCTCCAAGAGAAAGTGATCCTTCTGATTAAAAGTAATTAAAGATCAACTGACAGCCATGAAAAAAAAAATACTTTCGCAGCTTTATTTCACAGAAAAAAGTATAGTTACCAAGGTTGTTCTCCCAAAGGGAACAATCTGCGCACAATGGAACAGCATTTGTAAACCTCAACAGGATTTCCTTTGGTGGCAGAAAAGCTCTGAAAGGCTTGGTGCCCAAACCTAATGGTTTAGGCATGTGGAAGATGCCCTGAAGCTTTGAAAGCTGACTGGCTGTTATATACTTAGCAGGATACAACCCATATAAGCTTAGGCTACTACTGTGGGTCATTAGTATGAAGAGCACTATTCTGCTTACCTGTAAGCCCTTCTTAAGCCTTTTTAATTATGCTGGAAATGAATTTCCTGACTTGCTGGTTTACTTACTGCTATGGGCATTGCATACCACGTGCACTCCTATGTTTAATTTTGCAATTTCTGGACTGGCTTAAGAAAGATCTGACTTTGGTGACTTACCATGGTTACCAAAAGAAACAAAAGTTCACTTTTCCTGGGATATCAAATACTTCAGAAATTTAAACCCACAAATTGTGAAAATTGCCTGTGAAAAATTAACATTTCCCCCATTTGAATATTTACTGTTACAATACAAAAAAAGAAGTTATGTACTTACCACAACATTCCTTCCATGTGAGTTGTTCATCTCGCCTTCATTTTACAGATGGGTTCAGAGCCGATCCCTCGGCTCCGAGTCGGCCTACTACAAAGCTTAAGGTTTCCAAATAGCTCTAGACCAAATCCCTATCCCATGATGCACCTAGAGTTACCTCAGATCTTGTTTGCTGCGTAAAATAATGCCATATGTCATTCTATAACTCCATAAGAGAGAAAGTATAGAAGGGTTGAGTGACCAGGAAGGATCTAGCATCTCAGTCTTCGGAAAGCCTAGGAGGGGGTAGGAGGGACGGACTTAAGAATGAAGGCAAGATAACAACTCACATGGAACGTTATGTTAAGTACATAACTTCTTTATGTGAAGTTGTTCTATCTCACCATTCATTCTTACTGATGGGTAGCATCCCAAGCACGATCTACCTCAGGTGGCTCATGGGAGTATATTTCTCAGGACCGTGGATCCAAATGAGGCCCTGTCCCTGGAGACCCTGTCAACTTTGTAATGAGTGATAAAGGTATGAGGTTTCGACCAAGTGGCTGCTGCACAAATGTTATGAATAGGAAGTCTGGCAGAAGATGTAGAAACTGCTTTGGTTGAGTGAGCTTTAATTTCATGCTGTAGGGGCATTTTGGCAGCTGAATAAGCAAAGGTGATACAATCAGATAACCATTTAGACAAGAGTTGTTTTAGCCACTGGCATACCTTTCCTGGAGTCTGAAAAGGAGACAAAGAGCTGATCTGATTTCCTGAAATCTTTTGTCCTATCCTAATAAAATCTGAGCTGTGAACATCAAGTTTGTGCATGTATTCTAGATTGTTGGAGTGGCTGGGGAAGAAAACTGGAAAATCAATAATTTGGTTGAGATTAGCTTCAGTGCAAACTTTAGGCAAAAAGGAGGGGATTGCCCGAAGTAAGACTCAGTATGGAAAATCAAGTAAGGAGGTTTAATAGACAAGGCCTGAAGCTCTGATACTCTGCGGGCAGAAGTAATAACCACTAAAAAGATAGTTCCATGACACAAATTTGAGGTCACATATGGAAGCTGGTTCAAATGGAGGAAGAATAATGCGGGAAAGCATAATTTAGATTCCATGGGGAATAAGGAAATTTCACAGGTGGTCTAATATGAAAGGTCCCTTTGAGAAAGGCTTTGGATAATTTGTGTGAAATAATATTCAGTCCTTCAAATCCCAGATGAAAGTTAGAAATGGCAACAAGTTGAACACAGACTGTTGCTGCTGCAGCTCCAGCTCCTTTACTGAATATCAATGTCAAGAATTCTAGAATAGAGGCCATAGGGGCTCGGTAAGGATCAATATTGTTTTTAGAGGCTCATATAGAAAAATGTTTCCATTTGTTGAGGTATAGCTTCTTCGTAGAGGATTTATGAGAGAACAGGAGAATTTGCTTCGTCTCACTGGAAAGGTTATGGAACCTGGCTATAATGGGAATTGGTAAATATCCAACACTGCTGTTAAATAGAACAATAACCAAAAAAAAAAACGTTGAGAGCAAAAACCTCTTTTGCTCTCAACGTTTGTTTTTTTTGGGGTATAATGGGAATTGGAGCAGCCAAGCTGTCAGCTTCAGGGACTGCAGAGAGGGATGAAATTCCCCCGACAAGCGAGTCAGAAGGTCCGGAACTGGGTCCATATTCGAGGAGTCCTCCAAAAGATGAAGTCGAAGAAGGGGAACCAAATGTGACGAAGCCAATGAGGAGCTATTAGAATAATGGTCCCTCCCAGGGCTTTTGCTTTCTGTAATACCTTGGGTATCAATAGGATTGGTGGGAATGCATAAAGGAGACCCAGGGGCCAAACGTAAACGAATGCGCCCCTTCGGGCTTCTCCCGGAGGAATCAGGGCAAAGTAGCTTCTGCATTTTGTGTTCATGTGACTGGCAAAAAGGTCACAGCAAGGCTGGCCCCACCTGCAGAATATCCTGTCCGCTATTTCCGTTTTGAGGGACCACTCCCGGGGTAACAAAATTGCTCTGCTCAGCTAGTCTGCTATCATGTTGGATTTCCCCGGGATGTGCATTGCTAACAGAAAGCGCTGGGTGGATATAGCCACAGCCATACTCTTAGGGCCTTGCAACAAAGGGGGTATGACCTTGTTCCTCCTTGTTCAAGTACCAGACCACTGACATGTTGCCCGTCTGAATCGCAATCGTACCCAGAGGAAGAGAGTCCTGGAAGTACTGCAATGCCAGAAGTACTGCTCTCATCTCTAGATTGACTGATATGCAGATGTGTCTCTTGATCGGTCCATGTGCCTTGGGCTGTCCTTCCCTGAAAATGCCCCACCCTATCAGGGAAGCGTCCATGGTCACTGTGGCCGCTGATGGGGGTTACATGAGGTGAGGTCAACCACCACTGAAGATTCCTTTTTGCAGGAGTTTGTGATCATTGTGTGACATGGGGAGCTCTTGGTAAGACCACTGAGTGAACAGCCATTGCAGTATCTGCATGTGTTTACGACCCAGTGGTATGGCCAGAATTGCTGAACTTCTGATGCTGGTGCCTTGTTTTTGGATATTAGAATGCGGACCTGCTGGCAGAGAAGTAAGATTCTTTCTACTGGAAGTCTTAGCGTGGTGGTGGTGTTCAGTTCTGCTCCGATAAAGACGACATGCTGCGATGGCGACAAGGCAGATTTTTGAGTTTATTGCAATGCCCAGCTGGTTGCAGACTGACAGAGTGGATTCCTTGGCCTGAATGAGTTGATGCCTGGTGGTGGAGGTGAGGAGCCAATCGTCTAGGTATGGAAACACCTGGAATCCTAAATGTCAGATGAGCCGTGACCAATGCCATGCATCTGGTTAACACTCTGGGGGCTGTAGCCAGCCCAAAGGGCAGGGCTCGAAAGTGGTAATGATTGGCTCCCAGCCAGAAGCGCAGATGATCCCTGGATGGCCTGGCCATTTTTATGTGGTAGTACGCATCCTGGAGATCTATCGAGCACATCCAACTGTCTTTCCCTAAGAAGGGAAGTATCGACTGAAGTGTGACCATACAAAACTTCTTTCTTTACAGATTTGGTCTGCTGAGGTCCAATATAGGTCTCCAGTCCCCTGTCTTTTTTGGAACTAAAAAGAATCTTGAGTAAGTTCCGGGACCTTGTCTGGTCTGCTGGGACTGCTAGGAGGACTCTTTCTTAGCAACATCTGGACCTCTTAACTGTTGCTTGTTCCCTGCAACTGGGTGGAACGTCCGGGATTTTTCTTGTCGGTGGTGGGGGGTGTGGCAAATGGGATGAAGTATCCTCTGGAAATTATACTTTGTACCTAGTAGTCGTTTGTACCCAGATGCCTGGCTCAAAATAAAGATAAGCGACCCCAGACTGCCTCCAGCGCAAGACAGTCGGGCCTCCTTTCAGGAGTGCTGGTAGGGCTTCCCAAAAAAGTTCTGTCACCCTAGTTTTGCGGACCCCCTCTGCCATGAGGGCATCTTCCATTATTACCCCCTCCTCTGCCCTTGGAGGGGGGTTCACCACGTGTGTCCCGAAAGGCTCCTTGGGATTTTCGAAACCACATTTTCCCTCCCCTTTGACCCTTGAGGTAGGGTCTGGTAGGGGTGGAAAAACGGACTGACGGCAGACAGTCTCTCCTGCTCACACCTGGTCAAAGTTTCCTCAACTTTGGACCCAAAAAGAGACTAGCCGTCAAAAGTGGTATTCACAAAGGATGACTTGAAGGGCTCCACGAAAGAACACAAGCACATTCAGGAATGTCTCCTAAAAGCAACTCCTTTACCCGCTGCCCTGCTTGTTCCATCAGCTGCATATGAAATGAGGCACATGGATGAGTTAACAATGGAGTTGAGGGTAGCAAGCTGGGAGGCAATTTTGTCTGTAGCTCCCAGTGTTACTGTACCCTGAAGAGCACATCCCAGATCTTTAAGGAGATCTCTTTGTAGTCTCGTAAAATGGGTTAAATAGTTAAGCGGAGTGCAAAAGTTGCTGAACTAAACATGCGCTTCCCATATCTATCCATAATCCTGGAGTCTGTGTTAGGAGGACTGATAGACGAGGAAGTTTCAGGCATTTCCTTTTTGGTGGCTGCTGCCACCACCATGGGATCAACTGGCACACCTTTGGTTAAGAAGGATTTATCTTGGGGGGGCAGATATGAACTTATTAGACCTCCTAGGGACAGGCTCCATGGGGTCCAGAGACTCCCACTCCCTACGTGAGACCAGCTGCATAAACTCATCGAAGAGCGAAGATACCCAAGAGGTGGTGGGCTGAAACCCGAAAGCCTTCAGGAGAACAGACTCCTCAGTAGGGTTGGTGGGCTGCCAGTTACCCTTCTGCCCAAGGATTTCAAGTACCTCTGCAAATGAGATATCCTCAGAGGGGGACCCGTGGAGACCCTTCCGATTCATCAAAGTCAGCAACAGATGTTGGGGACTCCAGAGGAGAGTCTAAATATTTCCTCTTACATACACTCTTCCTGGGGACCTCATCAGTTGGAGCTTCTGGTGAGGTCTTGGAAAAGCATGGGCCACCCAATGGGGCTTCCTGAACCTCTGGGTCTCTGCACTTAGCTAGAATCTGTGAAGCAGAAGCAGACACAGGCGCTTTAGGGGATGAATAAGCCAGACCTGAAGTTGAGGATGTCTTGGGAGACAACTTTCATGGCTTCGAAGGCACCCTTGCTCCGATGTGAAGGGACTGACTGATCCAAGGAAACAGTCAATACCTCCGGCACCAGGACAGTGGGCTCCGAGCCCGAGGTAGTAGCAGAGCCCATCCGAGCCGAAGCCCAGGGAGGCAAAATCGGAACAGACAAGTCGGTTCGACTATCCTCCCCGGACCCGACCAGAGAGTGTCAAGCTCCTAAAGTCCTCTATCGGCGCTGAGGATGTCAAGAGTGAACGAAACTGAAGACACTGGAGCAGGCTTCGGCTCCAAAGGCTCCACAATCAGCAAGTCCGACTCCTCCAGCTTAGAAGGACCAGTATGGCTCGGAGGAAGAGTTATATAGCCGGCATAAGGGTCTTCGGCTCCAAAGCCGCCTGGGTTGGAGCCGATAATTTTGCAAAGGCTGGTGCCTGCAAAAGCTTCTGCACCACCCGATCCACATCCAAATCTGAAAGGCTGACAGAAGACCAAGATGAATGGATCGATGGTACCAACTGAAGCAGTGGAGGTTTAGAAATTTCGGCTACTGGTTCCAATACCGGGGACCGGCTCCGAAAAGAAAAGACAGTCTGCTCAGAGACCTATGGAACAGATGTCAAACGTTTTAGCCTTTTTTGAAACCACAAAAGTCTTTGAGGACTTTTAGGACTTACTAGATCCATCCTGGTCACTCAAAGCCTCCTGGAAAGAAAGTTTCAATAAACCCCTGTCAATAAGTTTTCTCTTTCTCTCTGAGAACTCGAGAGGAAAAAGAATGGTATATGGAACATGTTTCTTGTAAGTGCAAGGCACCTAAGCAGTAGACACAATTAACATGGCAGTCAATAACAGACATTCTGCCCACATTTACGGCATTTTTTAAAACCCTGAATTTGGGTGTTTGTCCTTGTCATCAGCCATAAAAGAAAAAATTGGACACACCCAACAACAATATGGATTAACCCTCTAATAAAAAAACAGGCTAAATACACACACTAACACACAAGCCCTTTAAACTAAGGCTAACAAGTAGAAATGTAAATAAGTCTTCTAATAAAAACAAGCTAAATATAATCACACAAGCCCTTAACTAGGCTAAGAAAATTACACACACACCTTTTTCTAACAGATGTATCAAAATAACAATCACTAAACTGCACACTACTAAAATTCAAGTCTAAAGCTGTGACAAAGGTCACTAAGTAAGCATACAATACTAATACTAAGCAAACAAGTGACAAAGTCACAAACCACTTTTTAGTCAGAAATCTAAACAGGCCTAATAAACACGAGGCCAACTATACAAGTAATAAAAAGGCACACAAGGGAAAGGGAAACTACAACATAAAGCTGTAAGAGCTTAACCAACTATAATATTCAAGAAATATCAAAAATATTCTGAAATGTAAGAAAAGTAAGGTTTTTACTGGCCCGAGCTAGTAGAACCTCTGATCTGTTGCAATGGCAAAGTAGACCTGAGGTAACTAGGTGCATCATGGGATAGGGACTTGGCCTCGAGCTATTTGGAAACCTCGAACTTTGTAGTAGGCAGACTCGGGGGCCAAGGGATCGGCTCTGATCCCATCAGTAAGAATGAACGGCAAGATAGAACTTCACATCTGGACTTGCAACTGATAGCTATGTGCCTCAAATATAGGTTGCCCTTCCTTTTTAAGCTATGCATTAGTAAATGCCCTAGACTACAAGAGGATGGCTCCAAGCTAGAGATATCTTAAAGTTATGCAAGTCAGACGAAAGCAGCAAATGTTTGTAGCCAATTTCTTTGGATAAGGAATACTACCATAACAAGGACATCTATGTTGAGCAAAGGCTTCCCACATCCCTGAAATGTAGGATCGGGTACAGTTTTCTTCTTTTCCAGAGAAAAACAGATGCAATTACTGGGAACCAAATAGGTGCCCCTCAACCACCAAAGGGCTTTTTGGACTGAGAAAAAAAGCTGCACAGAGAAGAAAAAGGAAAAGAGAATAGTCTGGTTAGGCAGATTATGGCTGGCCATACTTCTAGATGTAGCATTACCTCTAGCCCTTGTTAAAAAAAACTCTAGGAAAGTAAGACTTTTTAATCTCAAAATGAGGAAAAAGGATGCCAGTGGGCTGTATATTTTTATTTAAGCCACTCCAAAACAGTGTTGCAAGGGAGAAGGTGAAAAGCCTTGACCCATGCACAGACACAGAAGGTGCATTAAATGTTTGTCCCACTCAGCCCATGTTCAGTCAGCAAAAGCAGAAAGTAGAATTTAGAAGGAACCTGTCAAGGTTACCCACATAAAATGATTAAGTAGTAGTTATTTTCTAAAGACAAAAATAAAAATCATTAGCAGAGCAGAAGGATCAGAAAGGAAAGATGAACGAACTCATGCATATAGAAACATCCCCTTCCAGAAGGCTGAGAAGCCATCTGCTGCCATAGCCTGAAGTTCTGGAAGTTTGGTGCAGAAGGAAGGAAGTTGCCTGTTGGTGTTGGAGGCAAACAGGTCTATTTGAGGTGTACCCCAGCGGTGGGCCAGGTCAAGGAAGACGTCCCTGTGAAGCATCCATTCGTGTGTGTTTGTCATGGACCTGCTGAGGGAGTATGCCTGAGAATTCTGTTGTGAATGTGTGTAAACCGCCTGTAAAGTTATTCCGTGGAAGGTGGCCAGTTTCCACACCAGCAGATCTAGTCTGCAAAGCAAATAAGATTTGGTTCCCCCCTGCTTGTCGAAATACTACAGCACTGTGGTATTATCTTTAAAGATTTTTAGTGGTCCTTGTTGGAGATAGGTTTCGAAGGCTCACAGGGCCAATAATATTGCCCTTATTTGTCAGAAGGCTCACAGGGCCAATAATTTTGCTGTTATTTCTCAGATATTAATGTGTTCTTTCCTGTGTGGCCCTGGACGCACTCCTTGCACTTTCAGGTGCCCCAGAGTTGCTCTCCAGCTCAAGTCTGAAGCATCTGTTTACATGATCTGTTTGGGTTGAGGTGGTTGGAGGGGAAGACTCTGGTTGAGGTTCAACCTGCTAAAGCCACCATTTTGGGAAATTTATCTGAAATCCCAGAGACTGTAGGAAATGTATGGCAACTTGTAAGTGTTGCAGGAGGGCCTGCTTACAGTCTGCCTAAATGAGCAGGTTGTCCATGTAAGGGAATATCTGGATTATTTTTGTCCTGCAGAAGGCAATAACTGGAGCCAGACATTTAGTGAAGACTCTAGGTGCAGTGGAAAGCCCAAAAAGCAAGGCAGAGAATTGAAAGTGAGAGCAGCCTACAGAGAACCTCCGGTATTTCCTGAAATGGACCTTAGAGATGTGAAGGTAGGCATCCTTGACATATAGGTTTCATAGGTTCATACTAGGCTATCTGCCCTAGGCCATTTATAAGCCTAGCCAGAGTGTGTTTGGCTTTCGCCACCCATTTTAAAATTAATTTTGCTATGCGCTTTTTCGAGGTTAGTATACTGTGCCTCTTGTCTAACAGTGACACAGAAGTGATACCCGGGGTAAACCTACAATCTCCCATCCACTCAAGATTCCTCTTGAAGAGTATCAACGAGGGACTCTGCCTAACCTGGACTGGGATTTTATTCCAGAGTGAAGGGAGCATCTGGGTTATGAATCTGTCTCTCCAGCATGTCCTATTTATTTCAGTGCTGAAGTTCAAGTCTCTCAAGCACGTAGCTGGATGGGATTTGGATTTTCTGAGGTGCAGCATGTCCATTAATTCTGGGTTGGACATGGCTTTATACGTCAGGCACAGATCGCCTCTGAGCAGGCGGTATGCCACTGAGTAGAGCTGGAGTTTCTTTAACCGGGCAGCATATGGCATCTGTTTGAGCCCTTTGACCTCTTGGTGAGGTACTTTTGGGGTCTTTCCAGTTGCTGCAGGTGTCTGGTAAGGTACATCCCAAAAGGGGCATTGTACTCAATTATGGGCCTGAGGAGGGATGAGTAAAGAGGCACGATGACCTCCCCTGTTCTAGATGTGAATCCCTTCATGATTAGGTAGGCTATATAAAATGTTTTTCTAACCACTTTGGCCACATGGTTGTCAAATGAGAGATTGCTATCAACTTGGGTCCCCAGGTCCCTAATTACTTCTTCTATACTTAATGGATTACCACCTATGTGGTAATTTGTGGGCACTTTGTTTTTGCCAAAGGGGATGACTACACACTTTTTGGCGTTTAGCTTGAGGCCATGGCTCTGGCACCAGTTGTCTGTTTCTATGAGGCCCTTTTGGAGGATGCTTGTGTCAGCTGGAGAGTCGATTATGGCGCCCAGTTTGCAGTCATCCGCGAACCTGGTCAGCCACAGTCCTTCCGTGTTGGCCTGTACCTCCGAGAAATATATACCGAACGAGAGGTCCCAGGACTGAACCTTGTGGGACGCCACTTGTAACTGGTTTAGAGTCTGACATGACTCCAGCAATTCTAACCATGTGGGTTCTGTCCTTGAACCAGTTTGCAAACCATCTAGTGACATAGGGGTTTATATTTAAGCTGGTGAACTTATCTCTAATGCCCGAGTGGGGTACTGTATCGAAGGCTTTTGCGAGGCCCAGGTAGGCTGTGTGGACTACCTTCCCCTCGTCAATGGCCTTGGTGACAGTTTCAAAGTAATTGACCAGGTTTGAGAGGCAGGATCTGCCCTTAAAGCCAAACTGGGTAGGATCCAGTGTCTGTAGGTCCCCAATATCTTTATTTATGAGGTCCATGATGATCCTTTCCATAGCTTTGCAGACCAAGCTAGTCAGGCTTATGGGGCGATAGTTTCCAGGATCCATTGAGGCACCACCTTTGTGGAGAGGGACCACTGTTGCTGTACGCCACTCTTTGGGTACATATCCTGTAATAAGGCTGAGATTGAACAGTAGTTTTATGTATGGGTTTAGCTCTTCTTGGAATTCATGTAGGACGCAGCCCGGGACACCGTCTGGTCCCATTGATGCTGTGTTTTTCGCTTTGGAGAGGGCGGCTCTTACCTAAGCATCTGAGATGTCAGGGGGGGCAGCACACTGCTGGGATAGATATTTGCCCTTTTGGTTGGGGGGGGGTAAGTTTGCGCTGAACCTGTCAGCTAGGATGCTGGCAATGTCTGTGGGTTCGGTGTATTTTTTGTCATTTTGGACTAATTCTGAGCATATCTGGGAATTCCCATCCAGGTTCCTAACATAACTAAAGAAAGCCTTGTGATTATCCTTAGTGTCCTGTGCAATTTGTCTCTCAAAGCTGGCCTGACGGTTTTATGAGTGCCCGCAGTTTTTTGCTAATACTGATCAGAGATGCCTTCCCTTTTTGGGATTTTGCTCTATCATGTAGTAGCTTCCTCCTTCTATTGTATAGTTTGTTTATGGCTGGCGTCCACCAGACAGGACGTCTGCCTTTGGAGGATTGGGTCTTGGTTTTATTTGGGATTGCATGATACATGCATTCCTGAAGGTGTTCATAGAATGCGTTTATAAAGGATTCTGCGGTCTGGGCTGTATTTTCCACAGGCCCGGGGGCTTTGAAGGATTTTACCTCAGTTTTGGGGAGTGTGAAATTTGCTTTAGAGAAGTTTTTCACTGTGGTTTTCTGGGCAGGGGGTGGGGTCGGGATGTGAATATCCAGTGAGATTAGTTTATGGTCTGATCTTACCAGTGAGCGATACACTTCTGGTTTGGAGCATAGAGTCCCCATGTTGGTGATGATCAGGTCCAGTATGTTTTCCCATCTTGTTGTTCCATAGCATTTGAGTTTATAAATTCTAGGAACCTTTGGGCTAGGGTGTTGGAGCTAGAGTAATGCTCTCAGTCTATGTTTGGGTAGTTGAAGTCGCCCAATATAATGGTGTTTGGAGAGACCTTCATATTTCCCAGTGCTCTCAGGAAGGCCGAGTGGGGTTCCTGGGTTTGGGAGGGTGGTCTGTAGCAGGCTATAAACTGGAAGGCAGTTTTACCCACTGTTAGTTGCACATGGATAGTCCATGATGCTTCGTGCTGTGCCACCAACCTTGAGGTGTGGGTATCTTTGACAAATATTGTACTCCCCCTCCTTTTGTGGTTCGGTCCAAGTTTTGGGGCCGAAAAGCATGGTATGAGGTATAACCTGGTAGTGCTGGGGTGCTCTCACTAGCCTTGAACCATGTTTCTGTTACTGCACAGATATCGATGTTCTCCATGCTAAGGAGAGCTTCGAGTGCATGCATCTTGAGGTTTAGACTTCTGGCGTTGAGTAGCATTACTCAGTTTCTTATCCCTTGTGATACCTATGGAGGTGGGTTTGTCTTTTGAGCCTTGCCTAAAAAAGGCACTACGGGGGTAGCAAGAGCCTTTGCCAATATCCGAAAGCCAAGGGGTGACAGGTGCAAGCCGTCCCTAGCGAAGCATCGTGGCTTGTCTAGCATGTCATCCCAGGCTGACAGGCATTGGATCCCCTTTGAATAACACCAATACTTAAGCCAATTGTTGAAATTGATCATCTTGTCTTCAATACTGTGGCATCATTCTTGGTGAGGGTAAGATGCTACTCAAGGTCAGGGTCATACTGGCCTGGGCTACATGCTCAGAGAGCTCCTCTATGTCTCTATTCATGTAGTCCAGGGAGGTACATCTCAGGTCATTCACACCAGCATGGACAATGACTGAGTCATATTTGTACTTGCCTTGGAGTGACCTGAGTGCTTGTGTTATGTGGCGGATCCTAGCGCCCGACAGGCAGCTCGCCGTGACCTTCTCCTTGTTCAGCCTGGTGAGTGGGACGTCAGTGTGCCTGACGATAGAGTCACCTATTACAAGTGTATCAGGTGTGTTGTTTAGCCTTAAGGGCTGTGACTGTTCGGCACACTGGCTTTGAGCTATGTGTTGCACGTGTTTTGTTTTGGGGCAGCGGTTGCTTGGGTGTCTGCTTTGGAGGTCTCTGCTGCTTAGGCAGATTTTTATTTAGAGCCTCCGAGTATGTTTTTGTGTGTTTGGTTTGCTGTCGTGGTAGGTCTATGTGAGACTGGAACTGTAGTGAGTGTGGTTTCCTTCTCCTCCTGACTGGTTACGCCAGTACTGAGTTGAGAGAACTTAGCCTCCAGTTTGGCTATATGGTTGCATCTCTCACATGTGTTGGAATTTATTGGGAGGAGGAGAGGGTTGTCTGTGTACATGAGGCAGTTGTAACATTGCCTCAAGATTCCCAGATTCACCAGCTGGACCGGAGAGGAGTTTGACAACTGACCTATGGACATGCTAGAATAGTATTGGGAATTCCTTTATATTTGAAAAAAAGGGCCAATGGGGAACAAGGTACTCAAGGGGAGTTTGTGAGGGGTGTAGTGCTTTTAATTTTTTAGTGCTGACTTAGTGAGCAAGTGCCAGGTAACTTAAATGCAATGTGTTACAGGTAACCTAAATGCAAAAACGACAAACAGTAACTTTCTTTCAAGTGAAGCAAGGAAATAAGTACAGTAAGCAATGCAGATATCACTAGGGATCCACAGAAGCGGTGGAATTAGCGTTTCAGGGAAATAAGCAAACAAGCATACAAACAAAGCTAGATTCAGCAGGCCTGGATCTAGTCTATGCTACAGCAAACAAGGTGTACTAATTTCAGTAAGAAGCAGTTCAAATATGCAGGCACTATAAGCCTTTAACCAGAAATTCCCAGCTCAGAAGGGCAGAGTCCAGCCTCTCCTCCCACAAGAGTCAGACCAAGAACACTCAATGTAAAATAACTGGCCTGAAGCCCAAGTGCTTAAACCAGAATTAATACACTTTTAGAATAACAGACACTGAGCCCTCAATCAGCAGTTCCCAACCTAGAAGGATGTAAGCTACCTGTTCTGCCACTACAGTGCAGACCACAAACCTTCTTAATGTAAAACAACTGGTCTGAAGCCCAAGTGCTTAAACTAAAAGGCTTAGAATGAGTTACACCAAGCAGTAATAAATACAATTAAGTACCTTTAAGATGATACAAAAGTAAAATAAAGTAAGAAGAAACACGAATACAGTAAAAGCAGACAAAAAAATTTAGGTGGAAAGAGAGAAAGGAAAGAGAGAAAGAAGTAGCAGAAACTAAGCTGATTGGCCTTCTCAAATGTTCTCCCTGTACTGGGTAGAATGCGGTAATGACACTAGACTGGGAGGAGGGTCCCACATCAAATTTACACTAGGGGCGGGCAACTGCAAATCCACCAACTACTGCACCAACAGGGAGGGAGGGTGGGAAACAAACTGCAGAAATGTTTCCCACAGCTGAAAAGCAGCAGTGAGCCTTTAAATGAAAGTTTTAAACAGCTAAAGGAGCCTCCAGAAAAAAAAAAAGAGTTTAACTGCAACAAGTTATCAGAAACAACCCAACAGATGCTTAATAAAAGTTAATACCTCGCACACAGTGAAACTAGATAGAAAAATACACAGTACACAGTGCTATAAATAACAAAGAAAGAACAAAATAAACAAAAAACAGGATACTTAATGTTATATATTATAGCTCCGAGTTTCCTCAGTGTCCTTCCTTCGATCAGCTCAGTGTGAAAATCAGGTGAAAATATAAGGTGGCCATAAACCCTAGAGGGGTAGGAGTGGGAAGAGAGTTGGTAAGGTCAGCATACTGAAGGCTGGCACCTGAAGGAAGAGGTTGAGTATAGAGAGGTCCAGAATTAGCCTCCAGGGATCATCTTTTCTTGGAACCAGGAAAATCCTGGAGTAGAAGCCTCTTCCTTTTGCACACAGTGGAACTGTCTGAATGGTGCCTTGAACCATAAGGTTGTCTAGCAGAGGCTGCAAAAGAGGGGGTGCTGCTCTTTTGGGGGCTGTGGGATACCCCTTCTCTTTGGAGCCATGGGTCAGGTCATAAAATACCGTTTTCTATTACAGAAGACACCCAGTTGTCAGAAGTGATGAGTCTCCACACGTAGTGAAAGAGATTCAGAGAGAGGGACAGAGTGAGTAGGTGGGGGTTCCAAGGTTGGCAGGCAGTCACACTACCTACCTTGTCTTGAAAGGGCAGCCTCTGGCCCTTTTTGTTGTAATGACTTGAATAAGTCTGCCACTTTTGTTCCAAACAGGGCTGTATTGCCCAAGGTAGCATCAACCAGTTTGGGTCTAAACATCATCTGGTAGAGGTTGGAGGCATAGCCAGGAGTACCTTTCTCAAGGCACATGCTGATGCTGGTGACCTGCCTGAGGTCTCAGCAGCATCGTGACTCCACTTGATAGAGTCTCTGGTAACCTGATAAGTAAGGGCAACTAGGGAAGACAGTGAAGCTTTGGCAGCAAAATCAGGGGAGACAGACAATTCCTTTGAGGTGTTCTCCAAAAGGGATAAGGCATATTTTGCCATGTGTGTCCGATAATTAGTAGCTTTTGAAAGCCACAGTAGTAGAAGTATATATTTTCTTACCCAAACGTTCCACAGTTTTGCTGTCCTTGTCAGCAGGGAGGAGAGTGGTGGAAGGCAACAGTTCTGAAGCCTTATCAGTGGAAATGGAAATTGAGGCAGGGTCTACAGCAGGACACACTTAGAAATTAAGCAGTCTCAGGGACTTTATAAAACCTGTTAGGTCTGTGTGGGGCAGGGGGCTGAGTCCAGACTGAAGGATGCTGTTGAGAAGGCATCCAGTAAAGCAGGCAGAATAGGAGGGACAGCAGTAAGAGCTGGGAAACGCATCTGAATGAGGTCATGATACTTTTTTTGCACCTCTGTCATTTCAGATTATTCCCACTTGAAATGTTCCTTCATTTTAGTAACAGTTTCACCAAAAGTTAAATCCTCTTGCTGGGGAGTCAGGGTCAACAAATTCTTCCTCTGGGGAGTCGTATCACAGGGGAGAAGGCAGCTGGGATGTATATGAAAAGGGATTCTTCAGAAGAATCGGAGAATTCCTCCTCTTCCCTCTGAAAGGAATCTGATGCCCAAGGCCTAGGGCTCAGTATAGGAGGAGGGATTGTGGAGTGGTAGGCCGTAAGGTCATAAAGGCATTAAAAACAGGCTCTGGCTGAAGGCCTGCCAGTCCGGGGTACATTCAGGATCAGGAGATGCATGCTTTTTTTTCTTCCTTTTAAGAGACGGCCTACCGGGCGTCTGAACAGAGGAAGGCTTGGTATTGGATGATTGTAAGACAACGGAGGGATCAGACGGTCCCTGCTGAAATCGCAGGTCCCCCCCAGTGTTGGAAAAGCCTCTGTGGATGTGCCGTCTGCGCAAAATTGTACGGCTTCTGTGTAGATACCGGCTGTATCCAAAGTTGTTGAGCCAGAGTCTTCAACCAGGCTGTCGGACAAAGGCTGAGAGTCAAAGGAGGCATAGTAGGCCTCACTGTCTTGGCCTTCTTTTTTGGTGGTTCAGAAGGCAATTCGGCGGAACCCTCCATACTCAATGCTGTTTGACACGTTGTTTTTCTAGGTATAAGTTGAATGCGTGGAGACAGCTGCAGAGAGTTTAGGGCACAAACGCCTGGGCAGATGGTGCAGGCCTTGGAGAAGTGCGATTTACCTAAATAAAGCAGACACTGATCATGGGCGTCCTTGTGAGGTATCCGACAGCTGCACTTACACTTTCTGGACGACATGAACATGCATTAGAAACAAAATAAGTAACTGAAAAGGTTCCCCAACAGGTCATTTAACTGATTTCTCTAATATCAGACAGCCAGGAAGGAACATCTGAGGTTCTACTGGCAGCTGCGAAGTTCTGAGGGCTGGTGCGAGAGGATGTTACTTTTATGGCCCATGTTCTGCTAGCCATGTCAGACGTCCCCCACACACCCTACAGTGACTGAAATCTTTTGTATACTGGTCAGACATTTGGCTAGCAACAGGAGTAAACCCATATGTACTGAATACTGCAACATGTGAATAAAAGGACATACAAAGGTTTCATTGCTTGCACAGTAAAAATAAAATTAAGAAACTGAACAGTTACTGCAGTTGAATCAGTTAAATAAAACTTGTGCTGTACAGTTGTGTAAATACATACCCTGCCAGGACATGCTGTGGACAATTTGTGGAGAGACTGCGCGAGATGAATCTTGGGATTGCCAACTGTCTCTCCAATTGGGTCATGGTCCTTCTTTCCAGCAAATGCAAGTTGTGAAAACGCAGCCTGATAGCCAGGTGTATCTTCAATATCAATAAAGTGCTCATCATCAGGGATAGTATCATCCTCAGGAAGCTCAAACAGGCCAATCTGAGCTTGAAGAAGTGGGGTCCTTCCAAAGAAAAATTGGTAAGCAACTTATTCTTATAC
Organism: Protopterus annectens; assembly: GCF_019279795.1. Classification (NCBI taxonomy): domain Eukaryota; kingdom Metazoa; phylum Chordata; order Ceratodontiformes; family Protopteridae; genus Protopterus; species Protopterus annectens. Next base: position 896,963,300 of record NC_056746.1, read on the forward strand.
TTTTTGGAATTACATTATCCTATAAAACATCAGATGCTTTTAAACAAATACTTATTTTATTAGATGGCTTTAGTATTATTCATCTGTTAACCAGACAAGACCAAACGGACGAATTGTACTTTCAAGAGATACACAGGAGCACTGTCTAGATAAAAAGGTAGTTGAGCAGGCATGAAAACTTAACTACAAAACAATGAATGCAGTGTGGCACAAACCTAGGAATTGCAGGCAGTGTGTCCGGCTGTAACCAATTCATCAGCCCTATGGAGCAAAGCACTTTCCAGCCCTGGTAAGGATCAACTTTGTTTCCTCAGCCTCAAAAAATACCAAAGTCCAATCAAGTTAATTTGGCAGTGAATCAAAATACAAATCAATATAAAGTAGAATATTAACTCCTAAAAATAACATACCTGCTCTTCTCTAAAAATAGGTTTGTAGTGACAGAATGGATACAGGCTAAACAAATGCTTCATTTAACAAAAAACTAAAGGTATTCTGTGCCTCTTCCCCTGTTCAGAGTGGTTTGACATTGGCTGAAGGAGCTATGCTTGTGGGGACGTACAAAGACAACTTTGGAGCACAGTGCAAAGATGAGTGTCCAGCTTTCCAGCAAACCCCAAGAGTAAAGACTACTACTGCAGCACTTATCCTTACAATAAGCACCAGCTGTTCACCTGCCCTAAACTCATGCACCCAGATCCAGATGGGTTTGAATGACCCTGCCCTGCTTTTTACCCTTGTGGAATGTGACAAGTGGCCTACACATACCTACTGTGCTACTTCTTCAAAGAGATCAGTGGTTTACAGACAATTCAGAAGCCATGTGTGGCAGGAAATGCAGGTTGGTCTTGAACTCTCAAGCCTTACAAAAGGACAGAAATTATTTCCTGCAAGAGGGACTATCCCTCCAAGATCACGTGGAAGGAGATGAAAACCATCAGGAAAAAGAGCATTTTCCAATGCAAAAACTAATGATTTTGAATAAGCAGTTTCGAACTTAGAATGGTAAAGCATGTCAAAATTCAAATACCAAATAAAGGAAAAGACAGCACTTTTAATCGCTTGACCAAAAGTTGTTAGACCACTCCTGCCAGCCAAAGGATCATAATGCGCAGAAAAGTACAGTTGTGTACACTTACCATAAATGTAGATGTTTGAGTGTATTCACTGTTGCAGTCATCAATTTTGGGTTATCTGCTTGCAGTAGCCCTCAGTCGGCCTGATTATGAAAGTCTTGGGTCCTGCGTCGGTTGCAGTCTCATCTTCCATGACATCAGGTAGTCAGGGGTATAAAGCATGCAGCCGATGCCATTACGTCAGTTTTTCTTGCCCCAGATGTCAGGTGCCCCCATAAGGGGAAGCAATTAGATACAAGGTTACACCTCCAACAAAAAAGCAAATATACCAAAAAATTGCATAGCAAACAAGAATAGAGGTACAATCAATAGAAGTCAGGGGGCTGAAGGGAGGGTAAGCAGAACTGCAACAGTGAATACACTAACATCTACATTTATGGTAAGTGTACACAACTGTACTATGTTCTTTGTGTTTCACTGTTGCAGTCATCACATTTTGGTAGACTCCCAAAGCTAAGGAAGGGTGGAGGCAATTAGAATTAGGACCAGCTATAAGGCCATGCAAGACTGCAGTGGCAAAGCCAGCTCTGGATTTAAAAAAGATTGGCAAGTGGTAATGCTTGGTGAAGGTATGTACAGAACTCCAAGTAACAGCTTCTATGTCCCTGGTAGGGACACCTCTGAGAAAGGCTGTAGAGGTAGATGCAGCCCTGGTTGAATGTGGTCTTATCCCCTGTGGAGTAGGTTTTCCATGGCGCTTACAGCAGAAATGAATGCAGTGGCCCATCCACTTAGAAATAGTTTGCTTTGAAATGGCCTTCCCCTCTGCAGCAAATGCAACCAGCAGCTGTTCAGATTTCCTGAGAGGTTTAGTCCTGTCCAAGTAAAATCGAAGTTGTCTTGTGCACGTCCAAGGAGTGCAGTATTCGTTCCCCTTTGTTCTGTAGATTAGAAAATGTTGGCAAATGAATAGACTGATTAAGGGCCACATTGGATACCACCTTGGGCATGGAGGGACTGGTCCTGAGGGACACCCTGTCCGCATGAAAGATGAAAGGCTCCACAGCCAAGAGAGCCTGTAGTTCAGACACCCTTCTTGCTGAAGTGATGGCTAGAAGGAAGGCTGTTTTCCAAGAAAGGAAGTTCAACTCTGCATTTGCAGCTGGGCTCAAAGGGAGGTAGAGTGAGCTTTTCCGATACAAAGTTAAGGTCCCAGGGCTGGGGTAGGGGCTCTCCTGGGTGGTCTTAAGTTTTTGCCCCCTCTGAGGAACTGCTTCAGCAGTGGATGAGAGAAGAGGGGTGGTTCTGTATTGTAATGAGCTGAAATGGCTGAGGCATGAATTTTGATGGAGGAAAAGGAAAGGCCCTTATGAAGCATCTCAGTTAATTATTGAAGTATCTGAGGTAAATTGGGCGCTGCTGTGCTCATCCCCCGAGTTTGGCTCCAGGAACAGAATCTCTTCCATTTTTCAGCATACGATTTTCTAGTACTAGGCCACCTTGTCTCCAGAATGACATCCATTACTTGCTTACTGAAGGATAGTAATGGCGAGATCAGGTAATTAGTCAGGCTGCCAGGTTCAGGGTTTGAAGCTGTGGGTGCAGAATCTGGCCCTCCTGCTGGGACAGCAGAGCAGGGGTCTGAGGCAGGTGCCAAGGCACCAGCGAGACACTGCACAAGAGAGCGCACCAGTGCTGCCGTGGCCAGTCTGGTGCAATCAGTATTGTCCTTGGTTTGTCCTGTTTAATCTTTAGTAGTACCTTGGAGAGGAGAGGCAGAGGGGGAAGGCATAAACTAATAAGTTTTTCCAGGTGAAGGACAGGGCCATCCACCTTCCAAGCTTGTTTGCGGGGAGTCCTTGTGCAGAATTTATGCAATTGGTAGTTCAGGGAGGAGGCAAACAAGTCTATCGCTGGGCTCCCCCATTTGTTTCTCAACATGCTGAATATCTTTGGTTACAGTTTCTACTCGTGTGGGTCCATGAGATTTCTGCTTGGGTCGTCTGCCAGTGTATTTAGCTTTCCTGGCAGGAATGGAGTATGTAGGTGCACTTGGTAGCTCAAGGCTGTGTTCCACAGAGACATGGCTAGTCTGCAGAGAAGATACGAGTGGGTTCCTCCCTGCTTGTTTATGTACCACATAACAGTGGTGTCTGTCTTTACCAATAATTGTCCTGGAAGAATGTGGTCCTTGAAGGCTGTCAGAGCATTCTGTACAGCTAGCATTTATTTTTGATTGATATGCAGGTGCATTTGACTTGGGTTCCATTTGCCCTGAATGCACTTCCCTGCCAATTGAGCCCCCCATGAATAGTCTGATGAGTCTGTTAGGGTTTGGGCAGCAGGGGGTAGAGTGAATGGCAGTCCCTTGTGGTGGCAGGCCTCTGCCCACCAAAGGAACTATCTGTAGACAAGGTATGATAGGAATCATTGATTCTAGTTCCTGAGAATGTTGACACCATAGGCTTTTTAGATACCATTGCAGTTTCCTCATATGCAGTCTTGCATATGGAATTAGTAGAATGCAGGAGGTCATGAACCCCAGGGCTTGCAGTATTTTCCTTGCAGATAGCTGGGTCTTTGTGGCCAGTAGTTTGAAGTAGGCTGTCAAATGAACTTGTTTCTCTGGCATGAGGTAGGCCATCTGGGAAGTTGTATTCAAGCTTGCTCCCAGGAATACAATTTGTTGGCAGGGTACAAGATGTGATTTTTTGTTTATGGTGTACCCCAGAGAAGTTAGCAATTTCTTTACAAATGCCAGATATTTTAATAGTATGTCCTGGCTTTCTGCCTAAATTAGACAATAGTCCAGGTATGGGTATATCTGAATATTTCTTTGCCTGCAAAATGCAATGACTGGAGCTAGGCACTTTGTGAATACATTGGGCGCAGTAGATAAGCCAAAGGGCAGTGCAGAGAATGGACAGTGCATGTAGCCTGCTTTAAAGCGTAGGTATCTTCTGCAAGATTCTCTTATTGGGATGTGCAGGTAGGCTTCCTTTAAATCCAGTGTTGCCAACCAGGCATCTTTGCCTAGCATAGGAAGCAGCTGATGAAGAGTTAGCATCTTGAATTTTGGGATTACCAAAAATGTGTTTAGGATAGACAAGTCCAGGATAGGACGCCAGGAATAGTCTTTTCTGGGTACCAGAAAAAGTCTTGAATAGAAACCTTGTCCCCATTCTTTTTCTGGGACAGGCTGAATAGCTCTGATGCTTAACAGAGAGAACTTGCTTTTGAGCCTCTGCCCACTGATTTGGGGGTAGATCTGGCCAACCGTTTGGGGTTGGTAAAGAGTTGAAGTGGAATCAGTATCCTTGGGAAACTATATTTAAAACCCATTTGTCCTGGGTAATGAGTTCCCAATTGTTTGCCTGCAGGGCAATCTTTCCCCCTAAAGGAACAGTCAGTTGTGCATGGCTTGGAAGGTTTAAAGTCAACTCATTGAGAGTTTACCATGGGGGAAGTCTTACCACTCCCTGCTTTGTAAGTGGGAGCCCCCCACTGCTTAGTCCTGTAAGTACCTTGGGACTGAAGCCTGGGTGATCTGCTGGCTCTGGGTTTGGACTGAGAAGGCCTGGAAGAGGCAGGAAAGGACAAATTCTTAGAGGACCAATGCCTACTCAATCTGGGAGGCTGTACTTGTAGGAAATCTTTACAGTTTGCATAGATTTAGCTTTTTCCTCCATCTTTTCAAGTACTACTACTGCTTTATTGCCAAACAGGCAGTCTCGGTTTAAGGGAGCATCCAGCAAATTAGCTTTGCTCCTTAAGCCAAACGTGTCTTCTAAGTACAGACCCAGTGACAGCAGCCCTGCAAGATGCCTCTAATGAATCAAAACCACATTGCAAAGTATGCTTTCCAACTTGTGCAGCAGAATGCATTAAATCCTGTACATCTTTATTTTCAGCACAGTCAGGAATCATCATTATCTGTTTAAGCAATCCAATATGCTGCTGATGCTTTAACATATGAAACCGGCAGTTTAAGTCCCTAATGGCCAAGGTTGCAGAAGTGTACACCTTCTTACCCCATCTATCCACTGCCCTGGAATCTCTATCAGTGGGGGTAGGATTTTTGGCAGAAGTAGCCTTAATGCCCTTGAGTCCCTGTGAAATGGTCTCAGGATCCGCAGTAGAATTTTTAAAGAGGAACTTGAGAGTCAGGGACCCTGTAATACCCAATCAGGTTTTCTGGGAGCAGGAGGTCAGGAACCAGGCTAGATTCCGAGAAGGCATCAACAATGTCCGGTATAGGAGGGATAGGCTAACGGCTTGTGTTGGGGCAGGAGTAAGAAATCCCTAAGCCTCTTTGGACTCAGAGTAATTCTGGCTTTCCCAGCGAAAATGCTCCCTAAGAGTATGCAAGGTTTCAACAAAAGTGAAATCCTCTGGAGGGGAAGCAGAGGGAATGTAGTCTTCTGCATCCGAATCCTCATATGTAGATCAGGGTAAATCCTGGTCAGAGGAAACAAAGTTCAGAGTCCTGATCAGAAGGAAAAATCAGTCCTAGGTCTCAGAGGGGGAAGGGTGGCTTCCCCTGGTTAGAGTAATAAGGTCTTCAGCCATTCTTATTTGTTTTTTTAGGCAAAGGGGCCTGACCATGCGGTCTGGGCATTGGTTTTCTAGGCATGGATCAAGTTTTAGGCCTTGAAGAATATGGCGTCTGTTTAATATGCAAGTCAGTAGGCCTGAATGCACCCTCAGAAGCCGATGCCTGCACAGCGGCTCTGGACCCATCCAAGGTAGAGACGCCTGCAGGTTCTACAGTTGAAGAAGCATCCTGCAGCATACCGGACTACGAATGGGTCTCAGTAGAGGCCTGCGAATCTGAAGTAGTGGGTATCATGGACTGCGAAAGCACCTCACTGAGTACCGGCGAACTGGCGACTAGCTTGGGAGAAGCGTCGGCGGCAGCTTTGGGCCTATGCGGTCTGCTCTTTTTATCTTTGCATTTTTTCGGAATGTCGGTAGTCAGGTGGCTTACTGAAGCCATTTCTGCATAATTGGACAGAGTACCAAAATATTTAGAAGCGTAAATAAACCGAAGACTAATAGTTTGAGGTTTGAATAAGGCACAAAACCGACAGCAAGGTACGTCGTGGTCTGGGCCTAAGCAAGGAATGCAGTACGAATTAAAATCTTTGTGGCATTTGCTTTCCACAAGAAATACAATTGTTAACTTTGACATCGGTTTAGTGAAAGAAAAAGGTTCCCCAACGGGGTGCTTAGCTTATTTGAAGACTTCAGTTTTGAAACTCAAAAACGAAAATTTCAGGAGCCAGCAGACCTGCACTTGCGAACTGCTTCTGCTCCGGGCATTGCAAGGCAAGAAAGACTGATGTAATGGCATTGGCTGCATGCTTTATACCCCTGACTACCTGACGTCATAGAAGATGAGACAGCAACTGACGCAGGACCCAAGACTTTGACAATCAGGCCGACTGAGGGCTACTGCAAACAGATAACTCAAATGTGATAACTGCAACAGTGAAACACGAGGATCACCACCAAACATGTGCACTTCAAATATGAATCCAACTGAGGCCCTTACATTGCTAATGATCTGCAAGTTGAGTGGAACACAGTATCATATACTGAAGGTTGAGATAGATGACCTTCTATATGACAGAATAAGACTAGAATGCTTCCGTCCCGTGTCATTTACTTGACATAAGGGTTTGGAAGCAGATCTATAATGGGAGTTTGGCCCTAAAATAGCACAGAAAGTACAGTTGTGTACACTTACCATAAATGTAGATGTTAGAGTGTACTCATTGTTGCAGTCATCCCACTTGGGTTATCGGCCTGCAGGTAGCCCTCAGTCGGCCCGAATACCAGAGACTTAGTATTTCTGCATCGGAGCTCCAGGACTGACGTCAGGGGTATAAAAACAGGCAGCCAATGCCATTACATCAGTTTTTCTTGCCCCTAATGGGGGAGCTAAGTTATGGTGGGGAAAACACCACCAGTAAAAAGTAAATACCAATACCCCTGAAAAGGATGAGTAATAGCCATAGACAGGAGAGAGAGAAAAAACAGGGGGCTGGAGGGAGGGAAACCAGGACTGCAACAGTGAATACATTCATACATTCAAACATCTACATTTATGTTAAGTGTACACTATGTTCTTCATGTTTCACTGTTGCAGTCATCACACTTGGGTGGATTCCCAAAGCTGAAGGGTGGAGGCAGTCAAGAAGAGTTGGGGCTGGTTAGTATGCCTTGCAGGACTGCGGTGGCAAAGCCTGCCCTGGATTTGGAAAAGATAGGCAGGTGGTAATGCTTGATGAAGGTGTGTACTGAACTCCAGGTAGCAGCTTCCAGGATGTCGCTGGTAGGGACTTCAGAGAAATTCTGTAGAGGTAGATGTTGCCCTAGTGGAATGTGTTCTGACTGGCTTCCCACGGTGCTTGCAGCAGAAATGGATGCAGTGTGCTATCCATTTGGAAATGGTTTGTTTTGAAATGGCCTTCCCCTCTACCCCTGTTGCAAAGCTGACTAGTAACTGGTCAGGCTTTCTGAAAGGCTTAGGTCCTGCCAAGGTAGAATCTAAGTGGTCTGTGCACGTGTCCAAGGAGTGCAGGATCCTATCCTCCTTATTTTGAGGATTAGGGAAGAAATTAGAAGTTATGTACAAACCATAACGTTCCATGTTAGTTGTCTTCTCTCGCCTTCTTTCTTGCTGGATGGGTTAGCTTGAGAACTCCTTTTACCAGCTCGAGGCAACCCTATATCCCATGATGCAAGGTGGGACTACCTCAGATCTCGTTTGGTAGCTAACATACCCTGCTAAGGACTAACCTAGAACAACTAGGAAAACAAAAACTACTAACAAATGACTCTTCTACTGAAGACTCAGGAGGGAACAACCTGAGAAGAGGAGACTCTTCAAGATCTGTCCAGGCCAGGGGGAAGGAGGGAGAAGACAACTAACATGGAGCGTTACGGTATGTACATAACTTCTAAATGTTAAGTTGTCAATCATTCTTGCTGGATGGGACTAGCACCTGTATCCCGGGTGGCTCAATGGAACAGACTCTTGAGAACTGTGGAACCAAAACTGGCCCTGTCTCTGGAGGCCAAATCTAATTTGTAATGAGACAAAGGTATGAGGTGTGGCCCAAGTAGCTGCTGCACAAATGGTATCAATGGGTAGCCTATCCTGAAAGGCTGCAGAAGTGGATAGACTCCTAGTTGAGTGTGCTGGTTTAGAAGGTAGTTGCTTGCCCCTGAGCGAATACACATAAGAAATGGTGGAAGACAACCATCTAGATAAGGTCACCTTAGAAACTGGGAGACCTTTCCTGTTTTCTGCATAGGAGACAAATAATTGGTCCGATTTCCTGAACTGTTTAGTTCTATGCAAATAGTACCTGAGCTGACGATGGACATTCAAAAAATGAAGCTTTTGTTCAGCTCTGTCAGAGTAATTTGGGAAAAAGACTGGTAGATCGATGGATTGATTAATATTAGTTTGAGAAACAACTTTGGGAAGAAAGGATGGGTTCATTCTTAAGGATACCCTGTCCTTGTGAAAACCAAGTAAGGAACGGATGCAGAGAGCTTGAATTTGGAAACCCTTCTTGCTGAAGTGACAGCCAGTAAGAATATAGTTTTCCAGGTCAATAACTTCAAGGAACATGAGGCATGGTAAAATCAAGGATGCTAACATTAAATTCAGATCCCATTGTGGAGGAGGATGTTTTATTGGCTTCAGAAGAGGAAGAAAACTCCTCTCAGAAAGGCTTTGCATAGCCTATGTGACAATGTTATGATCTTGAAATCCCACATGATATTTGGAAATGGCCGCCAGTTGAACTTTGACTGTTGAAGAAGAAGATCCTGACTGAAAAACTTCAGCCAGGAAATCTAAAACAGAATGCACAGGAGCAGTAAAGGGATCAATGTGCCTGGAGCTTGCCCAAATGGGCCACTTGCTAGCATACACGGTTCTGGACTTCAAAGAAGCTACTAAAATATCTCTGACAGGATCAGAGATCATAGCAACCAAGCAGTGAGGTTGAGAGAATGAATGGCCCGTGCTGTTGAATTGGTGGATCAAAGATCCGAACTGGGTCCAGATGCCAAGGTCGCACCAGGAGGTGACGATGCAGAGTCGGGAACCAAATTTGTCGAGGCCAGTAAGGGGCAATGAGAATCAACTTGGCCCTCAAAGCGGTGGCTTTCTGAATGACTTGTGGAATCAAGGGAAAAAGCGTAAAGTCGTCCCGGGCCAATCCTGGGTTAGAGAGTCTCTCAGGGGTTGGCCTGGTAGGGGAAAGAGTGTGAAGAAGTCGGGCACTTGTTTTGGGAGTAGCAAAAGATCGCAACAAGGTGTGCCCCACTTCAGAAAAATCTGGTCCACAATAGATTGATTGAGAGACCACTCGTGAGGCATGAGAATGGCTCTGCTCAGCCTGTCCGCCAAGAGGTTGGACCTTATCAGAAACCGATGAGAGGAGATTGCCCATTGCCAAAGTCTGAACCAACGGATAGGACTTGGTCCCGCCCCGCTTGTTGATGTACCAGACCACGGACATGTTGTCCATTTACACTGCAATATTCCCCGTGGGAAGAAAGTCGTTGAGGCTCATCTCCAGGACATTTATGTGCAGATGGTATTCTATGGGTTGCCACGTCCCGTGGACCATCCTGCCCTGATAATGCCCCCCCCATCCAATCAGAGAGGCATCCGTAGTGACTGTGGCAACCGGAGGAGGGGGAACAAAAGGTCGGCCCTGGTGAAGAAGAGGGGAAGATATCCACCAGTTCAGATGAGCTCTGCACGATTGTGTGACTAAGATCTCGTGCTTCATCGGAAGACTGTGGACGACCACTGAGTGAATAACATCCACTGCAGCAGAGCCAGAGGTCCATAAGACCTAGAACTTTTAGAATCAATTTGGCTTTGACTTTGCTGCTCTGCAATAACACGAGCAATTTTGGATGTCCAAGATTCTCTGATCTGTTAGTCTGGCTGACAACTTGACGGTGTTTAATTCTGCCTATAAAGGTGATAGATTGGCAAGGCCGCAGAGAAGATTTTAAATTCACTGAAATTCCCAAACTTTGCAAAGCTGTAGAGTGTAATCTCTGGTCTGAAGAAGCTGATGCTTGGTGGTGGTGAAACACCTGGAATCCTTGGCCTCTCAGGTGAGCTGCGACCACTGCCATGCATTTGGTACACACTCTGGGGGCTGAAGTGAGGCCAAGGGGGAGGGCTCTGAATTGATAATGACTGGTCGCGGAGAAACCTTCTGGAGCGCCTGTGGATCTTTATGTGATAGTACCGTCCTGAAGGTCTATCGAGCACATCCAGTTGTCCTTGCCCAGAAAGGGCAAAATGGACTGAAGCGTGACCATCCAGAATCTTGCCTTCTTGACAAATCTGTTTAGATTGCTTAGGTCTAGTATGGGACCAAAAGAATCTGGAGTAGACGCTGGATCCTACTTGGTCTGCTGGAACTGTTTTTTGTAGGAGCTTTGTAACCTCCTGGGGTGAGATGTCTGGAAGGGATTGGTGAGGTCTGGGATACCTTTGGACTCCAACGGCAGAAAGAGTTTCACCTGGTCAAGGTTTCCTTCACCTGAGGTCTGAACAAAATGGAGGAGTTGGTTAATGAATTCAGGATTGCTAGCTGTGAGGCAATCTTTTCTTGAGCCCCAGCAGCAGAAGGATCCTGGACCACTTCACCTAGTTCCTTGAGAATATCTCTTTGAAGCCTGGTGAAGTGACAAAGGTAGTTCACCATACCTGTCCATGGTCCTAGAATCTTTGTTAGGAGGATGGACAGGTAGTGATAAATTTGGATGGTCTCGTTCCACAGAATCTGGGAGGTGGAGGTTGGGATCCAAAAGCCTCCAGGTATACAAACTCATCCTCGGAGGGATCAATGGAGGCCAATTCCCCTCTGTTTGAGGAGCTCAAGGATGTCTGAAAATGAGACATCCTCAGAGGGGTATCAGATGTTGTAGACGGGGGAGTCTGTGTGTTTAGGAGGTTCCCAAACCTCGAAGAGGAAGATATTCCCAATGGGAAACCTGGGCGATGGATCCCTGGGCCTGGGAGCAAGAGGCTGGCAAAGAGGGAGGAGCTAAAGGGATGGACCGTTGACCTGGCTCAGGTGCCAGGACACTCCTCATCACCCCCCGAGGAGGGGGAATATTCCGTTCGAAGAAATAGAAATTCCGGCTCCACTGAGAGGATCCTCCAAGGAAGGTCTCATGGAAGAGATCGGGAGAAGACCACGGAGCCGAAGAGGGATGTAACTCTGGAGGAGAGTCGGAGGAGGAAGTTCAAGGGTAAAGCAATAGCCGAAGTCTGCTGAGACGGGCTATGGAGCATTTGTGCCTGCGACTTCAGCAGCAGCCTGCTTACCACCCTCTCTAAGTTGTGGTCAGACAGCCTGGAAGATCTCAAGATCGGCTGGCTCGATCTCTCCGCTCCGACAAGGAGACCCCCGGGCGAATGGATACTCCAACGAAGGGGACAGAGATCTCTTTCTGGATGAAGTAGTCCCTGAGTTCCAGATGGAGCTGACAAGGCAACAAGATGTGGTCGGAACCGAACGAGCCCGACCCCCCACTACCTTAGAAGCAGAAAGATCTGCTCCAGTTGGCTTAGAAGGTTTACTAGACCCTGTTTTAGAGGGAGAACCTTCTGGCTTAAGTAAGCCACGGAGGATCAATTTATTCCTCCTTTCCTGCAGGACTCTCTGGCTAAATGAGTGACACAAAGCACAGGAGTCCTGCAGGGTCTGTCAGAGACATTTTCTGACAGCACGAGCCACACTTCTTGAAGCCTGAGACCTTGCCTTCCTTAGACATAGTCCAAGAGGAAAATACTCACACACACCCCAAACAATCACACAATTAATCCCCAAACACACAGACACACAGGTAGGGATTAAGCAAGGGGGTCTAGGCCTAACTGAAAACTCTTTTAAATTTTTTTAAAGAAATTAAGTTTTTAACTATATGGGAAATAGGGTGGGCTGTAGAAACACTACACACTATAAACAAGGGAACAAGGGAGAAATAAAACCCTGACTAAGCTTTCTGAAAATATCAACTTACCTCAGCTGGCAAAAAGGGCAAGACGCAGCGGCAAGCGAGATCTGGGGTAGTTCCGCCTTGCATCATGGGATATAGGGTTGCCTCGAGCTGGTAAAAGGAGTTCTCAAGCTAAAGCAAGTGCCAAGTGGAACCCATCCAGCAAGAATGAAGGCGAGATTGACAACTTAACATGGTGGCAAACGGATTGGTTGAGAGCCACACTGGACACCAGTTTAGGTTAGTCCTGAGGGAAACCCTGTCAGCATGGAAAATAATGAAGGGCTCCAGAGTCATAAGTGCTTGTAGCTCACACTCTTCCAGCTGAAGTGATGGCCAGAAGCAAGGCTGTTTTCCAACAGAGGAATTTTAACTCAGCTGATGCAGGTTCAAAGGGTGCAAGCTTTTCCAGTACAAAGTTAAGGTCCCAAAGCAAGGGTGGGTACTCTTTTTGGTGGCCTTAAGTTTGTCCCTCTCAGGAACGGTTTGATAAGAGGGTGCGAGAAGAGAGGTGACTCATTGTTGTAATAAGCTGAAATGGCTGAGGCATGTAGCTTAATGAAGGACAGGCCTTTGTGTAGTAGATCTGCTAAGTAATCCAGGATTAGAGGCAGGGAGGGCAGAGTTGTGTCCTCTCCTTTGGATTGAATCCAGTAAAAGAGCATTTTCCACTTAGTGTAGGATTTTCTTGTACTGGGTCTTCTGGCTTCAAGAATGACGTCCAGCACCTGCATGCTTAGGGTTGCTGGGGCAGAATTCAAGGAATAAGCCAGGCCGAAAGATTTAGAGTTTGCAGTTGTGGATGCAAAATCTGTCCCTCCTGCTGAGAGAGCAGGGTTGGGTTCTGGTGCAGGTGCCAGGGTGGCACCGGTGACAGGCTGCACAGGAGAGGATACCAGTGCTGGCGTGGCCGGTCCAGGGCAATCAGAATTGTCCTTGGTCTGTCCTGTCTTATCTTGAGAAATACTCAAGAAAAGGGGCAGAGGGGAAAAGGCATAGATTGACAGATTTATCCACTACAGGCCCTGCTGTGAGGATTCCTGGTGTAGAATTTGCTGAACTGGTGGTTGTAGGGGGAGGCAAAGAGATCCACCTCTGGGGTCCTCCATTTCTGAATCATAAGGTTGAAGGTGCTGGGCTCCAACTGCCACTCATGTGGGTCTAGGAGATTTCTGCTCAAGTCTGCCAGTAGGTTTTGTTTGCCTGGCAGGAACTGAGTTTGCAGACGGACCTGCATTGTCCAAGGCATTGTGCCACAGGGGCCATGGCTAACCTGCAGAGTGGGTAGTAGTGGGTTCCCTCCCTGCTTGTTGATGTATCAACTGTGGTGTCTGTTTTTATAAGCAGTTGTCCTGGAAAGAGTTGGGATTTAAAAGCTGCTGAAAATGACAAACCGAAAACTTGTTGCAAACACGAATGCTGTGGACTGCAAGCACTACACACCCAAACGAATAAGCTTACTGTAAACAACTTTAATTTCACCAAAGATGTATTGTTAAGCACTTTTCGTCCCACCTAATTGTGAGACTTCTTCAGACAACTGGCACAAAGCAACAGCTACATTTAAATAAATGCTTTGGCGCCAAAATACAAGCACCGCGGATCTGAAAGCTGTCTGGGCTTTCTGCACAGCTAACATCTCTTTTTGGCTGATGTGCAGATGAATTTGACTTGGGCTCCAGTGGCTCTGAATGCATTTGCCGTCCATGTGTGCTCCTCGGGCATAGTCTGACTCGTCTGTGGTTGGGGTCTGGGTGGCGTGGGGTTGAGAAAATGGCAGTCCCTTGTTGTGGTTGCATGCTTCACTCTGTCCTTAGGGTATGATAGGAATGACTGTTTCCAGGTCCTGAGAATGTTGGCACCAAAGACATTTTAAGTACTAGTGAAGTTTCCTCATATGCAGTCTTGCACATGGAATTAGCAGTATACACGAGGTCACGAACCCTAGGGCCTGCAGTATTTTTCTTGGAGAGCTGGGTTGTACTGGCAATTTGTTTGAAGTAGGCTGTCAGACTTGTTTTTCTGAAGTGAGGAATGCCATCTGGGATGTGTTCAAGCTTGCTCCTAGGAATAATCTTTTGACTGGGTAGCAGTTTTGATTTTCATTCACTGATGGTGTACCCCAAGTGAGAAGGTCTTTCACAAATGTCAGGTGCTGCAACAGCAATTCCTGACTGTCAACCTGAATCAGGCAGTCGTCCAAGTATGGGTAAATTTGGATATTTCCCTGCCTGCAGAATGGAATGGCTGGAGCCAGGCATTTTGCGAAAACTCTGGGTGCAGTAGATAAGCCAAAGGAAAGTGCAGAGAACTGATAATGCATAGATCCTGCCCTGAAACATAGGTACTTCCTGCATGACTCCCTTATGGGGATGTGCAGATAGGATTCTTTTACGTCTAGGGTGACTATCCAGGCATCCTTGGCTAGCACAGGAAGAAGCTGTTGCAGGGTAAGCATTCTGAATTTTTATACCACCAGGAAGGTGTTGAGAATTGAAAGGTCCAGGATTGGGCGCCAAGAGCCCTCTTTCCCGGGTACCAGGAAGAGTCTGGAGTAGAATCCCTGACCCCTCTGTTCTACTGAACTGGCTGAATAGCTCTGATATTCAGCAGGGAAGCTACTTGGCTTTGAGAGACTGTCCATTCGCTTGGAAGAAGGTCTGAAAACCTGCTTGGGGATGGCAGTGAATGGAAATAAAATTTGTACCCCTGGGATACAATGTTGAGGACCCACCGGTCCTGTGTGATGGACATCCAGTTTATTGCATGAAGGGCAAGTTTTCCTCCTAGGGGCACAAGCAATTGGGCAGGGCTGGGGAGTGAGTAAGTGCGTCATTGTGAGTGTTTTCCATAAGGAGGTGACTTACCACTCTCTGCTTTAGGGGTGGGGACGCTCCATTCCTTAGATCTCTGCATACTCAGAGACTGTAGTCTGGGTGGTCTGTTTCCCCTGGGTCTGGTTTGAGAAGGCCTGGAGGGGGCTGGAAAGGACCAGTGTTTGGAAGGGCAATGCCTACTGAATCAAGGGGGTTGCAGCTGTAAGAATTCATCAACAGTCTGCATAGACTTAGCTTTTCCTTCCATCTTTTTAAGAACCTCTTCTGCTTTGGTGCCAAACTAACTGTCCTTGTTCAAAGGAGCGTCTAGTAACTGATTTGACATGGTCTGGCAAGGTCTGCTCCTTCAGCCATGCATGTCTTCTCAGTACAGAGCCAGTGACTGCTGCCCGGCAAGATGCTTCTAGAGCATCAAAGCCACACTGCAAAGTATGCTTGCTGACTTGAGTGCATAAGTTCCTGCAATTCTTTATTTTATGCAGTGTGTGTAAAGGCTGCCACTTTATTTAATAAGTTCCAATAATATGTTGCTGGTACTTCAGCATGTGAAACTGACAATTCAATGCCCTAATAGCAAGAGTTGCACAGGTATATACCTTCTTATCCCATCTGGAATTCCTGTCCGAAGGGGTGGGATTATTGGCTGTAGTTGCCTTGACACCTTTAGGCCCCTGGGAAATTATCTCTGGGTCAGCAGTAGGATTCTTGAAAAGACATTTGTGAGTGTCAGGTACTCTGTAGCACCTTTCTGGTTTCCTAGGGGCAGGAGGTAAAGTGTCAGGAGTAAGACTGGATTCCATAAAAACAACATCCAGGACAGTGGATATTGCTAAAGGACTGTGCTGAGGCAACTCTAGGAATTCTCAGAGTCTCTTTTTGGACTGAGGATAGTCTTGGCATTCCCAGTGGAAATGCTCTCTTAAGGTATGCAAGTTTTCACCAGAAGAAAAATCCTCTGGAGGGGAGGCATCTGAATCCTCATAAGCAGATAAGGGCATGTCTTCATAATCAGAAATCTCAAGAGTCATCGGACTCCTGGACTGTAAAAGCTGTAGGGGACTGCTCTCTCTCAGAAGGGGAAGGTGGACTTCCCCTAATCAGCATACTATGGTCTTCGTCCATTCTAAGCATTTGTTTTTGTGGCATAGGAGCAGGAGTATGCGCTTTGGTAGTCAGTTTTCTAGGCGTAGTACGTACTCTGGGCCTAAGAAACTCAGTAGTTTTGGTTAAAAAAGAAGTCTGAGTCGAACATCGGTTGAGTGAAGAACTGCCTCAGAAGCCGGTGCCTGCACAGCGGCGCCGGACCCATCCAGGGTAGAGACATCTGCAGGTTACATAGTCGAAGAAAAGTCTTGCAGCAAATTGGACTCCAAACGGGTCTTGGTAGAGGCCTGCGAATCCACTGAAGTGGGCATCAGGGGCTGCGAAAGCGCCTCACTGTGTACTGGTGGACTGGCGACTAGCTTAATGGAAGCGTAGTCACCAGCTTTGGACCTATGTGGCCTGTCTTTACTTTTTTTGGAATATTGGTAGTCAGATCACTTACCGAAGTCATTTCAGAATACAGAGATCGACAGTGAAAGAATTTAGCGACAAAATGCCAGACGACGAATGGTTCGGCCTTTAAACAAGGCACAAAACAGACAGCGAGGGACGTTGTGGTCTGTCCTAAACAGGTGACGTAGTAAGAATGAAAATCTCTGAGGTATTTGGTTTCCACAGGCAAGACAATTGTTAACTTTTGCCGACATCGGTTAGTGCAAAAAAAAAAGGATCCCCAACGGGGTACTTACCTTTAGAAGACTTTAGGATTATTCAACTCATAAACGAAAATTCAGGTAGCGGCAGACTGGCACTTATGAACTGCTTCTGCTTCGGGCTCCTTGGCAAGAAAGACTGATGTAATGGCATCGGCTTCCTGTTTTTATACCCCTGCCAACCAGTGAGCGCATCCAACGCAGAAATACTAAGTCTCTGGTATTCGGGCCGAATGAGGGCTACCTGCAGGCAGATTACCCAAGTGTGATGACTGCAACAGTGAAACAGGAAAATCATAACCCAAACCTTTGTGCGACCCAGGCAAGAATGAGGGAGTCTCCTATACTGCCAGAGACCTGAGAGACAAACACCATAACATGACAATTATCTTTGGCAGTGGCGGCTGGTGACTTCAAATCAAAGGGGGCTGCAGGAGACAGCTGAATGTGTGGGGCCAATGGGAAGGGGTGTGACCAACTAGAAAGGGGCGGAGCTATGTTCAAAACCACAAAAACTGGAACTTTAAATACGCTGCCCTGGGTGACAAATCGTTATTATGAGTCCAATCAAGACAAAATGGAAGTGTAGAAAAAAAAATTTCAATGCATTGGCTACATGACAGCTTACTTAAAATCTAGATGGAAACAAAAAGGTTGTGAGGCATGAAAAGTGAGGCATGAAAAAATAGACTACTTTTTAAATACATTACTGGAATGCCAGTCAAAATCAAGTATAAAAAGCAAGCAGCACTCAACTCAAAACCACTTCTTGCACTGCAGTTCTAATTATAATTTACATTCATCTTTATAAAAGTACCAAGTAACATTCTGAAAGTAGCAATCTCTGTTGTTAACCTCACTTGTAAAAATGTTTCTTTTCCAGGAAATACCTGCTGCCTGACAACTATCTACTTGCTTCATGGGGAAAACATGATCAAAGTAAAAAATGAACAGCAAACAAGAAACAAGCTCAAGATAAATTGCTTAAAGGATTACTGCACATGTCATGGACCACACATGATTGACTTGCATTCTGTTTAGTTTACTGGTAAAGCCTGCAAAGATGACTGCAAGTCTCCAACAAATGTAATGAACTTCTGAAAATACTCTAATCCTGTCCTTTGTTACAAATACTGTCAATATGCATTTCAATACCCAAGGCTTATACATTTATCTAGTTATGTAAATATTCTCTGCATGGAAACAAAAAGGCTTTCAATGTCGGTAATTCATTAACAGTATGCTTATTAAAGCTTACTTGCATCTTACAATCTCAGACCAGCTTAACTGATGGTCATGAAAGCATTGTTACTTAAACGCAGAGCAACAGGCACTGAAACAGCATGCATTTTCTGAATAAGCAAAAATCAACAGTATAAAAATATGACAGAAAACCAGAACATTCTGCAAAATCAAGGACAGATGAAAAGCCACTGTCGTACTTGTGTCTACCTTGGATGGGGGGATACTCTGCACACTTACACTGCATAACTGCTCCTTGCCTTGCTTGGACACATCCAGAGTCACTACATGGGGGAGTGGGGGGTGCAACAAGTGTGTCACAATTTGAAATGTCTCTGGCTGACAGTGATGGCCGTGACACAATCGTCATACCTCTCAACCTCAGAGCAAGAAATCTGGACAAAACCATACACAGAAGTGGGACAAAGGCCCAAAAATAAGGACTTTTAAATATTGCTCTTATAAACTTAGAAAGATAATAGAATAGCAGGTCTTGCATTAGTATGAATTTTCTGAAGGGTATGAAATCGGAAACTCAAATGTCTGTCATTTTCTAACTTCAATCTTTAATGAATTGCCAGAAACCACAATTTTATGAAAAACAGACCAAAAATGTGATGCAAAAATATAAAACAGTCACACAATACAACTGGGAACCTGTCAAGAAGGGACACTTTTTAAATATTAGTAGTGTTAACTTGAGCAGCTGACAGAATACGAGAATTTACATGCATTTCTGAAATAAAAGTAATCTATTATTACAGTTATCTATTAATTGTAAACCCTCCACATTTTCTTCCAAAATTGCCATTTTATGGAGGGATTATTAGAGGGAAAGCAACATTCTGAGTCAAAATCAGGGACAGTTGAGAGGTTTGGATATGCTTAATTCTATAAAGAGATTTATTTGCATGTACCTCTCAACCTCAACGCAGGAAATCTGGGCAAGGCCAAAGTACTAAAAATTGCTCTTGTATAAACTTAGTTGATAGAATAGCAGGTCTTGCTTTAGCATGCATTTTTTTCTGAATGTTATGAATTCTGAAACTCAATGTCCATTATTTAGTGACTTCATGTCTAATGATTTGCCAGAAAACCACAAAATTTATGAGGAACAAACCAAAAAATAATAAGAAAAAAATCTATTCATTCTGCGAAAATCTGGACAGTTGAGAGTATAGTTCAGCCGGGGTTGTCTGAGTTTGCTGCCCTTCCCCCCTCACAAAATCATGGTCGAATGGAGCCACCACCCTGCAACCATTCCAATGTCCCACTACTTGGCTATTTTACCCCAGTTACCATAAACACTGTAATGAGCATACGGCTTTACCTCTACAATGATTTGGATTTAATTTGAAAGTTTTATTTTGCATTTTACAGCACAAACATCAATAGACATCTGCTAAACAAAGCAATGTAGTCTCTCAATGAAAATAGACTTGGCATTAAAACTTCTCTGCCCTTGAAATTCACATTCTTTGAAACAGCATTGAAACTCACATTCAAAGAAAATACATTTGGCCAGTGGCAGATAAAGATTAACTTTGGGCTGTTTTCATATCATAAGCCCCTTGCACACGCAAAGTACAGTTTTGTACCTACCATAAATGTAGATGTCCGATAGATATGCAACTGCAGTCATAACATATGGGTTGTCCTGCCTCAGGCAGCCCTCGGTTAATTCCAAAGTCTGGGTCCGGCTGGTGTCGCCTCTCCGACGTCAACGGCTGGAGTATAAAGGCCGACGCCATCTTCTTCAGTGTTTCTTGCCCCAGATGCCAGGTGCCCTCCAAGGAAGGCTAAATTTGGTGAATGGATAAACAATTCCAGACATGCACAACAGTAATAAACAGATACACCATAGGAGGTACCCCCAGCTAATAGGAAAAAGGGGAGTGGACCCAATAGAAGATTGCAGAGGGGTAGGAGGGTGGGAAAATCCGACTGCAGTTGCATATCTATCAGACATCTACATTTATGGTAGGTACAAAACTGTACTATGTCCTTCAAGAATGCAGCTGCAGTCATAACATATGGGTTGAATACCATAGCCAAGCTGGGGGTGGTTGGAGCTAAGGAAGAGATGGTGTAGCTAAAATGCCCTGCAGGACTGCCGAAGCAAAGCCTGCTCGGGATCTGGAGTATAAAGGCAGGTTGTAGTGCTTGGTAAATGTATGCACGGAGCTCCATGTAGCAGCCTCCAGAATGTCCTTTGTAGCCACTCCTCTTAGAAAAGCTGTGGAAGTGGCTATAGCTCTGGTGGAGTGTGGCCTAATATTGGCTGGCACACCTTTTCCATGAAAAGAATAGCAGAATCTGATGCAGTGTCCAATCCATTTGGAAATTGTTTGTTTGGAGATTGCTTTTCCTAGTACTCCAGCAGCATAGGCTACAAATAGTTGCTCAGACTTTCTGGTGGCCTTAGTTCTGTCCAAGTAGTAGCGTAGTTGTCTGTGTATGTCCAAAGTATGCAGTAGTGCTTCCCCCCTGTTTTGAGGATTGGGGAAGAAGGTAGGCAGGTGAATGGCCTGATTTAGAGCCACCCTGGAAATTACTTTTGGCATGAATGAAGGATTGGTTCTTAGAGAGACTCTGTCCTGATGAAAAATGAGAAAAGGAGGTACTGCCATGAATGCCTGTATCTCTGAAACTCTTCTTGCTGATGTGATAGCCAATAGGAAAACCGTTTTCCATGAGAGAAATTGCATTTCAGAAGTTGCTGCTGGTTCAAAGGGAGGAAGAGTTAATTTTTCCAAGACGAAATTGAGGTCCCATGCAGGTACTGGCGGTTTCCTGGGGGGTTTGATATTCTTTATCCCTCTTGGGAACTGTCTTAGCAAAGGATGAGAAAACACAGGTGGATCACAATTGTATTTTGCTGAGATTGCTGATGCATGAATCTTTATGGAAGAATATGAGAGACCAGTATGAAACATTTCTGCCAAGTATTCCAATATCTGAGGTATACTCAAGACTGATGTATCCTGACCCTTGTTAGCATTCCAGATGATGAATCTCTTCCACTTGGCTGAATAGGTTTTTCTGGTGGAAGGTCTGCGTGCTTCCAGTAAGATCTCTTGAACCTTTTTGGAAAGAAAGGTATCGGAAGGAGTTACGGTAACCTCCAGGCTGCCAGATGCAATGTTTTCAGGTTTTGATGGACAGTCCTGTAATTGTGCTGTGTTAGAAGCAGAGGCCATAGGGGCAGAGGCCACGGCTTGGTCAGAGTTATGCTCAACAGCAATGGGTACCAGTGCTGCCTTGGCCAGTCTGGAGCTATCAAAATGCCTGTTGGTTGTTCTGCTATGATCTTCAGCATCACCTTGGTCAGCAGTGGTAGGGGAGGGAATGCATAAATTGTTAGGGAATTCCAGCTGAAGGAGAGAGCATCCGTTTTCCAGGCTAGAGGGTGGTGGATCCTTGTGCAGAACTTTTCCAGGTGATGATTCATGTGAGAAGCAAAGAGATCTATGTCCGGTCTTCCCCATGTCCTTGTTATTTGTGAAAAAATGTGAGGATGCAGCATCCATTCGTGTGGATCCCTGAAATTCCTGCTCAGCTTGTCCGCCAGAACATTGTCCTTGCCTGGCACAAACTGGGATTGCAAATTTATCTTCATACTTAGGGATTTTTCCCAGAGAATCATTGTTAGTCTGCAGAGGGGATAAGAATGAGTGCCTCCCTGCTTGTTTATATACCACATCACAGTGGTGTTGTCTGTCCTTATTAACAAATGCCCTTGTTGAAGTGATTTTTCGAAATTCTCGATTGCATGCATCACTGCCAACATCTCTTTTTGGTTTATGATGCCTTTCCTTGGTGTCCATTGACCTTGAATGCATCTGCCTTCCATGTGCGCCCCCCATCCATGGTCTTGAGGCATCTGTTGTAATCATTTGACCTGCCTGAGGTTTGTTGAAAGACATGCCTTTGTTTAACTGACTCGCTTGAGCCCACCACAAAAATTCTCTTTGTAGAGATGGAATGAGTGGGATTACGTCCTCTAGGCTTTGGCTGTGTTGGGACCATAAGTTTTTTTTAAATACCATTGCAGCTTTCTCATATGAAGTCTTGCCAGAGGTATCAGAAGTATGCAAGATGCCATGAACCCCAGGGCCTGCAGGATTTTCCTTGCAGTCAACTGGGAGAGCTTTGCTAGGCCTTTGAAGTATTCTGGTAGCTGCTGTTGTTTTTCCTCTGTGAAATAAGCCATGTGTGTGTGTGTCCAGCTTGGCTCCTAGGAAAATAATTTGTTGGGATGGCCGGAGTCTTGATTTCTGAGTGTTGACCGTGTATCCCAAGGCCTGTAGTAACTGAATGACATACTCCAAGTTTGCAATCAAGGCTTGTTTGTTGTCTGCTTGTATGAGGCAGTCGTCCAGGTAGTGGTATATTTGAATCCCCTGGAGTCTGCAGTGTGCCACTACTGATGCCAGGCATTTCGTGAACACTCTGGGCGCAGTAGATAAGCCAAACGGCAATGCTGAGAATTGATAATGCTCTGTCCCTGCAAGAAATCTGAGGTATCTGATTGGGACATGCAGGTATGCCTCCTTGAGGTCCAGAGTGACCAGCCAAGACCCCTTGCCCAGCATGGGAAGGAGTTGCTGCAACGTCAGCATTTTGAATTTTGGCACAATGAGATAAGTATTTAGAGTAGACAAGTCCAGTATAGGCCTCCAATTGTTTTCCTTTCTTGGAACAAGGAACAGTCTTGAATAAAATCCCTGGCCTTGTTCCTGTAGAGGAACCTTTTCTATTGCGTTTATCCTTAACAGCTTTGAAACTTGAATGAGTGCCTCTGCCCTTTGATGATGTGTCAGGTTTGGCATGCCTTGTCTTATTGGTAAAGTATGGAAGTGGAATCTGTAACCTTTGTCTACTAAATCTAGAATCCAGTTGTCCTTGGTTAAAGTATGCCAGTTTTTTGAGAACAAGGATAATTTTCCGCCCAAGGGTGCTTCTCTTTGAGCCTTTGTAGGCGGTATGAAAATCAAGTCATTGTGGTTGTACTTGTGTTGCAGCTGGGCTGCCTGTGCCACTTCTTTGATTTGGTGGTTGCCACTGGCGGCCCCTGTAGGAGCCTCGGTATTGCCCTCTACCTCGGCCACGCCTGTTTTTTTCCCCTTTGAAACTTGTCAGAGCCTGGAAAGGACCAATTCTTTGAAGGCCAATTCCTGCTGAATCTGGGAGGCTGAACCTGGAGGAAATCTTTGACTGTCTGTACTGATTTAGCTTTTTCCTCGATGGACTTCAACACATCTTGTGCATTAGCACCAAAAAGCTTCTGTTTTTCTAAAGGTGCATCAAGTAACTTTACTTTAACATGGTCTGGCAGTGGCTGTTCTTTTAACCAAGCATGTCTACGTATCACAGCCCCAGTCATTGCTGCCCTACATGAAGCCTCCAATGCATCATAACCACACTGAAGAAAATGATTGTTAACCTGCTGAGTGTTATGCACTACATCCTGCAATGCTTTAAAATCAGTACACTCAGGGGAGGCTAGCTTTTTCTGCAAGTCATCCAGTAAAAAATCCTGGTACTGAAACATGTGAAAAGGGCAGTTAAGTGACCTCATAGCCAGGATGGTGGCGGTATAAACTTTTTTACCCCAGCTCTCCAGGGATCTGGCTTCCTTATCCGCTGGCAGAGGATTCTTGGCAGTGGAAGTAGCTACTCCCTTGGGGCCCTGTGAAATTGTTTCTAGATCCACAGAATGGGCCTTAAAGAGATGCTTGTGTGTGTCAGGGACCCTATAATATCTGTCAGGCTTGACAGGAGCAGGAGGGAGAGAATCAGGGTTAGCACTGGAGTCGGAGAAAACATCATCCAGGACATCCATAACTGGAGGGATAGCTAAAGGCCTGTGCTGAGGAAGTTTGAGGACGGTACGTAGCCTTTTCCTGGAGTCAGAAAATTCCTGGCCCTGCCATTTAAAATGCTCCCTCATGGAGTGTAGGACTTCACCGAACGAAAAATCCTCTGGAAGAGAGGCAGAGGGAATTGATTCCTCAGCATCAGACTCCTCATAGGCCTGGAAGGATTCCTCTTGTGTATCAGAATGCTGAAAATCCCCAGAGGCTTCATCTGAAGAGAGTTCGTCGGCCTGCTCAGTCCTGGGCCTTTTCTCTGCAGGCGGCTGAGAACCTCTGTCTGGATGGGGCTGAGACCCTCTAATAAGTGAAATTAGATCTGCAGCAAGAGACATGATCTGTTTATCAGAAGGGGCCTGAGCAGTAGGCTTAGGATGAGCCTTGGCCTGGCTGGCGGCCTTAGCACGTGCAAAGGCCTTGATGGACATGGATACAGGAGGCCTAGCTGCCCCACGGGCTGGTGTAACCTTGTCCACCGGAATGGTGTCGGGTAGATCCATAACGTCGGTTTCTGGAGGGAAGTCAACAACCGGCACCGGAGTGGACTCAGAGACCGAAGAACGAGTTACCGCTGTGTCGTCGGCCTGGAGCGGTTAGATTACTGTTTCCGAAGGGGCCGAAGCACTCGCGGAGGGTTTTGGAGGAGTATCGGTGGAAGACGCGGGCCGAGGATGTCGGTCCCGGTCCTTACGTTTTTGGAAGATTGAGTTGTCGGTTGATCCGACTGCATGATATAAGCAAAAGAATCACCGAAAAAGTCTTCGGCAAATTCTGCCCGGCGCCTGAGAGTGCGCTTATTAAAGCAAGCACAGGCGGCGCAGGCCGAGACGTCGTGGTCTGGGCCAAGGCAAGCAAAGAGAATGGAAGTCCTTATGAGGTATTTGTTTACCACTAGACAAACAATTATTAACTTTCTCAATTTGTTCTGACATCGGCTGAGGCAAGAAAAAATGTTGCCCAACGGGGTACTTAACTTTTAGATGACTTCGGTACTGAAAACACAGGAGCTGACCGACCGGCACTTGTGAACTGCTTCTGCTTCAGGCACCGCGGCAAGAAAGACTGAAGAAGATGGCGTCGGCTGATGCCTTTATACTCGGAGGCGACACCAGCCTTTGGAATTCGGCCGACCGAGGGCTGCCAGAGGCAGGACAACCCATATGTTATGACTGCAGTTGCATTCTTGAAGGACATCATGCATGTGTTCTTTGATACACCTTCCCGATTGTATTAAATTATATTTCTTGTATAATACAGTACAATTGCTAGAGGGTGTTTTAAATTGATTGTTTTGAACATTTTTCCGGTAAACAATGGAACAAAATGCATGCACCAATAATAACAAAACTGCCCAATTCAGAACATTTCCATCATAAGTCTACTCAAACTTCTGCAGCCCACCAGTATCAGTAAATATGCACAATTGCTGAAGTAAAAGTCATCTAAATTCCACATTAAAAAGATCTGTAACTAAGAGACTGCTGCTAGCAAACTTTATACTTCATTGTTTCATCTACAAATAAAGTCTCTGGTGCCACTAAAGAATAAATTGGCTGTTACATTAAAAAAATAAACTAGCAATAGATAATGGATGGCAAACTGATAACAGGTTCATAGTCACTAGGTATCTTCACCAAAAAGGACTGCAGCATCCACCCCCTTTACAATACAGTACAGTATTAACAATGTATCTCCACACTGTGGGAGTAGAACTCACAGCCTTCTGCATCAAAAGCAAGTACACTACCTGTTGTGTTATTAACAATGCAAGCACACTCAGCATAAAGCAGCACAAAACTTTTCTTCCCCTGCAGCTCTCAGCTCCTTGTAAAATCTACTCGACACTCAGCTGTATCTCAACTTTGCAGCACAAGAAATCTGGAAAAAGCCAAAATGTATTGGGGGGGGGGGGGGGGGATGATGACAAAAGCGCATAAAACAGGGACACATTTTAAACATTGCTTGTACAATCTTGGAAAGTTGCTAGAATAAAATGCTGTTACCACCATATATTTTACTGCCAAGTCTTGAACCCAGGACCCTATGCAAAAAGTACAGTTTTGTACCTACCATAAATGTAGATGTTAGAGTGTTCACACTGCTGCAGTCATTACACTTGGGTTATCCTGACATCAGGCAGTCCTGCAGTCGGCCACAGTTCCAAAGTCTTGGCCCGGCATCGGTTGCTGTCGCTTCTTCCCTGACGTCAGTGTGCCAGGGGTATACAAGAGGCATCGGACGCCATTTTCTTCAGTTTTTCTTGCCACAGATGTCAGGTGCCCCCAAGTAGGTAGGCAATACATATTGACATTCAGACTATGCAAGTAGTGAGACAAGAGGCTAGATATGCTTCAAGGTGTATTGCCTTACATCACTAAGTACTAATACATGCTCCCCTCACCACAACAGCTTCTTAGAAGAGAAAAGTACAGTTGTGTACACTTACCATAAATGTAGATGTGGAGTGTATTCACTGTTGCAGTCATCCTGTTGCAGTCATCACACTTGGGTTGATTCCCAAAGCTGAGGAAGGGTGGAGGCAGTCAAGAAGTGTTAGGGCTGGCTAGCAGGCCTTGTAAGACTGCTGTAGCAAATCCAGCTCAGGATTTAGAAAAAAATAGTTAAGTGGTAATGCTTGGTGAAGGTGTGCACCGAACTCCAGGTTGCAGCTTCCAGGAAAGTCCCTGGTAGGGACTCCCCTGAGAAATGCTGTAGAGGTGGAAGTAGCCCTAGCAGAATGTGGTCTGATACCCTGTGGGGAAGGTTTTCCATGGTGCTTGTAGCAGAAATGGATATAGTGTGCTATCCATTTGGAAATGGTTTGTTTTAAAATGGTCTTGGCCCCTCTGCCCCTGTAGCAAAGCTGACTAGCAGCTGGTCAGACTTTCTGAAAGGTTTAGTCCTGTCTGAGAGTAGAACCTGAGCTGTCTGTGCACGACCAAGGAGTGCAGAATCCTTTCCCCTTTAATCTGTGGATTAGGGAAGAAGGTTGGCAAACGGATGGATTGTTTTAGAGCCACACTGGACACCACCTTGGGCATAAAGGATGGGTTAGTCCTGAGGAAACATGGAAAATAATGAAGGTTTCCACTGCCATTAGCGCCTGTAACTCACTCTTCTTGTTGAAGTTATGGTTAAAAGCAAGGCTGTTTTCCAAGAGAGGAATTTTAACTCTGCTGAAGCAGCAGGTTCAAAAGGGGGAAGCATGAGCTTTTCCAGTACAAAGTTATGGTCCCAGGCAGGGGTGGGTGCTCTCCTAGGGGGCCTTAAGTTGTTAGCCCCTCTCAGGAACTGTTTGGTGAGAGGGTGAGAAAAAAAGGTGGCTCAGTATTATAATGAGCTGAGGTGGCAGAGGCATGAATCGTAATGGAGAAGGATAGGCCTCTGTGGAGTAACTTTGCTAGGTAATGAAGGCACTGCTGTGCCCTTTCCTTGAGACTGATTCCAAGAACAATATCTTTTCCATTTTTCAGCATAGGATTTTGTACTACTAGTCCTTCTGGCTTCAAGAATGACATCCAGCACCTGTATGATGAGGTTTGCTGGTGGTGTATTCAGGGGATAAGCCAGGCTACAAGGTTTCGGGTTTGCAACTTTGGATGCAAAATCTGTCCCTCCTGCTGAAACAGCAGGGTAGGAGTCTGGTGAAGGTGCCAGGGTGGCACACTGTCAGACTAAAAGTGGGTACCAGTGCTGGCGTGACCAGTTTAGAGCAATAAGAATTGCCCTTGGCCTGTTTGCGGTTTGATCTTGAGTAGTACTTTTGAGAGGGGGGAGGCATAAATTGAGAGGTTTTCCCATTGGAAGGATGCGGCATCTGCCTTCCAGGCCCTGCTGTGAGGGTTTCTGGTGCAGAATTTGCTCAACTGATTGTTCCCGGGTGAGGTAAAGAGTTCCACCTCTGGTGTTCCCCCACCTCTGGATTAGAAGGTAGAAGGTGTTGGGCTCCAATTTCCACTCGTGTTGGTCTAGGAGATTCCTGCTTAAGTCGTCTGCCATTGAATTTTATTTGCCTGGCAGGAAGTGAGCTTCTAGAAGCACTTGGTTGCTCAAGGCTGTGTCCCACAGGGCCATGGCTAACCTGCAGAGTGGGTAAGAACGGGTTCCCTCCTGCTTGTTTATGTACCACATAACTGTGGTGTTGTCTTTTTATCAGCAGCTTTTCTGGAAGGATTAGATATTTGAAGACTGTCAGTGCATTCTGTACAGCTAGCATCTCTGAGACTGATGTTCAGGACAATTTGGCCTGGGCTCCAGTGTCCCTAAAAGCATTTGCCTGCCATGCGTGTCCCCCATGCATAGTCTGATGCGTCTGTAGTCAGGGTTTGGGCGGCGAGGGGTTGAGTGAAAGGCAGTCCCTTGTTGTGGTTGCATGCTTCTGCCCACCAAAAGGAACTCTTCCCTTAGACAAGGTATGATTGGAATGATAGTTTCCCAGGTCCTGAGAATGATGGCACCGAAGACTTTTTAAGTACCATTGAAGTTTCCTCATATGCAGTCTTGCATATGGAATTAGAAGAATACATGATGCCATGAACCCTAGGGCTTGCAGTATTTTCCTTGCAGATAGCTGGGTTCTGGTGGCCAGTTGTTTGAAGTAGTTGGTCAGATACACCTGTTTTTCTGATACACCTGTTTTTCTGAAGTGAGAAATGCCATCTGGGAAGTTGTATCCAAGCTTGCTCCCAGAAATACAATCTTTTGACTAGGTATCAGTTGTGATTTCTTTTCGTTGACGATGTACCCCAATGAAGTGAGAAGGGTTTTTACAAATGTCAGGTGCTGAAGTAGCAATTACTGACTGTCCGCCTGAATCAGGAAATCTCCCAAGTATGGGAAAATTTGGATATTTCTCTGCCTACAATATGCAATGGCTGGAGCCAGGCACTTTATGAATACTCTGGGCGCAGTAGATAAGCCAAAGGGAAGTGCAGAGAGCCTGCCCTGAAGCGTAGATATTTCCTGCACGACTCCCTTATGGGGATGTACAGATAAGCTTCTTTTAAGTCTAGAGTGACTAACCAGGCATCCTTGGCTAGTATAGGGAGAAGCTGTTGCAGGGTAAGCATCTTGAATTTTGGGACCACCAAAAAGGTGTTGAATTGATAGATCCAGGATTGGGCGCCAACAGCCCTCTTCTGGACACCAGGAAAGTCTGGTGTAGAAACCCTGCCCCCTTTGTTCTACTGGAACAGGTTGAATAGCTCAGATATTAAAGCAGGGAAAGCATGTGCTTTTGAGCCTCTGTCCACTGGTTTGGAGGAAGGTCTGGAAACCCGCTTGGGGGTGGCAGTGAGTGGAAGTAGAATCTGTAACCTTGGGATACAATGTTTAGGACCCATCGGTCCTGAGTAATGGACATCCAGTTTTTTACATGAAGGGCAAGTTTTCCTCCTAGGGGCACAAGTAATTGGGCAAGGCTGGTAAGGATAACTGAAAAGTCATTATGAACTTTTTCCAAAAGGGGGCGGCTTACCACTCCCTGTTTTTGAGGTGGGAGCACTCCATTGTTTAGATCTCTGCATACCCTGAGACTGTATTCTGGGTGGCCTGTTTCCCTTGGGTTTGGACTGAGGCGGCCTGGAAGGGGCTGGAAAGGACCAGTTTTTAGAAGGACAATGCCTACTGAATCTAGGTGTTGGCATTTGTAAGAATTCTTTAACAGTTTGCATAGATTCAGCTTTTTCTTCCATCTTTTTAGACACTCTTATGCTTTGGTACCAAACGGTCCTGATTTAAAGGAGCGTCTAGTAATTTTGCTTTGACATGATCTGGCAAGGTTTGTTCCATCAGCCAAGCATGCCTTCTCAGTACAGACCCAGTGACTGCAGGCCTGCAAGATGCTTCTAGGGCATCAAAGCCACACTAAAGTATGCCTACTAACTTGGTTTGCGGAATGCAATAACTCTTGTAAAAAAGAAGTTATGTACTTTATTTATTTGTATTTTATTTTACATTTGTTGACCGGGCTAGTCCAACTGGATACATGTCCATTTTCAGTGGAGGCCTGGGGAGAAAAGCTCCAGTAACATCATTCTAAATAATAATAAACACACTGTAGACATACAGAAACATCTAATGTAAAATTTGAAAATAGTTAAAAAAAGACTAAAAAAGTAGAAAGGTTTGAGAAAGGCACTTAAGAGTATTATAGCATCAGATGAAGTAAAATTTAGAAAAATAACTGTATAAAAAAGTGACTAGTAGTACTCAGGAGTGAGAGTTAGGAATTAAGAAGAAAAGGTTAGTTTAAAAATCCAATAAATAGAGAAAAAAACGTTTAGTCAGGGTTGTTGCAAGAGCATAGCCAGTGGTTAGTGTACTTACCATAACATTCCATGTGAGTTGTTTATCTCACCTTCATTCTTTACTGATTGGTTCGGAGCCTATCCCTTGGCTCCGATACGGCCAATTGCAAAGGTCTTCAAATAGCTCAAGGCCAAGTCCCTATCCCATGATGCACCTGTGAATTACCTCAGATCTTGTTTGCTGCATATACTAATACCATATATGTTGGTCTTTCACTCTCAGAGAAAGGAACAGAAGATTTGAGTAACCAGGATGGATCCAGCATCTCAGTCATCTATCAGCCCAGGAGGGGGGTAGGAGGAAGGGACGTAAGAATGAATGAGATGAACTCACATGGAACGTTATGGTAAGTACATAACTTCTTTCATATTTGACATTTTGTTGCTTTCTTCCGTGTTGGGACTGAACGTGTTGCTTGCTTGCTTATTCCACTTTTTTGTGACGAACAGTCTCTTTGGGTAAAAGCAGGTATTATTGTTTGAACTTTTTGCCTGTTTATACTGCTTTACCACACGGAATGGCAGATGTGAATATTGAACTTGATTACAATCCGGACCAGAGAGCTAATCCAGCTACTAACAAGTGGAAGAATATTATTAGCTGTAACAGCAACCCTTTATTGGCTCTGGACTTACAGGTTCCTGCCACGGTAAATATTAGCAATGACATTGACAATTTTGAACGCTTTAATTCTCTATCTAAACAACTTGAGAATGATTTATTTAAATTGCAACGGTTAATATGGCAGTGTAAACATATGGAAGCATGTTTACACTTTCGGCTTATTCCTAGGGGCATGCGGGTGCTCTGCATGCCCTCCTATAGTGAGCACCATCCTGTCTTACTCAAGAAATGGCAGGAGATTAACCTAGATGCCAGCTACAAGTATATTCAATTAATAACAGATTATTTTAAACCCACTGAGAATGACTTTACATCCAAAGTGACTGCTCTGAATAATGAGATTCGTGAAGGCTTTAACGATATATGCTTGAGAAAAATTGATCATATTTATACTCAAGTTGATTTGTATGCTACCAAACTGCAACAAATCAAGCATAAAAAATTGCAGCGTGACTACAGAGACTTTTCATCAGGGAATGTCTTTGTTTGGCCGAGGAGACTAGATCATACTTCATTGGCGGGAGACTCTCTCTGCAATATAGTTCCAACAGACACTACGCTGGTAGCAACCGACTTGGCTACTCCTTCTTTGATAGGTCAAGGAACTTTGAATTCCGATCACAGTTCTGATACTGCTTTTGTTACTCCTCCTGAACTGTCTTCGTCCTTGGGGGTGGAAGCAACGGCCTCCACTCCATTGCCTAATCAGGAAGCCAATCGTAATTATACTACATATAAAGAATTGGGAGCTATAAGCAAACATGGTGACACTGATAATTCCCATTTTTTACATTTTCCCATCAAGAAGACAGCGTTTCAGAGAGATCGCTCGAGAAGGAAAGAAACGCAAGTTCTCAGGAGAGAACTTGCAACAGCAAAGAAGGAGGCAGAGACAATAACACATCTTTTCTTTAATTTATCCAGGTTTGTGCTTACTTCATCAGACATTAGTATCCTTGACAAAGGACTGTCTTTTATCCCTTCGCAGGGCAGTGTTTTACATGATTTATTAATTGATTTACGTGTTTTTGGGCGCAACATTGCTCTAAAGTTATATTTTTCTAATAAAGTTTCCTCCGGGTACTCCGGTTTCCTCCCACATTCCAAAGACATGCATCTGGAGCATTTCTCCCCGGGCCTCCGCTGAAAACAGGCTCTGTGGAACCTAGTCGGACATTCCCGGTCAACAAATGATAAAATAAAATAAAAAATAAAATAAAATAAAGAGGCATTGAATGTTAGTAAGGATTTGTATAGTTGTCTCCCCTTTAAACGAAAAAGTACCTTTTCTCCAGTATTACCGGCACATATAGAAAGCTTTATTAAGCTCTGTGAACGTGATTTTTATGATTATTTCTTGAATGGGACTAGGAAATGTTTATATTTCAATATGAATGAAGGGGAAAGATGTTCACTTAAACTTTCTACTGAATCCTCCCTTACTATAAGACCTGCAATTAATGGAGGAGGCATAGTATTATTAAATACGGATGATTATATTATGTTTATGAACAGTATGCTTGGTGATAGTACTACCTATATAATTGATAATGCAGCATTTAACAGCATACTCCGAGAGATCAAAGACACACTATATGACCTGTTAATGTGTTGACAGATAACTAAAGAGATGTATGAATTCTTCTACAATGAACATCCTCAGATTCCGACTATAAAAGGCCTACCCAAGATGCACAAAGGTATTTACCCCCCTCCCTTATGGCCCATAGTCTCTGGTGACAAATGGGCAACAGAGAATGTTCCCATTTATTTGGAGAAATCATTAAATCCTCTTCTTGCAGATATACCTACAATATTGAAGGATACTTACCCAACTCTTGGATACACTTGATAGCTTAGATATAGAGTTATGTCAAGGGCAACATCTTTTAATAACTATGGATGTCCAGAGTTTATTTACTTCTATTCCGAACGACAAGGGCATTGATGCTATAAGAGAGTTATTACAGGTATTTCCTAGCATAGATCGGAATCAGGAAATTCTGTATTGTCAGCTGCTAGATCTTGTTTTATCGCATAATGTGTTTTCTTTCGGGGGGTGCCTATATCTACAGGGATCGGGTGTAGCTACAGCCACCCCCTGTGCTAACACATATGCAAATCTGGTAGTGTATCAGTGGGAGAGAGAATTTCTATTTACACATGAAATGTTTAACAAAATCTTAGTCTACAAACGTTTTGTAGATGATATCCTTATCGTATGCGATGGCACCTTGTCTGATTTTAGATCATTTTTGAGTTATTTAGAGACGACCACTAGCTTCCTCAAGTTTACTATCGAGACCTCATATGATGTAGTGAATTTTCTCGATGTTAGTCTAAGTATTAAAGGGGGCAGGTTGGTATCTACTCTTCACAGGAAAGCATGCTGGAAGAATGCTATATTACGCTATGACAGCATGCATCCTCGTCATGTCTTCCAAGGAATAGTGAACAGTCAATTCAATAGATTATTGAGGCTTTGTAAGGATAGTGTGGACCTTTCTATAGAAACTGACAAGATGGAAAGAATATTCATTGACAGAGGTTATGATATTAATATGGTCAGACGAGTTAGAGCCCAGGTCATGGGTGATGACTCCATTTCATACAATATGACCACTAATAAGAGCTATAATAAAGTATATAGACATAATCATAATATTAATATATCTGAGAAGGTAAGGTTTTTTACAACTTATACCAATGATAGTTTAGCTATTAGAAGGATCAGCAGCAAGAATTGGGGAATACTAACTGTAGATGACAGGACGGCCAAATTAGTGGGTCCCACTCCTGGCTTTACCTATAGAAATAATAGAAGTTTGAAAAGGTTATTATGTATGAATTCAAGATCTATTGATCCTTTAAGAATAAGAACATCAGAAGCATTGGGCACCTATCCATGCAAACGATGTAATTATTGTAGGTACATCTCAAATCAACAAAGTTTTGTACACCCGGTTTTGAACTATTCCTTTACTCCGAGATTTCATGCCTCTTGTGAAACCTCGGGGTCAGTATATTTAGCTACTTGCCAGATGTGCTCTGTTTTCTACATAGGATTAACAAAAAGGAAACTTAAACAAAGAATATACAATCACTTATATGACATCAGGTGCAAAAATGAGCTTAATGCGTTGGCTAAACATGTTTCTGTAAATAATGGTCATACTTTTGTCTTTAGAGTCCTAGAAAATGTGAATTCCAACAAGAGAGGGGGAGACTATATGAACCTTTTAGAACAAAGGGAACTTGAATGGATTTTTAGATTGAGAGGCCATTATTTTCCGGGATTAAATGCATATGTCTCTATCAGGTCTCTTTTGGTCTCTCGGAGGTAATGCTGTGTAGTGCTGAATGGAGCTAAGTTTTGACTTAACTATGGCTCATTTATTTATTTATTTATCATTTACTTATATGCACTTTCTGGCATATGAATCTATATTTATATTATATTTGATACATTTCATATTTGTACATGTCTATATATATGTCTGTATAGATGCATATCTATATTTAATTATTTATATATAACCTATGAAATTAGATTTTGTATAGTTGATAGACTATTTTTGTTTGTTTAGTAGTTATATTTTGATATGTTTATGCCTATTTATGCCCATATTATGTCTATTTATATACATTTAGAGTGTTTTAGTATGCGCACATATACCTTTTTCTTCATATGTGCACAACAGTTTGTTGGAATGTATTGATGTTTTGTTATACAAACGTGTTTTGTTGTTTGATATGAAACGCATCTGTGGTGATGCAGGGAATGCAATAGATATAAATGGTCTAATTAATTTAAACCATACAGGCATTGTTCTAACATCGGTATTTACGATGTGCATTTATGCATATATGTATTTTTTTAGAATATATATTTATATATATGTACCTTCTTATCCATAGAGTTTATATATTTGGGAACTATGTTGGATACTTTGTATCTTCCCCTTCTGTTTTACAAGGATTTGAGATGCCTTCATAAGCGTTACTATTTGCAATGGTTGCTTGCTTTTGCACTAATTGAATGATAGCTTCATTGCATACACCTTAATTAATTGATGTTGGCAATTATGAGTTTTTACTATTGTATACAAGTTTCACTGGTTGTATTTGATTTTATGATCTGAAGAAGCATATGTCACATACGCGAAAGCGCTCATCATTTTATTAAAGCTTCTATTTTATATTTGACATTTTGTTGCTTTCTTCCGTGTTGGGACTGAACGTGTTGCTTGCTTGCTTATTCCACTTTTTTGTGACGAACAGTCTCTTTGGGTAAAAGCAGGTATTATTGTTGGAGTTAGTTTAAAAATCCAATAAATAGAGAAAAAAACGTTTAGTCAGGGTTGTTGCAAGAGCATAGCCAGTGGTTAGTGTACTTACCATAACATTCCATGTGAGGAGTTTATCTCACCTTCATTCTTTACTGATGGGTTCGGAGCCTATCCCTTGGCTCTGATACGGCCAATTGCAAAGCTCGAGGTCTTCAAATAGCTCAAGGACAAGTCCCTATCCCATGATGCACCTGTGAATTATCTCAGATCTTGTTTGCTGTATATACTAATACCATATATGTTGGTCTTTCACTCTCAA
This sequence comes from Protopterus annectens, assembly GCF_019279795.1. Classification (NCBI taxonomy): domain Eukaryota; kingdom Metazoa; phylum Chordata; order Ceratodontiformes; family Protopteridae; genus Protopterus; species Protopterus annectens. Next base: position 896,998,684 of record NC_056746.1, read on the forward strand.
AGAAAGGAACAGAAGATTTGAGTAACCAGGATGGATCCAGCATCTCAGTCATCTATCAGCCCAGGAGGGGGGTAGGAGGAAGGGACGTAAGAATGAATGAGATGAACTCACATGGAACGTTATAGTAAAAAGTACATAACTTCTTTACGTGAAGTTGTTCAATCTCGCCATTCATTCTTTACTGATGGGTAGCGTCCCAAGCACCATCAATCTCGGGTGGCTCACGGGAGTATATTTCTCAGGACTATGTATCCAAGGGAGTCCCTGGAGGCCTTGTCAACTTTGTAATGAGTGATAAAGGTATGCGGTTTTCACCAAGTGGCTGCTGCACAAATGTTATCAATGGGAAGTCAGGCAGAAAAGGTAGATGTAGAAAAGTACAGTTTTGTACCTACCATAAATGTAGATGTTCGAAGATCCACATTGCTGCAGTCCTAACACTTGGGTAGTCCGCTGTCCCAGTCGGCCCGAATACCAAAGTATAAGGCTGACGTCGGTCAAGGCGCATTAGTCTGACGTCAGGACGTCAGGATACAAATGCGCATGACCGACGTCATATCCTCAGTCTTTTCTTGCCCCAGATGTCAGAAGACCCTAAAAAGATAAGGCCAAAACCAAAAAACAACAACACACCCAACACCCCTATACCAAATATATGTACAATATATACAAATTTGCAGAGGTACAACCCCACCCACACAACCACCCCTAAACACAGAGGGGAAGGAGGGAGGGTAAATTGGACTGCAGCAATGTGGATCTTTGAACATCTACATTTATGGTAGGTACAAAACTGTACTATGTTCTTCATCTCACATTGCTGCAGTCCTAACACTTGGGTAGAATCCCAAAGCAGAGGTAAGGGAGGATGGCAAATCATAAAGAAGCAGGAGCTGCCAACATGCCCTGTAAAATAGCAGTGGCAAAACCAGCCCTAGATTTAGAGTAGAGAGGAAGGTGGTAATGCCTAGAGAAAGTATGCACTGAACTCCAAGTAGCTGCCTCCAAAATATCCTTAGTTGCCACCCCCCTTAGGAATGCTGTTGAAGTGGCAGTAGCCCTAGTGGAATGAGGCCTAATCCCAGCTGGAATCTCCTTGCCATGATGGGAATAACAGAAAGCAATGCAAAACCCAATCCACTTAGAAATAGTTTGTTTTGACACAGGCTTGCCCTGAGAACTCAAAGCAAAAGAAACAAACAACTGCTGAGACTGCCTAAAATCCTTAGTCCTGCTTAAATAACACAACTGCCTGTGTACATCTAAAGTGTGCAAAATCGTTTCCCCCTTATTTTGGGGATTTGCATAAAAAGTAAGCAAATGAATAGTTTGGTTTAAAGCCACACTAGAAACCACTTTAGGCATAAAGGAAGGATTAAAGATACCCTATCCTTATGAAAAATCAAGAAAGGCTCAACCGCCATAAGGGCCTGCAATTCAGATACCCTTCTTGCAGAGGTAATGGCCAACAAAAAAGCAGTCTTCCATGACAAATATTTCAATTCAGCAGTAGCTGCAGGCTCAAAAGGTTGTAGAGTGAGTTTCTCCAACACAAAATTGAGGTCCCAAGCAGGGGTAGGAGCTCTACGTGGGGGTCTTATATTCTTTGCCCCTCTAAGAAATTGCTTGAACAAAGGATGAGAAAACAATGGTGGGTCACAATCATAGTGAGCTGAAATTGCTGCAGCATGAATCTTAATGGAAGAGAAAGACAAACCTTTGTCCAATAACTCAGTAAGATATTGAAGAGCCACACTCAAATTAGGCCCAGAAACATCCAAATCCTTTGCTGCACTCCAAAATAAAAATCTCCTCCATTTTTCTGCGTACACTTTCCTTGTACTAGGTCTTCTGGCTTCCATAATCACATTCAAAACTTGTTGAGGAAGTTGAGACCTGCTGTGGTTCAAAACAGAATATGCCAGACTGTTAGATGAAGAGAGTGAAGCTTGACATTGAATAGATGACCGTCCTTCTGAGACAACAGGTGTGGAATCAAAGGTAAAGGCCAAGGAGGCTTCCTTACCAGACTCCTCAGTAATGGGTACCAGTGCTGCCGAGGCCAATCTGGAGCTATTAAAATCATCCTTGGTTTGTCTTGTCTGACCTTTAGGAGCACCTTTGGGAGGAGAGGCAGAGGTGGAAAGGCATACACATGAAGATTTTTCCAACTGAAAGACAGAGCATCCACTTTCCAAGCTGTTTGATGAAACCTTTTCGTGCAAAACTTTGGCAGCTGGTGGTTTAGTGGAGAAGCGAACAGATCTATGTCTGGAGTTCCCCATGACACAGTCAATTTCAAATACATGAGGATCCAATTTGCACTCGTGGGGATCCATGATTTGCCTGCATAACACATCTGCTAAGGAGTTCTGTGCTTCCGGCAGAAACCTTGCTTGAAGATTTAGTTGCAAGCTTAGCGCAGTCTCCCACAAAATCATTGCTTGCCTGCATAGAGGATAAGAATGTGTTCCCCCTTGTTTGTTGATGTACCACATGACAGTTGTGTTGTCTGTTAGAATCAACACCTGCCCTGGAAGAAGTAAATCCTTGAAAGCCATTAATGCAAACTGGACTGCTAACATCTCCTTCATGTTGATATGTAGATGTTGCAGTCTGGCAGGCCACTTGTCTTGTATACACTTTCCATAGAGATGAGCTACCCAAGCTGTGTCTGAGGCATCTGTCGTTAGAATCTGACTCGCCTCTGGCCGGGTCACAGAGTCCCTTGTTTAGGTGACATTCCTGAGCCCACCACAAAAATTCCTTTTGAATGCAAGGTATTATTTGAATGACAGTGTCCAAATCCTGGCAGTGCTGTGTCCATACATTTTTGAGATACCATTGCAGCTTCCTCATATGCAGTTTGGCATTGGGAAGCACCAGAATACAAGATGCCATGAACCCTAAGGCTTGAAGGACTGTCCTTGCAGTCAGCCGGACTGATGAGATAGTTGACGGAAGTAAAGGGAAAGATTCTTTTGTTTGTCCGGGGTTAAAAAGGCCATCTGGGTTGCTGTATTCAGTCTCACACCCAGAAAGCACATGTCTTGAGAGGGTACTAGACTGGACTTTATTTCGTTCACAGAATACCCCAGGCATCTTAGCACTGCTATGACATATTCCAAATGATGAAGAAGCTCGTCCTTTTCTTGAGCCAGAATCAGGCAGTCGTCCAGATAAGGATAGATTTGTATTCCTTGTAGCCTGAAGAAAGCTATCACTGGAGCCAGAACCAATACCCTGGGAGCAGTAGATAAGCCAAAGGGCAATGCAGAGAACTGATAATGAGAATTCCCAGCTAGCGCAGATACTTTCTGCAAATTAGTCTGATAGGAACATGAAGGTAAGCTTCCTTGAGATCCAAAGTTACCATCCAGTGATCTTTGCCTAACAGAGGTAAAAGCTGTTGTAACGTCAACATTTTGAACTTGGGAATGTCCAGATAAGTGTTGAGGATAGATAAATCCAAAATTGGTCTCCACGTGTTCCCCTTTTTTGGTACTAGGAACAGGCGTGAATAAAATCCTAGGCCCCTTTCTGGCACAGGAACCGGCTGAATGGCCCCTATTTGGAGTAACAGAGAAATTTGCTTGTGAGCCTCTTTTCTTTGTTGAGGAGGAATGTCTGGCATGCCTTTGAAAGGAGGCAAGGTATGGAAATAAAACCTGTAACCGTGGTGAATGATATCCAATACCCATCTGTCTTGGGTAATTAAACTCCAATTTTCTTTGAAAAGTGCCAACCTTCCTCCCAAAGGTGCTGCCAGACGAGAAGATTCTGGCAGCTGAAAAGGCAGGTCATTGGGTCTGTTTATGAAAGGACTGACCCCTGCCCTCCCCAGAAGACTGAGCAGGTGAACCCCCTGTTCTAGGCCTAAAAGAACCTTGAGCTCTGCCCCTACCACGTCTAGACCTACCCCTAGACTGGGAATCATAAGCAGGATATGTCCACCCCTTGGTAGGCCAATTTCTACTAAACTTCGGAGGCTGAACCTGCAAAAAATCTTTAACAGTCTGCATAGACTTAGCCTTGTCTTCCATTTTCTTTAGAACTGCTTCCACAGGCGAACCAAACAACACATCAGATTGTAAAGGAGCATCTAAAATCCTTGTCTTAACATGCTCAGCTAAATTCTGATCCCTCAGCCAGGCGTGCCGAAGAACAGAACCAGTGGCAGCCACCCTCGAGAGGCCTGTACAGCATCAAAACCACATTGCAAAGAATGCTTACCCACCTGTTCAGAAACATGAACTAAATCCTGCAATTCTTTACACTCAATACCTTCAGAGCATCTACCTTAGACTTTAATTGTGAAAGGAGATAATTTTGGTATTTCAACATGTGAAACTGGCAATTCAAAGCCCTCATGGCTAAAGTGGAAGAAGTATACACTTTCTTTCCCCATCTATCCAAAGCCCTTGCCTCTATCTGGAGGAACAGGATTTTTAACAACAGAAGCCTTAACACCTTTAGGCCCCTGAGAAACAGTTTCTGGGTCTGCCCTAGGACTCTTAAAAAGATACTTATGAGCTTCAGGCACCCTATAATACCTATCCGGTTTAACTGGAGCAAGAGGCAAAGAATCAGGGTTCAGAGAAGCCTCTGCAAAAACATCTTCCACCACATCCAGAACAGGAGGTATAGCTAAAGGCCTATGCTGGGGTAGAAACAAAAATTCCCTAAGCCTTTTGCTGGAATCAGAGAAATCCTGACCTTCCCATTTAAAATGCTCCCTCATGGAATGAAGAGTCTCTGAAAAGAAAAATCCTCAGGAGGAGAAGCAGAAGGAGCAGAACCATCTATATCAGCATCAGAGTAAGGAGAATACTCCTGCAAGTCTTCAGCAAGACTCAGAAGCATCCGAACCCTGCTCAAAACTCCCAAGCTCAGGTTCCACCCTAGGCCTCTTATCAGGAGGGGGCATAGAACCTCTAATCATTGTAATCAAATCTTCTGCCATCTTAAGCATATGCTTCTTAGGCACAGACCCTGAAGAACTAGGGGTAACACCTGAAACAAAACCTGGCCTGCCCCTGGGAGAAGCCTTGGAAACAGAAGGGGAGGGCCTAACCACCTTAGGAAGGTAGGGGAGAACAGCTACCTGAGAAACCCCTTCAGCCTGGCCTACCTCCTGAGAGGTCACATCTTGTAATAATAAAGTCTCTCCCTGGGACTCCAAAGAAACTTCTGGCTGAACCTCCGGCTCCACCGAGCCCTCTAAGAAACCGGCGTCCGGGACGGACGGTTCTTCCAACCTAGGCTTTGCTGCTTTGTCCTTGCGCTTTTTAGACGAAGCGGGCGTCGGAGCATCCGACGGCATTTTATAATTACACCGCTTCCCAAAAACTAACCTGGCACAATCTAATCTTCTCTTTATAGTGCGTTTGTTAAATCTAGCACAAGAGCGACAGCCAACAACGTCGTGCTCAGGCCCTAAACAAGGTATACACAAGGTATGGTAATCCCTATGAGGTATCTGTTTCCCACAAGAAATACAGTTATTCACTTTTTCTGACATCCGGTAAAATACTGAGGCAAGAAGAAACCAAAATATTGCCCAACGGGTACTTAGCCAACTTTGATTCGGTCTGAAACTCCGACTGGAAAATCTCAGAACGCCAACCTGCAACGCTGCTTCTGCATCGGACCATGCGGCAAAAAAGACTGAGGATATGACGTCGGTCATGCGCATTTGTATCCTGACGTCCTGACGTCAGACTAATGCGCATTGACCGACGTCAGCCTTATACTTTGGTATTCGGGCCGACTGGGACAGCGGACTACCCAAGTGTTAGGACTGCAGCAATGTGAGATGAAGAACATCTGCTCTGGTTGAGTAAGCTTTAATCTTGTGTTGCAAGGGCATACTGGCAGCTGAATAGGCAAAGGAGATACAATCAGATAACCATTTAGACAGTTGTTTTAGCCACTGGTCTCCCTTTCCTGGAGTCTGAGAATGAAACAAAAAGCTGGTCTGATTTCCTGAAATCTTTTGTTCTATCCAAGTAAAATCAGAGCTGTCTGTGAACATCAGGTTTGTGTAGCATATACTCTAAACTGTTAGAATGATCGGGGAAGAAAACTGGCAAATCAATAACTTGGTTGAGATTGGTTTCAGTGCAAACTATGAGCAAGAATGAGGGATTTGTTCCAAGTGATACTCAGTCAGCATGAAATATCAAATAGGGAGGCTTGATAAATAAAGCTTGAAGCTCTGACACTACGGGCAGAAATAATAGCTACCAGAAAAACTAGTCTTCATAGACAAAAATTTGAGATCACAAGATGAAGCTGATTCAAATGGGAGAATTATATGTGAAAGCATAAAATTTAGATTCCATGGAAAATATGGAGATTTCACAGGTAGTCTAATATGAAAAGTCCCTTTGAGAAAGGCTTTGGATAACGTGTAAGACATGATATTCAATCCTTCAAATCCAAGATGAAAAATAGATACAGCAGCCAACTGAACTCTAACTGTTGTTGCTGCAGCTCCTTTGTTGAAAATCATAGTCAAAAATCTGCGATGGAAGCCATAGGGACTTGGGTAAGGACCAATATTATTTTTAAAAGCCCATATGGAAAATTTCTTCTATTTGCCGAGATATAGCTTTCAAGTAGAACATTTATGAGAAGACAAAAGGATCTGTTTTGTCTCATTGGAAAGGTTATGGAACCTGGCTAAGATGGGAACTGGAGCAGCCAAGCTGTCAGCTTCAGGGATTGCAGAGAGGAATGAAGGTCCCCAGACAGGTGTGTCAGGTGGTCTGGAAATGGGTCCAGAATCCAATGATCCTATAAAAAAAGATCAAGTCAAAGGAAGGGGAACCAGGCCAATGAGGGGCTATAAGAATGATGGTCCTTCCCAGGGATTTTGCTTTCTGTAGAACCTTGGGTATCAACGGGATTGGTGGAAATGCATAGAGGAGAGCCAGAGGCCAATCGTGTACGAGTGCGTCCCTTGGGGCTTCTCCCAGAGGGGGGAATCAGGGCAAAGTAGCTTCTGCATTTCATGTTCATCATGTGACTGGCAAAAAGGTCACAGCAAGGCTGACCCCACCAGTGGAATATTCTGTCGCCAATTTCTTTCTTGAGGGACCACTCGTGGGGCAACAAGATTGCCCTGCTCAGTTTGTCTATCACGCTGGTTCTCCCCGGGATGTGCATTGCCAACAAAGCGCTGGGTGGAAACAGCCCACTGCCAAACTCAGAGCCTTGCGACAAAGGGGGTAAAGACCTGGTTCCTCCTTGTTTGTTCAAATACCAGACCATAAACATGTCTGTCTGACTCGCAATCGTACCCAGAGGAAGAGTCCTGAAAGTACTGCAACGCCAAAAGTACTGCTCTCATCTCTAGGACATCAATATACAGACGTGTCTCTTGATCAGTCCATGTGCCGTGGGCATTTTTTCCCTGAAAATGCCCCCCCACCCTATCAGGGAAGCATCCGTGGTCACTGTGGCCGCTGGAGGGGGAAGCACAAATGGGCGTCCTATCGTGACATGGAGATATCAACCACCACTGAAGGTCCTTCTTGCAAAAATTTGAGATTATAGTATGATTCATGGGGAGCTCTTGTCAGGACCACTGAGTGAACAATAGCCTTTGAAGTACCCACATGTGCATATGAGCTAGTGGTATGGCTATAACAGCTGCTGCCATCATGCCTAATACTTTCAGAACTTGAAATGCTGGTGCTTTGTCTTTTGATCAGGATGCTGACATGTTGACAAAGAGAGACTCTTTCTATTGGAAGCCTTGGTGTGGTGGTGTCCAACTATGCCCCGATAAAGGCAATATGCTGCGATGGCAGCAAAGCAGATTTTTTGAGTTGATTGTAATACCCAGATGATTGCAGAGTGGACTCCCTGGCCTGAATGAGTTGATGCTTGGTGGTGGCGGTAAGGAGCCAATAGTCTAGGTACGGAAACACTTGGAATCCTAGACACCTCAGGTGAACAGTGACCACTGCCATGCATTTGATGAACACTCTGGGGGCTGTAGTGAGACCAAAGGGCAGTGCTCGAAACTGGTAATGATTGGCTCCCAGTTGGAAGCGCAGGCGAAACCTGGATAGCCTCGCCATTTTTATGTGGTAGTATGCATCCTTGAGATCTAATCGAGCACATCCAATTGTCTTTCCCTAGAAGGGGAAGTATAGACTGAAGCGCGACCATCCGAAACTTCTCTTTCTTTACATATTGGTTCAATCTGCTGAGGTCCAATATGGGTCCCCAGTCTTCTTTGGAACCAAAAAGAATCTTGAGTAAGTTCTGGATCCTGACTGGTCTGCTGGGATTGGTTGGATGACTCTTTCTTAGCAATGTTAGGACCTTGATTGTTGACTGTTCCCTGTAACTGGGTGGAACTTCCTGGATTATTCTTATGATTTGGGGGGGGGGGGGGTTGTGGTGAATGGAATGAAATACCCTCTGGAAATGATACTGCACTCCCAAGCTGTCCATTTTCCTGGGTGCACAGATAATACACCCCTAACTGCCTCCAGAGCAGGAGAGCAGGACAGTTGAGCCTCTTCTCAGGAGCACTGGTAGGGCTTCTGAGAGAAGTGATCTCTGCCATCCTGGTGTTACGGACCCTCTCTAGCACGAGGGCGGTGCCTTCCATTATTACACCCTCTTCTGCCCCTGGAAGGGGGTTCACCACGTGTCCTGAAAGGCTTCTTGGGCTTTTTAGAACATTTTTCCTCCCCGTTGACCTTTAGGGTAGGGGTGGAAAAACGGACCCAGATGGCAAACAGTCTTTCTGTCTTGTTCACACCTGGTTAAGGTTTCCTTCACTTTAGGCCCGAAAAGGGATGAGCCATCAAAGGGAGTATTCATGAAGGATGACTTGAAGGGCTCCACGAAGGAACACAAGCGCATCCAGGAATGTCTCCTAAGAGCAACTCCTGTATCCGCTCCCCTACTCGCTCCATAAGCTGCATAGGATATGAGGCACATTGATGAGTTGACAAAATTTAGGGTAGCAAGCTGGGCAGCAACTTTGTCGGAAGCTCCTGCAGCTACTGCACCCTGAAGAGTATCTCCCAACTCCTTAAGATCATCTCTCTGCAACCTAGTAAAATGGGTTAAATACTTCAGTGAACGGATTGCAAAAGTTGCTGAACTAAACATGCACTTCCCATATCTATCCATAATCCTGGAGTCTCTTTTAGGAGGATAGATGAGGAAATCTCAGACATTTCCTTCTTGGTGGCTGCTGCCACCACGGCATCAACTGGAACACCTTTAGTTAATGTTTTGTCAAGTGGGGCAGAAATGAATTTATTAGGCCTCCTGGGGACAAGCTCCATAGTATCCGGAGACTCCCACGCCCTTCGTGAGACCAGCTGCATCAGCTCATCGAGGGGCAGAGACAGCCAAGAGGTGGAGGACTGAGACCTGAAAGCCTTCAGGAGAACGGACTCATCCTCAGTAGGGCTTTCTGACTGCCAGTCACACCTCTGCCTAAGGATCTCAAGTATCTCAGTGAAGGAGATATCCTCAGAGGGGGACTGTGGGGACCCTTCTGACTCATCTAAGTCAGTATCCGATGTAAGACTCCTGTGGGGAGTCCAAGTGCTTCCTCTTGCACAATTTCTTCCTGGGAACCTCCTCAGTGGGAGTTTTTCCTGAAGTCTCGGAAGAGCAGAGCCCACCCATTGGGACTTCCTGAGGCTCTGGGTCTCTCTGCTTGGTCAGGACGTGTGATGCAGAAGCAGACAGGCACTTTAGGGGAGGAAGAAGACAGATCCGAGGTAGAGGATGTCCTAAGAGGCATGAATCTCCTCATGGCATCGAAAGCACCTCTGTTCCAATGTGAGGGAGCCAACAGATCCAAAGAAACCGTCGACGCCCCCCCGCACCGGGAAAGTGGGCTCCGAGCCCGAGGTAGGAGCAGAGCTCATCTGAGCCAAAGCCCAGAGAAGGCAGTCTCTGAACCGACAACTCGGTCTGACTATCCTCCCTGGACCCGACCAGAGTGTCAGCTCCTAGAGTCCTCAATAGATACCAAAGACGTCAGAGTACACGGAGCTGAAGACACTGGAGCAGGCGTCGGCTCAGAGAGTTCCACTAACATCAGATCTGCCTCCTCCAGCTCCAAAGGACCGGCTCCAAAGGACCAGCATGGCTCGTGGGATGAATAGTAAGTTGGTGCAATGGTCTTCGGCTCTGAAGCTATTTTGGGCCGAAGCTGATAACATTTTGGCTAATGCCGGTGCCAACAGCTTCTGTACCACACGATCCACGTCCAGATCAGACAGGCTAATATGAGCAAGAGGATTGTACCGAAGGTGGCACCGACTGAAAAAAAGGACTCTACGGCGCTTCGGTGACCGGTTCCAAGACTGGGGACCTACTCCAAAAGGCAGAGACCGTCAGCTCCAGGGACAGTGGAGCCAAAGTAGACGACTTCTTAGATTTTTTCTGAGTCCAAAGTCTTGGAAGACTTTGAAGACCTACTGGAACCATCCTGGTCACTCAAAGCTTCCTGAAATGAAGCTGTCAGAAAGCCTCTATCGATCAGTTTCCTCTTCCTTTCTTGCAGGACCCTAGAGGAAAAGGAATGACAAATGGCACAACTGTCTTGCAAATGCAAAGTCCCTAGACAGTAAACAGTTATAACATGGCTGTCTGTCTGACATTTTCTGGCCACACTTTGGGCACTTTTTGAACCCAAACTTAGGGTGCTTATCTTGTTCAGCTATAGCACTGTTAGTTTTTTTTTTTTTTTTTGTGGTAATAGAGTAATTTTTTTCTAACAGTAATCGTTCACACAATAGAGCAAAAATAACACACAAGCCTTAATAAAAGCAGGGTAAAGCACACACACACACAACATATGTGATTTTACACAAGCAGACTATACAAAAACAGATAGCTGCTGAGAAACAACAACCTTACCTAATAAGTGTTTACTGTAAAATTATTTAAACAGTAATAAAGAACTAAGCCTTATCCAAAATACAGAGGCTAGAAAGACCACACAGTACATCGAAGTTACTAAAACTAAGAAATGTGACAAGTCACTGAATAATGCACAGCAAGCTGAAAAAAAGGAAACAACCTTATCTATATTATCTGAGGTTAACTGTACCAAGTCTTGTCTAAAAAAACAAAGGCTAAACAGACCACACCAAGAAGGAAAACTACTATTAACTAGGCCTAAAATAGGCCAACTAGAATTATATCAAAAACAGTAAATGGGAAGGGAAAATGCACTGAAAAGCTACAACAGCTTTATTAACAATCTTATCTATACTAACTAGCAAAAAACTTTTTTAAAGGATTTTAATGAAAAATTTGCTTATCTGGCCTGAGCTAAATCAAAGCCACCGCTCTGTTGCAGCGGCAAACTAGATCTGAGGTAATTCACAGGTGCATCATGGGATAGGGACTTGCACCTCGAGCTATTTGAAGACCTCAAGCTTTGCAATTGGCCGTATCTGAGCCAAAGGATCGGCTCTGACCACATCAGTAAAGAATGGACGGCGAGATTGAACAACTTCACATTAATTATTTTCTGTGCAATCTGGAAGTAGCACCATTTTTTGTTTAATTAGTTCCAGAATATGTCGCTGGTACTTCAACATGTGAAACAGACAATTCAATGCCCTGATGGCAAGAGTTACAGAGGTATATATCTTCTTACCCCATCTGTCTAAAGCTCTGGAATCCCTGTCTGAAGGGGGTAGGGTTGTTGGCTGCAGTAACCTTAATACCTTTAGGTCCCTGGGAAATGGTCTCTGGATCTGCAGTAGTATTCTTAGAGAAATTTGTGAGAATCAGGTACTCTGTAGTACCTGTCAGGGTTTCTAGGGGCCAGTGGTAAAATGTCTGGAATAAGACTTGATTCCATGAAGACATCTACAGTATCCAGGACAGTGGGTATAGCTAGAGGTTTGTGCTGAGGCAACTCTAAAAATTCTCCGAGTCTCATTTTGGACTGAGGGTAGTCCTGGCATTCCCAGCGGAAATGCTCTCAAAGTATGCAAGGTTTCACCAAAAGAAAAATCCTCTGGAGGGGTGGCAGAAGGAATGGATTCCTCTGCATCTGAATTCTCATAGGCTGACAAGGGTATGTCCTGGTAATCAGAAGGGTCAGAGTCATCGGACTCCTGGTCTGTAGAATCAGGATGAAACTCAATTCTTTGTCTTTTAGCAGGGGAAGGCTGGCTTCCCTTAATTAGGGTAATAAGGTCTTCAGCCATTCTAAGCATTTGTTTTTGAGGCATGGGAGCTTGAGCATGTGCTTTGGTCGTCTGTTTTCTAGGCGTAGTGTGTACTCTGGGTCCGAGAAACTCGGTAGTTTTAGCTAAAAATGAAGTTGTCGGTTTAATGTGAACATTGGTAGGTCGGAATATACTCTCAGAAGATGGTGCCTGCGCAGCGACTCCAGACCCATCCAAGGTAGAGACATCCACAGGTTCCATAGTCGAAGAAGCATCTCGTGGCATACCTGACTCTGAATGGTCTCAGCAGAGGCTTGCAAATCTGTAGAAGCAGGCATCATGGGCCGCAAAGGCACCTCACTGAGTGCCAGCGGACTGCTGACCAGCTTAACAGACGCATCGTCGGTAGTTTTGGACCTATGCGGTCTGTCTTTATATCTTTGTTTTTTCGGAAGATTGGTAGTCGGATGGCTTATTGAAGCCATTTTGGAATACTGAGAACGAGAACGAAAGAATTTAGCGACAAAGATAGCCATGGGCATTAAACAATACACAAAACCTACAGTGAGGGACGTTGTGGTCTGGGCCTAAACAGGTGACGCAGTAAGAATGAAAATCTCTGAGGTATTTGCTTTCCACAGGAAAGACAATTGTTAACTTTTTTCTGAAATTGGTTACAGCAAGAAAAAAAAATCCCCAACGGAGTACTTAGCTTTAGAAGACTTCAGGTTTGAAACTCAAAAAACGAAAATTTCAGGTAACGGCCGACCAGCACTCGCAAACTGCTTCTGCTTTGGACTCCTCCTCAACAAGAAAGACTGATGTAATGGTGTCGGCTGCCTGTCTTATACCCCTGATGACCTGACGTCATAGAAGAAGCGACAGCATCAGACACAGAAATCCCAAGACTCTGGTATTCAGGCCGACTGAGGGCTACCTGCAGGCAGATAACCCAAGTGTGATGACTGCGACAGTGAAACACGAAGAACATCAGACTGATTCAGTTGAACTCAACTGTTGCCCCCTCCACGGAAAATCTGATAAAAATTCTCCAAGGCAACCTCAGCCACCAGTTGGTCATTCAATTAGATTAATTCCAAAGTAGGTTAGCAAGGGTGGAGGTGACATGCAGTGAAGTCCTTCTAGAAGGACTTATCCAACTTGACCCTTGCCCTCTTCCAGACCAAATCCTGTACACTTCTCCTCTGGCTGATAAAAATAAGCGTTACATGTACATAAAACTAAAGGGACTAAACATTTTTACTGTTTACCTTCATAAGTCAGACAGCAACATCCTCGAAACTGCTGCAGCGAACTGCAAACTGCGAATTCACAAAACCGCAAAAACCGAAGCACCAAATAAAATCTTGCCCCCTGTTTGACCCATGGTAGCACTTGTTTCAGCTGTGGAGCTATTGGAAATGTCGACTTTCAAATTTTTTTTATATTAGGGAAGTCAGTGGGACGGAATTCGCTGAAATGGTTTGCGTTATCTGCACATTCGAAGGATGTGCTTTCAACTATATGAAGGTAAACCCATTTTCACTGCTTGTATCTTGCTATCCATACACGAGCTTCCAGTTTTAAGTTTTTGTACTATCTTTTGTTTAAATTCCTCCCATATAGCCTTAGCTGCTGTAACAGAATCCTTTTCAACCCATAATCAACTACTTCATTTTATTACGTCCCCATAAATATAAGTATTGCAGAACCAATTCATGCGCGGGTACATAGTTAACTACAGCCTTTGTTTTAGCTTCATCAGTTCTACAACCCAAAAAGGACTTGAAACTTTTTCAATGTTCCAGATTGCTAAAATGTCCTTTTCTATCAGGTACAAAACATCTGCAAATAAAGCAGCCTATTCTCTTTGCCAATGGCTCTAATAGAACGCAAACAGAAGTCAAAGGGCACCCCCTGCCTGGTTCATCTTTTCAACTTATCACAGTGGAATCATTTTACTTCAGTTTTTGCCTCAGATCCCTCATATATCCTCCTGATTAACCTCATCAGGGAATGCAAATCTTCCACTGCCCTATTCAAAATCCCAGCTTTACTCCGTCATATGGTTTTCACTGCATCAGGACCACCAATAAGTGGTATTTTTATATTCCACTTGCCTCTGAATCATCGTTGTCAAATATTTACCTCCTCTACACAAAGCCACAATGATCCATATCTATCAATTTCAGGAAAGCCTTCGCAATTCTTTTGCTATTATAGAAAAATTTTATAATCACGACTTAAAATTGAAATGGGCCTATATGAAGCTGGGTCACATGGTTTAGGTATTACAGCTATCCTAGCTTTCTTCCATGATGTTGGTGCTTCTTCTCCTTTTAAAATACTGTTAAACAAAACCTTCCAGATCTTTATCATTTTCTTCCATCCTAGCTTCCACACTTCTACAGGAACACCATCTATTCCTGGCAACTTTCTTGCAGATTGATTATACATCACTGTCACCTCCTATTGTAACAGTTAACTGTTGAGCCTTACCTACCTCTAACCTTGGTGAACCAAAACCTTCAATAAATATTTCCACGTGTGCCTTTTCTTGATTTCCACATTCCACTGTTTTATACAAATTTTCATAACACTTCTGAAAAATGTAATACCTCTACAGTATTTCCGGTTATTTTGCTTGTTATAGGCTCCCTAAGTTTAACAGCCCTTTCAACTTTGTTGCCAATATCACTGTTTTAAAAGTCTGAGCTTCAGTTATCAAAAAATAGTTAAATAGCAATCTTTCTAAACTCGTGCATATTAACCAGATACTCCCTTATTTTCTCTTTAGCACTCTGCATTTCAGCCTCCTTTTGTAACGCGAGATCCCCTTCTGCAATACTTTAACCTTAGTCAGCCCCTCTAAATAATTGTGACTTAGCCATCTCTTTCTACCCTATTTTTAAACTCCACTTTCATTTTACCCACTTACTAATTAGAACGTCAAAAGAAATGTCCATCTTAGTTAAAAATTCTACATATTTTCACTACCTATTCCTTAAATTCCTCTTTTTAACAGGTAGGTGAGGAAGCATCAGTCTCTGTACTTAATTACCCTTTTTGTCTGTCATTCGTGAATGATCTGAAACTGTTACTGGATGTGTGTTGAAGCTTTAAATGTGCATGTTCCTGTGAAATATTTCTGTTTAGTCTGGCCCAGTTCAGTTATTGCACTTTGGGGAATAATACGCAAATTCTCCAAGTTCCTACTACTGAATTCAAGATTTCCATACTGAATAGTTTCAGAAGTTTCTTCAGAAATCTACCATCTTTTATGTTTTCCCCTCTAGATCTCCCAGATGTATCCTCTCAGTTGTAAATTAAGTTACAGTCCCCACCTGTAATATTCCCTGCTGAAAGCAGACTTCTCTCCAAATGTTCTTAAGCTCTATAAGAACAGTTTTAGGTAGAATACAAATGCATGCCTGTAGCCTCTTACTACAACTCTAATCATTACTACCCTTTTCCCCTCTCGCAGTACTGGACCTCCTCTGACAATTAGTACAAGTACTTCCCTCTTCCTTAGTCCCCAATACTCTGCTGAATCCATCCATTCTGAAATCCTTTATCAAATTAACATGTACATTTTTAACTGTGTCTTCTGTAGCATTGCTATTTGCACCCTGCATTTCTTAATATAATTTCTTTTCTCTAAGTTAGAATTTCCTTTCCTTTTTGTCAATACCTGCAAGTCCATTCACAATCAGAAATGTTTAGTGTAGCCATTAGGATAAATTATTCCCAACTATTACATATTGTGTAGGTTTTTAAGCTAAACTGCATTTAATATTGTGCAGTACAATTAGCGACCCTGCAGTGTGGTTAAATCTTTATTTTTACATTTGTGTCCCAGGTTAACCAAGGATGGCTTTTGACCACCTGAACTGAATCTATTGCATATAGTTTACTCAATATTAATTGCAAATTGTGAAGTAGAAATAGCGACCCTGCAGTGTGGTTAAATTATCACTTCATACTTGTATCCCATGTTAACCAATATGAGCTTCTGACCACCTGCATTGACTATGTTGCATATATTCAACTGAAAACAGGCGATATTATGATGCAGTTGATAGGCCTGATCAGATTTGCACTGCATAAGTGATTCTGCATTTCACACACTGGTCAAATATATATGTATTTCACTATACTGCAAAGGACTGGAGCTGTTCTGCTTTGTGGCCTCTGGCTTACCCTTGTGATTAGAATGTAAAAGTTGAATACTGGAGTGAATGTCGATGACTGATTATACCTATATGATACAGCATTTACTAAAGATACTTATAAGGATTATACATAGTAGACATTGCATTTACTATAGTTATAGGTAATTTTTGTTCCTCTACATTTCTTCAGTTTCTCTATTCTACTTTAACTTTTTTGTAGACCCTAAAGACTCTCCTTCGGTGCTGCCTCCCCCCCACCCACAGAACACGTTTTCCCATAAACAGATTTCTCCAGCAAGACAGGCAACCACAAGCATCTGTAAAACAACGTTAAGAAAGGAAAACAAACAAGTAATTACAGAAATCTATAGGGGTGTTTGGCTGATATTAATACTGGTTACTTTGTTAAAATAATTTTTACCTTAAACACCCACTTACTCTGGCAAATCCACTGCCTGGAGCAGCAAGTGCTTTCCTTGAAACCTGGGATAAACTGCCCCCCCCTAACTATATTGAATTTGCCTGCAATATGCTAGCCTTCCCTTAACAGTCATCATAATTAAACCACCAAACAAAGCAAGTTCCAAAGTGCTGTATTAAACTGCTTACCTGGTCTCTTATTCATTTTTCTGTTTCTGGCTTCCCATGCTACTACAATTACCCTACCAAACCTATCCCACTAAACTCTACTTGATGGGAACATCCACCCCAATCCAGGCCCCCCACCCATCACATCCCTAAACATTCTCACTCACTATTCACCAATCTCCCCCCACTGCCTTTGCTACCAAAGCCTCACTATCTACTCTAACTTACAAACCAAAATATGGACTTACACTCTTGGATAGCCCATTACTCTACATATCCTCACTATCTGAAACATGGATAAAACTACACATCTCGAACACTGAAATCTGGGTTCCTATTATGTAATGTAATCAAATGCTCAGAATTTCGAAACGGACGGATTTCGAAGATCACACTGTGGGATCGCAGTACCGTGAAGATTGGGATATTTGCCCTTTCCTCACTGTAGTGCGCTCTTGGAGTTGGAATATATATTTAGCGGGGGTGTGGGTGGTGCAGCCCCCCACAATATAAGTTTCGAAATGCGGCCGTTCCAAAGTTCTGAGCGTTCGATTAAGTTATCTTTTGATAACTTAATATGAACCCCTGAAATCTTACCTCCTCACTACATCATCTGCCGTCTAAGACAGAACACCAAAAAGGGGGAGGAGTAACAATACTGTACTCTGAGTAACTCAACATATCCCCCCTACCAACAGCTCTCCCAAACTTACATCCAGCCAAGCTACTTATTCTGAATAATCACCTAAACCCACAAAATAAATTTGCTAATGCAGCTACTGCAGCACACCACCTGGAAATAATGTTTCTATCCTAGAACCCATCCTTTCATTGATTTCTCTCCACATCCCCTACGAGACTATTATCCTTGGAAACAACATTGATTGGCAAAAACGATCACCCACCTCTCCAGATTTTAACATTAATCTCCTTGGCTTCAACCAACTCATTACAACACCAACTCACTTTAATAAAAATAATAGCGCCACCCTAGTGGATCCTTACCTCTGATCCAAATCTATATCAAAATCCAAGTACAGTACCAGACTCCCTGAGTGACCACTTCCCCATCTTTGTACACAGACACTTCCTTCATGTACTCAAGGCCCATCTTTACGCAGACTGTCGCAACCTTCCCTCCTTCGAAGTCCAACATTCAATAATAGGCTCTCATCTATAAACTAGTCCAAACTCAAACACCTTCCTCTCAATGATGCAGTTCTAGAATTCAACCATACTTTCCTTGACATCCTAAGCACCCTAGCACCACTAAGGAAAGTTAGGATAAAAACAACCCATACCCCTTGGCTCTCTAAGGACACACTCACTCTTATGAAAATTTGGGATTGCACCAGGAAACACGGGCTAAAAACGAAATCTACTGTATTACTCCAAAATATAAAGAGCTTAGAAATCTCAAAAAAGCTTAAATACAAGAAAAAAAATCTACTATAAGGCCCAATTCACACAATTCTAACCTTAAAAAATTCTGGTGCACCATTAACAAGATCTTGCATCCTATTCTGGAAGGCCCACCAACCCAAACCCTGATCCAAACAATACTCCAAGAAACACCACTCAGCTAAACTCTTATTTCATTGAATCTATTTGCAAACTCACACAGACCAAAGTAAAAATCTTCCACCCACCTCTCCCAACACTCTCAATACCGCCCCTTTTTCTCTAAACCCCGATCCCACTGCTTACATAAAATCTCTTCTATTTAAACAAATTGTCTGCAGAGAACCTCACTCGCCTCTTTCTTAAACTCGCAGCTCACTCAATAGCCTGTCTTTATTCTTGTAAATAGGTCAAGCAATGAATCTACTGTCCCTGACATTTGGAAATCTTTTTACGCTATACCATTACACAAAGGAGATAACTCAGTCAAATTAGAGACTGATAGCCATTCTCTCACCACTCAAATTCTAGAAAAATGCACACACAATCAGCTTAACTATCTGACAAAAAACCTTCTGACCCCTACTCAACATACCTTTACGGCAAATCATAGCATATCCACCATCCTTCTCTCTTTTACACATACTGTCACTTAGACCAGAGACAAAAATCTACTTGTGTCATGTTTTTTCCTTGACCTCTCAAAAGCTTTTGATACAGTCTCACACTCTAACTAGCTGATCTCAACCTCTTGCCCCCAGCTATTCTCTGGTTCTCTACCTTTCCAATAGGCTACAGTCAGATAGCTTTCTACCTGCTTCTCTTTCTTACCTATCCAGACTGGTGTCCCCCCAGGGCTCTATTCTAGGAGCTCATCTTTTCAGCTGCACCACCTCCTCCCCGATACAATATGCAGATGACTCTACCCTTTCCTCTTTCTCTGATGACATCTCTCACTACCCTTTCCTCTTTCTCTGATGACATCTCTCACCTCCACTATATCACTCAAAACACATTTCACAATGAACAATGTCCGACAACCAGCTCATCCTAACACCCCCCCAAAAACAAACTCCTCCTTTTCTTCCCTAAATCTCCCCACCATAAAACCACCTTTACCATCTCATCACATGACAACACCCTTATTAAAGCCGATCACACTAAATTTCTGGGCATTATAATTGATGACCAATTAAAATTTGACCTCCACATACAACACTATTAAAAAGACAAATCAAAAAATGGGTCTTACTCTAATAACAAAGAATTCCTAGTCTGTAACTCCAAACCCCCTCTGGCACTGGTTTTCCTCCTACCCTGTTTGTTGTATGCCTCTGCTATACTCGCATTTCTACAATCTACTTTAACCAAACTGGAACAAACTTATAACTTAGCTTGATTTGCCAGCAATCGCCCATAAAAATCCATCACTGCCTTGCTTTAAAACAGTTTCAATGGCTTGAGCTCCCCCCAACTTCTTTCCCAGCTACAGTTCACTCACCTTACTAAACAAACCCTCAGCCTGTCCCTCCCTCTCCTGTCTCATTATCCCTTGACAACCCCTCTCGAACTCTACGCAGCTCTGATCAAGTAGAGAAAAACATTGGCAAACTTATTTTAAAAAGCAGTGTCCCAAGTAAAGTTGATGGCAAGTAATTATGCATCTGTCAAACCTCATGGAGAGGATTTGTTTAGCAACTTGCAAGTCCTTCTCTTCCTCAGACAAATGAAACAGCACTCCTGTCCTCCAATTCACGGACTTGTTTTACCTTAAACAAAAGCTAATGGTGCACTTCAAAAGGTGAAAAAGGCTCTTTAACCCTAGTTTTTGGGTAGAGACTTAGTTTGGGAGCTTTTTGGCTGGCGCGAGCTGTATATCGGCCGAGCCAGTTCAGAGGATTGGAACAATATCCCAACTGTCAAGAATTAAAGACTGACATCAGATCATCAGTTAGTCCCAAAGGACAAGAGCCCTGTGACATGCGCATTTCCTACAAGAGAACTTAAAGCTCAAATTCTATAAGTAGAGAGGATTTCTAGCAAGAAGAGTTTTCCAAAATAAATTCCAAAGGTCCATCTGCTGTTTGAAACCCCTGGGTATGTCAAGCATAAAGGTAATGTTAGAGAAAGGGTTTTCTTCAATGAAGGATGGAAGATGTAACCTTTAAGACTACATCTGACCAGCACTGGGCTATAATTCCGCCCTCCCCAAGATCATGACAGGCAGAAACAGATGACAGTTTGAAGGTAGAATAATGAAGCCCAGGTCCTAAAGGTAGTATGAAGCAAGTAAGGCAAGCTATTCAAACTGACAACTGATCCCACTCAAATGCAGAACAGTTAAGGCGGCTTCCTTGACTTCAATAATCTCAGACCTGGACGAAATAGGCAAGAACAAGTGGCCTACAAGAGCCATACTGTAAAGTGAAGCAGACCACCACCTCAGCTAAGAGTGAAATTCTTGACTGGGTTTCCACAAGCTTTCTGGCTATGAGGGGCTAACAACCAGCTTTGGGTCAGTCTTTTCTGGCATGCAATGAGAAGCAGAATTGTGAAGGGAAGGAATGTGTACAAGTCTCTTGCAATGGCTAGCAAATGCACCTTGAAAATGCATTCACTTGTACCTTCCCCCTCTTGCCTTAATGCATAACAGACAAAGCACCCCTTTTTCCCCAAACGGCAAAAAAGTAGAATTTTGGTGGTGCCCACAAGCGACAGACCTAAAATCCACATTTCCAAAAAAGGACTGGGAAGAAATTAAGACTCAGTCCACTTGTTAAGCTGTAATCCATTATCTACAGCCAAAAAGCACCACTCGTACCAGTAAATAAAAGCCCTGCATGCTCCTTATCTCCCACATGAAAACAGTGGACCAAATCAGATATGGCCCTAAAAAAAAGCTTGTAATCTAGGTGCAGTAGGACAGTAGCACCAAGTGGATCACACCTTCTCAATTCATGCAACACATGGGTGCTGGCCTGGGCTTCCCCTCTTGCCACAGAAGCATCCAAACACACCTGTAACAGGCTCAGATGTAGGAATGTGAGGTCCATCAAAAGACTGGTAGAGGTTGTAAACAAGAAGTGACGATCAGAAAAAAAAAATCAAGTGTGTGATGGCACTGTCGCCACTGACACCATGCTGCCTACTGCACCAACTGCATTTCACAGGCATGTTTAGAAAAGCAAAGTGGGGTCCGGGAATCCCGAGCCAGGATGGCAAGGTCATGACTAGGTGACTCCTATGTTAAGCACGGCTCCCACTTTAGTATGCACAGACCGAATTTATCACTTTATGTGAGGGAGTTGTAGAAAACGACTCAATTTAAGTTCCTCTCTAAGGGCTAAAGTCATAAGAGCAAAAAATTTCATGCAAGTTTTCAGAAACTGTGTTGTATCAGAAACTCTGAATGGATCACCAGGGGGCTAGTCATGATAAAAAGGAACACATGGAGGTTCTATGAATCTCAGACTACTAACACCTCAGGCACTTGTACACTGAAGAAAACCAAAACAGAAGTGATCAACCTGAGCAAACTAACAGCTTACTGAATGTTTTACAGTACATCAGCATGTGAGCTCTGATCATTTTCACAGAAAACATTTAAAAGTAATGGACTGGACCAAGTTGCTGAGATCCAGAATGGCAGAAAAGCCATCAGGTCCTTTCTAGACCAGATATAGGTTTGTGCACCCCCAACCCATTTTTAAAACTTCTACTATCTTAGATGGTGACAGATTTTTTTTCATACAGAATATATGTTTTGTAAAATTCACTCCATCATACAAATTGCTCAGTACTTGCCTTCCCTTAAAAATAGACTCCTGAACATTCTGCATGTATTATTCCCACAGTTCCATTTATTTCTGTATTTGCTCCATCCCTTTTCTAAAGATTCTACCTCCAGTTCTTTTATCTCCTTTAAAAGACACAGAACTACAATTATAGTCAAGACCTTTATTTCCGTTTTCCATTTAGTTTTAATGCTACTAGCTGCCATAAAAATCATGTCTAGGCAATACAAATCATATGCTCCTAAGTTACAACTATTTGCTTCACGAGCAGTTTTCATAGGTTGGTACTAGGCTATCGGCTATACGGCCTATACAAGCTTAGCCATAACAATTCCCTGGCTATTTCTTCCCACAATATTTACTTCCCTGGACCCCTGTCTAGCAGGGAGACTGACGTGATCCCCGGGGTGAATTCCCTATCTCTCATCCAATCGTCAAGGTTCCATTTGAACAGGGTCAAAGAGGCTCTCTGCTTGACATGCATTGGCAGTCTATTCCAGAGTCTGGAGAGTCTCTGGGTCAGGAAACTATTCCTCCAGCATGTTTTGTTCATTGTGATGAGGTTTAGATGCCTGGAGCGTGTGGCTCTGAAGGATTGGGATTTCTTTAAGTGTAGCATGTCCAACAGCTCTGGGTTTGACATGGCCTTGCATGTTAAGCAGAGATCGCTTCTGAGTAGACAATATGCAACAGAGTATAGCTGGAGGTTTTTTTTTTTTTTTTTTTTAGACTGTCAGCATAGGGCATCTGCTTTAGGCCTGTGATTTTTTTAGTGAGGTATTTCTGCGGCCTTCACAGTTGTTGCAAATGTCTTGAGAGGTACCAATTGGGGTGTTGTATTCTACAGTGGATTTTATGAGGGATGAGTACAGTGAGACAATAAACTCCTTTTCTGGATGAAAAGCCCTTAGTGATGGTCTGTCACAGAAAGATTTCCTGACTGCTGTGGCGATGTGGTTATCGAAGGTGAGACCACTGTCCACCTGTGTCCCTAAGTCGCTTATCACACTTTCGGTGTTTGGTGTACTGTAACCTATGTGGTAATTCATGGGCACAAGTTTTTTCCCCAAAGGGGATAACTATAAATTTCTTGGCATTGAGCTTGAGCCCATGGCTCTGGCACCAAGCATCTGTTTCTGTAAGGCCTTTTTGTAAAACATCTACATAATTTGGGGATTCAATAATGGCTCCCAAATTTGCAGCCATCTGCGAACTTTGTTAGCCAGAGTCCCTTAGTGTTGGTCTGTACTTCAGAGAAGTAGCTGTCAATCAACTGCTGTCCCAGGACTGAACCCTGAAGTACTCCGCTTGTCTGGAGCTGGATTGGGAGTTGGCTACTTTTACAGTGTGAGTTCTGTCAGTAAGCCAGTTGGCAACCCATCGAGTGATGTAGGGATTAATGACCAGCTTAGTATCTATGATTCCAGAGTGGGGGTGGTGGTGTTGAAGGCCATGGCGAGGTTCAGATAGGCTGTGTGGACTGCCTTAACCTCGTCCACAGCTCTGGAGACTGATCTGAAGAAGTCAATCAGGTTCATGAGACAAGATCGGCCCTTCATGAACCCAAACTGGGTGGGGTGCAGTGTTTGAAGGTTGCCAATGTCTTTGTTATAAGTTCAATGATAATACGTTGCATGGCCTTGCAGATCAGGCTAGTCAGACTGATGGGGCGGTAGTTCCCAGGATCCAAGGTGGCTCCCCCCTTGTGGAGTGGGATAACTGTACCTGTGCGCCACACAGTGGGCACAAAGCCGGAGGTGAGGCTATGATTAAACATGACACTTAGGTGAGGTGCCAGTTCATTTTGTAGTTCATGTAGAACACAGCCCGGGATGTCGCCTGATCTAATGGATGCTGTATTCTTAGCTTTGGAGAGGAAAGTTTTTACCTGTGTGGCCATTACCGGAATTTGGCAATCTTTCAGTATTCAGATGGGCCCTTTAATGAGTGGGGGGTGAAGTTGGGACTGAATTTCTGCCAGGATATTGGCAATATCCTTGAGATCAGTATAGTTGATGCCATTCTGTTGCAGCTCAGAGCAGATCTGAGCATTGCCATTTAGATTCTTGACATAACTACAGAATGCCTTGTGGCTGGTCTTTGGAATTTTTGGCAATTTTATTTTTGTAACTAGCTTTGGAGGACTTTATGAGGGATCTCAGCTTCTTACTGAGGCTGGTAAGGGAGGTTTTTTGCATCCTGGTATTTTTCTCTTTTCTGCAACAGTTTCTTCCTTTTGTTTTAAAGTGTGTTTATGGTGGGGGACCACCAGATTGGCTTCCTTTTTTTTGGAGGAGAGCATCTGGGTTCTATTTGGGATGGCACGACTCATGCATGAGTGGATGTGCTCGTACAGTGCCTTAGTGTAGGATTCAGCAGTCATCTGCATAGGTATCATGAAGTTTGTCACTTCTGACATGAGTAGCATGAAGCTGGCTTTGGAGACGTTTTCTACGGAGGTTTCCTTACTGGGGGTGGGAGAGGGATGTGGATGTAAAGGGTGATTAGCTTATGGTCAGACCTGACCAAGGGGGTGACCATAGGTGTAGAGCAATTTCCCATGTTGGTAACGACCAGGTCTAGGATATTGGAGCCCCTGGTGGGACTATGGATTAGTTGATCTGGGGCATTGGAATTTATGAATTTCAAGAACCGCCTGCAAAGGTGTTGGTACACTAGTAGTTTTCTCAGTTAATGGCAGGGTAGTTGAAATCACCAATTAGGGTGTTCGTTGTATCTTAATATTTTCCAGTATGTTTAGAAAGGTGTAGTGAGAATCTTGAGGCATGGTGGGGGATCTGTAGCAAGCTACGATTTGGAATGCAGTCTTACCTAGTGTCAGCTGCACCTGGAGAATTTCAGATGCATTGTGTTGGGCAACTAGCCTGGTGGTGTGAATACCCTTGGGTGAATATGGGCATTCCTCCACCTTTAGAATTTCAGTCCTGGTTTGGTGGCCGTAAAATGTGGTAAGAGTTGTAGCCTGGTATTGCAGTGGTGCTCTCTGAATCAGGTCTCAGCTATTGCACAGATATAGATGTTCTCCATTTTTAGGAGTGCCTCGAGAGAGTGCATTTTGCGGTTTAGACTTCTAGCATTGCGTAGCATTACCTTCAGATTTGGCATGCTTGTACCTGTTACGGTTGTGGGTTTGTCCTTTGAACTTTGCCTAAAAAAGGCACTATAGGGGTGGCAAGAGCCTTGGCCAGTAACCTGAATCCCAGGGGCGACAGGTGCAGACCATCTCTGGCAAAGTATAGTACAGTTGTGTACCTACCATAAATGTAGATGTTAGAGTGTATTCACTGTTGCAGTCATTACACTTGGGGCTATCCTGCTGGCAGGCTACCCGCAGTCGGCCTGAATTCCAAAGTCCTGGTCCGGCATCGGTTGCTGTCACTTCTTCCCTGACGTCAGTGCGCCAGGGGTATACAAGATGCTGCCGATGCCATTTAGTTTTTCTTGCCCCAGATGTCAGCTGCCCCCAAAAGGGTAGGCTAAAAACATTGCTTATAAAAAGCATGCACTAAAATAAACAATACCTTCATCTACAAGCAAATACACCACATAGGTTGTATAGAAGAGAGAAGTACAGATAAGTCCCATAAAGAAAAAGGGGGATGGTGGGTGGGTAACCTGGACTGCAACAGTGAATACACCCGAACATCTACATTTATGGTAGGTACACAACTGTACTATGTTCATTGTGTTTCACTGTTGCAGTCATTACACTTGGGTTGAATCCCAAAGCTGAGGTTGGGTGGCTGGATCTAAACAGAATTAGGAGTGGCTATGAGGCCCTGCAGAACTGCAGTGGCAAAGCCTGCTCTGGATTTAGAGTAAGGAGGTAAATGGTAGTGCTTGGTAAAAGTGTGCACTGAACTCCAAGTTGCAGCCTCCAAAATTTCCTTGGTTGGTACTCCTCTGAGAAAGGCTGCTGATGTGGCTGCTGCCCTGGTCGAATGTGGCCTAATGCCCTCAGGCACTGATTTGCCATGCTGTGCATAGCAGAAACGAATGCAGTGTCCTATCCATTTTGAAATAGTCTGCTTTGAGATAGCCTTGCCTTGTGATCCTGCAGCATATGCCACTAAAAGTTGCTCAGTCTTTCTGAAAGCTTTAGTTTTGTCCAAGTAGAAGCGTAGCTGCCTGTGTATGTCCAAAGAATGCAGATGTCTGTCACCTTTATTCTGGGGATTTGGATAAAAAGTAGGCAAATGAATGGTTTGCTTAAGAGCCACACTGGATACTACCTTTGGCATAAATATTGGGTTTGTCCTTAGAGAAACCCTGTCCGGATGGAAAATGATAAAAGGTTCCACTGCCATTAATGCCTGTAACTCAGACTCTTCTTGCTGAAGTTATTGCTAGGAGCGGTTTTCCATGATAAGAATTTTATCTCCGCTGTATTGGCCGTCTCAAAAGGAGGCAGTGAGAGTTTTTCCAAGACAAAATTGAGGTCCCATGTAGATATCGGTGCTCTCTTTGGGGTTCTTATGTTTTTGGCCCCTCTGAGGTACTGCCTTAGCTGTGGATGTAAAAAAATAGGTGGTTCCGTATTGTAATGAGCTGAAATGGCAAAGGCATGGATCTTAATTTGAGGATACGCCTTTGTCCAGCATCTCAGTCAGGTATTGTAAAATCTGAGGAATATTTGGAACAAGCGGGTCAATTCCTTGAGCTTGAATCCAAGCACAGAATCTCTTCCATTTTTCTGCACAAGATTTTCTGGTGCTGGGCCTCCTGGCTTCCAGAAGGACATCCATAACTGCTTTAGAGAGAGGTGTGTTCTGAGTGGTTATATTATTCGCCATGCAGCCAGATTTAAGGTTCCGAGATGGCTGTGCAGGATCTGATTGTTCTGTTGGGTCAGAAGATGAGGAATTTGAGGTAAAGTCCAGGCTGGGCCTTGAGACAAGCTCTTTAGGATTGGGTACCAATGCTGGCGTGGCCAGTCTGGGCAATCAAAATCATTTTTGGCTTCTCTTGTCTGACCTTTAGGAGTAACTTGGGAAGGAGAGGCAATGGAGGAATGGCATAAACGGTCAGGGTTTTCCAGCTGAATGATAGGGCATCCACCTTCCATGCTTGTGTATAATAAGTCCTTGTGCAGAATCTCTGTAGTTGTGAGGGGAGGCAAATAGATCTATGTCTGGGCATCCCCATTTCCTTATCATGCTGAAGACTTGTGGATCTAGTTTCCACTCGTGAGGGTCCATGATGTTTCTGCTTAGTTCGTCTGCCAGAGTATTTTTCTTTCCTGGCAGGAATTGTGCTTGCAGATGCACTTGATAGGTCAATGCTGTGTTCCACAAAGTAATGGCTTGCCTGCAGAGGGGGTAGGAATGTGTGCCCCCTTGCTTATGTACCACATGACTGTAGTATTGTCCGTCTTTAGCAATGGTTGTCCTGGATGTAGTAGATCCTTGAAGGCTGTCAGGGCATTCTGTACAGCTAGCATCTCTTTTTTGATTGATATGAAGATGCATTTCCCTTGAGGGCCGCATGCCCTGAATACATTTTCCTGCCATGTATGCCCCCCCCCCCCCAAGGCATAATCCGATGAATCTGTTCGTGATTGCCTGGCTGTGGGTAAAGTGAATGGCTGTCCCTTGTTGTGGTGACAGGCCAGTGCCCACCATCGAAACTCCTGTTGCAGGCAGGGAATGAGAGCAATTATTGATGTAATGTGGTCCCATCTCGCCACATTCTTAACTGATGGGTTCTGAGTCGAGAATTGGCTCCGACTCGGCTGCTATTTACTAGCTCGAAGTCTCTGATTGGCTGGGCTAGCCCTAGTATCCCAAGATGCACCACACCCAAACCCCCAGATCTCGTTTGCCGCTCGTACAGTACAGACGTGGTCTCGAGCTTGGCTGTGGCTAAGTACCTTATTTAAACTATTTTGCTTAGTTTATTCTGTCTATTTTTCTGTCAAAAGCTGTTCTTACAGCTACGTTCAGTGTATCCTGTGAGTTGCGACTATTTTTAGTCGTCTTTTTTGTTTTTGTGGATTCCTTGTGTTTTCGGCGGGCTAGGCCCGTTTAAATTAGAGGGCCTTAGCCTCTCCTGTGTCTGTTACACCTGTAGGGGCGTTTTGAGTTAGCGCCCCTTCCTTTAGTTAGTTTTTCTGTAGAAACTTTGTTTTTCACGGGCTAGGCCTGTTTAAGTTAGAGGGCCTTAGCCCCCCCCCCCGATCTGTTAAGTCTATTGGGAATTCAAGTTAGTGTGCCTCCCCCACCCTTCCTTACCTTGAGTGTGTGTGTGTTTTATTGTATTGCAATGTCAGGCAAAGATCAGAAAGAGCATAAGCCTTCTGGCTTCAAAAAGTACGCCAAATGTTCTTATAAGATGTCCTTAACGGACGGCCATGATATCTGTGTGTATTGTTTGGGCGCTATTCATTTGCAAGAACCTAGTAGTGTGTGTCACTCTTTTAGCTCTAGAGTCTTGCAAGAGAGGAAAAATAAATTGATTCTCAGGGGCCTTGTCAAACCTGCCTTTGAAGAAGCTTTTTAGTCTTCCTCTAGTAGGAAGTCCAAGTCTAAACCAAAAAAGAGATCTCCGGCTCCATCTGGTTCATCGGAGACATCGGAGAAAATAATGAAGACTGCTCCACCTTCCTCGGCTCCATTGGCTTCGGAGCCGAAGGAAGGGATTTCGGTGTCTGAGTCGACCTCCTCGGCTCCATTATCATCAGCGCCGCAGGAGGTTTCTATGACACTGGAGCCGGCTTCGGCTCCGATCCTCTTGGAACTGATTCGGAGCCTTTCTCCTAGCCTAACCTTGGATCCTCTGGGTAAGAGATCTCGACCACCTTCTGTGTCCTCCAAGTCATCCAGGTTGTCTGATTCGGATGTGGACAGGGTGGTGCAGAGGCTCCTTCAGACGCCGGTATTAGCCAGGTTATTTTCCGCTCCAGCCCAGTCGGCTCCGGAGCCTTCCCTCTTGTCGGTTCCGACTATTCCTCCTCCGAGCACTCCTGTGTTGTCGGAGCCGGGGTGTTCTGCATTGAGTGGGGTCCTGGGGTCGGCTCCGATACCCCCATTAAGCCCATCGGCTCCAACCTGTTAGATTCCATATTCTGGTTTTGGGATACATCGGGGCTTCATCGCTCGGCTACGAGTCTCCCTCTTGGTGCCTTGGCTAGGGGAACCCCTTCTCAGATTGTGGTTTCGGAGATGGGTCAATCCTCGGACTCCGGTGGACGCGCATTCAAGGCCATGAGGAGCGCACTGGCCAGGTCTTCAGTGACTTCACTCGAATCAGCTACTCCTTCCCTCGGCACTGCGGCTGGAGCCTCTGACGCCCCCTTATCAGTGGACAGCGTGGCTCGAAGGCCTGAGGATACTTCCATGCGTGGTCCCCAGCCTTCTGAGGGCTCTTCAGATTCCTCGCCTGAGGAGTCTCCCAGAAAGAAGTCGTGCAAGAGGAAGCATGTTGACTCCCCAAATGAGTCCATTACTTCTGATACCGACCTCTATGACGCAGAGGGGTCCCCTAAGTCGCCCTCCGATGAGGTCTCATTCTCCGATATTCTGGAGATTTTAAGGCAGAGAGGCGACTGGCTTAAATCCCCATCTGAGGACGAGTCAGTCCTCCTCAAAGCCTTCGGAGCCCGACCTTCCCCTCCTGGGTTTCTCTGCCCTACGACGAATTGTTAGACCTTATTTGTCTAAGGGTGTGGGAACACCCCAACTCCGTGGAACCTGTGCCCAGCCGCCCAAACAAGTTTCTATCAGCACCCCGGAGAAAGAGTTACTAACTAAAGGAGTTCCTGTAGATGCCATGGTGGTGGTGGCGTCTGCCACTCAGCAAGAAGTTACAGAAGCTTCTGCTTCCATTCATCCTCCTAACAAGGAGTCCAGGAGTATGGATCGGTATGGG
This sequence comes from Protopterus annectens, assembly GCF_019279795.1. NCBI lineage: Eukaryota > Metazoa > Chordata > Ceratodontiformes > Protopteridae > Protopterus > Protopterus annectens. The sequence goes on from NC_056746.1 coordinate 897,028,702, forward strand.
AAGCGTACCCTGTCTTCAGCGACCCTTACTTTGCGGTCGTTGAACTATCTTTGCCACTTCACTAGACTCCAAAGAGAACTCCTTAAGGAATTGGGAGATACCCTGTTGGCTAACTTGCCTAAGGCGCTGAATCAGACCATCAACGCCCAGCTGTCTACCCTTTCCTCTATTGTCAATTGGTCTATGAGGCTCATATCCTATGCAGCCGAAGGGTGGGTAGGGCAGCTAGCTCAGGCATAGCCCTCAGGAGGCAAGCCTGGATGCACCTGTGTCACTTCGCGGAAGCCTTTAAGTCTTCCTTCACGGATGCCCCCTTCGATGGGTCCTCCCTCTTTGGACCCAAAGTGAGAGCCACTCTCACCAAATGTGAGCAGGAGGGTAAGACGTGGTCTGCCGTAGGGGCCCATTTCTTGCCTCCTTCTAGGTCTTATCCCAAGGCACGGAGGGGAGGCAAGATGTGGTTCAGGAAATCTGAGAAGTCTTTCCCCGTCGATCATGGTGACCCCCTCCTCCAGGGACAGAGGAGGGGGGAATTATTCTGGAAGGACCGCCCTAGAGGCGGAGGAGGCCCCCGCAACTCAGGAGACTGTGAATCCTTTTGTGGATCCTCCTACCAACGTCCCTGAGGGACTGCCCGACTGTGCTACTCCGGAGCCAGTCGGGGGCCGTTTTTCGAGGTATCCTCAAGCCTGGGAAAGTATCACTCAGGATCAATGGGTGCTCCGAATAATTACCAGAGGTTACACCATTCCCTTTTCTTACACTCCCCTCCCCTATCCAGAAAAATCCCAGACGTTCCACCCAGTCAAAGGGATCAAGCAGCGCTAGAGGTTTCGAAGCTGCTGGAAAAAGGAGTCATCCAACCAGTCCCCTCAGACCAGATCGGATCAGGAACTTACTCGAGATTATTTTTGGTACCAAAAAGGACAGGGGACCTGAGACCCATTCTGGACTTCAGCCGTTTAAACCGATTTGTACTGAAGTCCAAGTTCCAAATGGTCACTCTTCAGTCCATTTTCCCCTTATTGGAAAAAGGAGTATGGATGTGCGCCATCGATCTCAAGGATGCCTATTACCACATCAAGATAAACAAGGCATCCAGGAGTCACCTACGCTTCCGGCTGGGAGCCAGTCATTATCAGTTTCGTGCTCTGCCTTTTGGTATCACCACAGCCCCCAGGGTGTTTATCAAATGCTTAGCAGTGGTGACAGCTCACTTGAGACGTCAAGGATTCCAGGTTTTTCCTTATCTGGACTGGCTTCTCACTGCCCACTCCAGGCATCTACTCGTTCGAGTCAAGAGGGCTACCATCACATTGGGCCAATACCCAAGGATTACCTTCAACTGGGAAAAATCTGTGTTGCGGCCATCACAGCGTGTTGCATTTATCAGCGCAGAGCTAAACTCCGTCCAAATGAGAGCCTTTCTTCCAACAGAAAGAATCAAAGTGCTACAGGCTCAAGTGTTAGCCTTACCACCCCCTCAAGAAAGTCCAAGTAAGACTTGCTCTTCAACTACTAGGGTCCATGGCGGCTACCATCATGCTAGTACCGCTAGCCAGGCTACATATGCGGATCCTCCAGTGGCTGGTCTCAGTCCAGTGGTCCTTTCAGGAGTTTCCTCTGTCTTATCCCATTCTCATCACGGAACAATGCCGACAAGACCTACGTTGGTGGCTTCAGTCATTCAATCTAGACATAGGGAGACCTTTGACCCCCTGTCTCCTACCGCCACGGTGACCACGGACGCTTCCCAAATAGGTTGGGGTGGACATTATCTGGGCAGAACGGTCCAAGGCACATGGCAAGATCACGAGGTACATTTGCACATCAATGTCTTGGAAATGAGAGCAGTGCTTCTAGCGTTGCAAGCACCTTCAGAGCTCTCTTCCCAAGGGGACGATTGCTATTCTTTCCGACAGCATGTCAGTCGTGTGGTACCTAAACAAGCAGGGTGGAACCAGGTCCTATCCCCTTTGCAGAGAGACCATGAGTGTGGAACTGGACGGCGTCTTCCCAACGCTTTCTAGTAGCAACGCACATTCCGAGGAAGTCCAATGTGATAGCAGACAGGCTAAGCAGAGCTATTCTGATAACTCACAAGTGGTCCTTGAACAACCGAGTTGAACTCGGATCTTCTCCAGGTGGGGTCAACTTTGCTGCAACTTGTTTGCCAGCCCCCTCAATGCCAAGTGCAGAAGGTATTTCACTCTGATCTCCCCCCCCCCCGGGGGAGCCACCCAGGGACGCTCTAGTCCACGATTGGCCCCCAGGTCTGCTCTATGCCTTCCCTCCGTTCCCTCTATTATCAAGAGGGATTCAGAAGGCAACTTCCTTGGGAAGCAAGATGATTCTTATCGCACCATACTGGCCTCGTCAAGTTTGGTTCCCCTTTCTTCAGAAGTATACAGTGGATGGCCCTTGGACTCTGAAACCAGCACCAGACCTATTGACTCATCAGTCGGGTTAGTTCCATCCATCCCTACGAACCCTCAGGTTGACAGCTTGGCTACTCCACTTCCATCCTTAGTTAGACTACATTCCTTTTCACCTGAGGTGTTGCATATTCTGTCGTCCTCCCACAAGTCGTCTACCAGAAGACTATACTCTAGCAAATGGAAAAGATTTGCTATCTGGGCTGAAGCACACAATCTAGATCCCTTCACAGCCCCCTTGTCGGTGGTATTAGATTTTTTGGCTATGCTCTTCAAACAGGGTTCCGCTACCTCCACTATTAAGGTACAGCTGGCAGCCATTTCTAACTTTCACGTCTCACATGAGCCTTCCCTTATGGGCCATAAACTCTGTAAAGCCTTCCTGAAAGGAGCCTGGTTACTCCGTCTGCCATTGTCACAACCAGTTTTATCGTGTGATTTAAGCTTGGTGCTTCAAACCTTAACTTCTACCCCCTTTGAACCGGCTGACACTTGTGAATTAAAATATTTGTCTTGGAAGACGGCCTTTCTGGTCGCCATTACTTCAGCCAAGAGGGTATTGGAGCTTCAGGCCCTTTCCATAAAGCCCCCTTATTTGGTCTTCCATAAGGAGAGGGTTTCCTTGAGACTCAATCCCTCCTTCCTAAGGTATCTTCTACCCTTTGTCTTCACCAATCCATTGAGTTACCAGTTTTCTTTCCAAACTTTTCAAATGAAGCGGAATTCAAATTCCACCAGTTGGATATTCATAGACAACTAAGGTTTTATTTGCACAGGACACAACCCCACAGGAAATCGGATCAATTGCTTGTGTCCTTTTCAGAGAACAAGAATGGTAGCCCTGTGACTAAAAGTACTATTGCTAAATGGATTAAGGACTGATTCTCCTTTATTTACGCATTACAGGCAGAGATTTACCTTTCCCAGTTAAGGCTCATTCTACCAGGGCTATGGCTGCATCAGTAGCTTATCATGCTAGGCTCTCCTTGGATGACATCTGTGCTGCGGCCACCTGGTCCTCTCCACACACCTTTGTTTCTCATTACAAGCTTGATGTGGTGTCTAGAGACCGGGCTTCCTTTGGTTCCACGGTGCTCAGGAGTATTGTCAGTGAGCCTCCCAGAACGTACGTGCTAGGGACGCTGTCCCATCAGTTAAGAATGTGGCGAGATAGGACCACATTACATCAATTAGTTATGTACTCACCATAACGTCAAATGTATATAGTCCATCTCGCCTACATTCTTACGTACCCGCCCACCGTCCCCTGACCTGTTGGACTTGGAGGAGATTATGTTCTTAGACCCTTCTAAGGATGTTATTTTTTTCTCTCTTCCTGCTTCTATTTCTAGGAGGGTGTGTATGTCACTCTGTTATATTGTTGGCAAACAAGATCTGGGGGTTTGGGCGTGGTGCATCTTGGGATACTAGGGCTAGCCCAGCCAATCAGAGAATTCGAGCTAGTAAACAACGGCAGAGTCGGAGCTGATTCTCTGCTCCGAACCCATCAGTTAAGAATGTAGGCGAGATGGACCACATACATCTGACGTTACAATGAGTACATAACTGTTTCCAGGCTGTGGCAATGTTGAGTCCAAACACTTTGTAGATACCACTGTAGCTTCCTCATATGCAGTCTTGCATATGGAATTAGCAGAATGTAGGATGTCATGAAGCCCAAAGCCTGCAGAATTTTTCTTGCAGGTAACTGGGTTTTTGTTGCCATCATTTGGAAGTAATGAGTCAGTTGCCTTTGTTTGTCTGGTGTGAGATAAGGGCAGTTGTATTTAAGCTTGCTCCCAGGAATATTATCTCTTGAGAGGGCACTAGTTTTGATTTATTTTCGTTTACTGTGTACCCTAGGCAAATTACTAATCTTTTTACAAACGCCAGATGCTTTAGTAGAATGTCCTTGCTCTCTGCTTGAATAAGGCAGTCATCCAACTAGGGATATATTTGAATTCCTCTTTGTCTGCAAAATGCAATTACTGGTGTCAGGCATTTTGTGAAGACCCTGGGCGCAGTAGATAAGCCAAAGGGCAGTGCAGAGAATTGGTAGTGCATTGAGCCAGCTATGAATATGAGGTATCTTCTGCAAGTTTGATTGGGACATGCAGGTATGCCTCTGAGGTCCAAAGATACGAGCCAAGCCTTCTTGCCCAGCATGGGCAGACGTTGCTGCAGTGTCAACATTTTGAATTTTGGAACGTCCAGAAAAGTATTTAGAATAGACAGGTCCAGTATTGGTCTCCAGGCTTTGTCCTTTCTGGGTACCAAGAAAAGTCTTGAGTAAAATCCTTGCCCCTGCTCTTGCTGTGGTACTCTTTGAATAGCCCCGATATCCATGAGAGATGAAATTTGCTTTTGTGCCTCTACCCACTGATTGTGTGGCAGGTCTGGCATACCTTTTGCCTTTGAGAGGGTGTGAAAGTGGAACCTATAGCCCTGAGAAACAATATTCAGTACCCATTTGCCCTGGGTAATCATGTGCCAATTTTTTGAGAAAAGTGCTAGCTTTCCCCCTAAGGGTGCTGCCAAAAGGTAAGTGCTTGGCATTAGGACTGTTTCCTATAAGGTTGTGATTTGTCTTCTCCGCTTCTGGAGGCAGGAGCACCCCATTGTTTAGGCCTGTATGAGCCTTGGGGCTGAGATCTGCCTCAAGGGCATCCTGCCACTGTAAAGGACCAATTCTTAGAAGGCCAGTTCCTGCTAAATCTGGGTGGCTGAACCTGTAAGAAATCCTTTACTGTCTACATTGATTTCGCTTTATCCTCCACTGATTTAGCTTTATCCTCCATTTTCTTTAACACCTCTTCTGCCTCAACACCAAAGTATCATGCTGTAATGGAGCATCCAATAATTTTGCTTTAACGTGACCGGGCAGAGACTGTTCCTTTAACCAAGCATGCCTTCGAATGACAGAGCCTGTAACTGCGGCCCTGCAAGAAGCCTCTAGTGAATCAAAACCACATTGCAAAGTATGCTTTCCCACTTGTTCAGCTGCATGCAATAAATCCTGCATTTCCTTATTTTCAGGACACTGAGTTTGTCAGCATTTTCTGTTTTAGCAGAGACATAAGGTATTGCTAATATTTAAGCATGTGAAACTGGCAGTTTAAAGCCCTTACAGCTACAGTAGCAGAGGTGTAAACTCCCCCCCCCCCATCTGTCCAGTGCTCTAGAATCCCTATCAGAGGGAACAGGGTTTTTTTTTTTGCAGTGGAAGCCTTGACCCCTTTGGGACCTTGAGATATAGTTTCTGGATCAGTAGCAGGGTTTTTATGAAGAAATTTATGTGAATCTGGAACCCTGTAATACCTATCTGGCTTAACTGGTGCAGGAGGTAAAGAATCAGGAGACAGACTGGACTCGGAAAATACATCTACAATGTCTAGCACAGGGGGAATAGCAAGCGGTCTGTGTTGAGGCAATAAAAAAGTCTGAGCCTTTTCTTGGATTCTGAAAAATCTTGGCTCTCCCAGTGGAAATGCTCCCCCATGGTGTGCAGGGTTTTCCCAGAAGAATAGTCCTCAGGAGGAGAGGCTGAAGGGATTGATTCTTCAGCATCAGAGTCCTCATTGGGAGGAAGAGAATATCCCTGTTCTGAAGAGGAATCTGAAGAAATAGAAACCTGGTCAGGGGAGTCATAGTCAGTGTCTTGCCTAGGCCTTTTATCAGGAGGAGGATGGGAGACCCTGATCAAAGTAATTAGGTCCTCGGCCATTTTAAGCATCTGTTTCTTAGGCATGGATGACTGTCCAGGAGAATGCTGTACTTGTTTCTTTGTCTTTAAAGGTGTTTTAGACTTTGTCTTGGTTGCTGAAGTGGTCTTGATAGAAAGCTGTGTAGGTCTGAAAACACCCTCAGAAGCAGATGCCTGCTCAGCTGCTCTGAACCCATCTGAGGGAGTAGTTTCCGTAGGCCCAATACCTTGAGTCTCCAGAGGCCTAGTTGTCTCCACGTGGGAGTCAGAGGCGGCCTGTGGCTCTGAGGTAGTGGGTATCAGGGGCTGCAAAAGCGCCTCACTGAGAATCGGCGACTGGCCTAGAAGAGGCTTCGTCAGTTTTGGACCTCAGATGCCTCTCTTTCTTTTTCCCTGTGCATTTTATGAACTCTGGTCATCGGCTGTTCCGACGGCATTATATAGTTAAACCTTCGGCCAAAGTAATGGGAAGCAAAATCATACCGACGCTTAATAATGCGTTGGTTAAATCTAGCACAAAACAGACAACTAGCAACATCGTGGTCAGGGCCTAGGCAAGGAATACAGTAAGAATGGAAAATCCTTATGAGGTATTTGCTTCCCACAAGAAATACAATTGTTAACTTTTACAGACATCGGTCTGGAGCAAGAAAATGTTTCCCCAATGGGGTACTTAGCTTTATTGAAGACTTCGGATCTGAAATTTAATTTAAAAAATCTCAGGAGTTGGCCGACTGGCACTTGCGAACTGCTTTTGCTTCGGGCACCGCGTGGCAAGAACGATTGAAGAAAATGGCGTTGGCTGCATCTTATATACTCCTGGCGCACTGACGTCAGGGAAGAGGCGACGGCAACAGACGCCGGACCAGGACTTTGGAATTCAGGCCGACTGCGGGTAGCCTGCCAGCAGGATAACCCCAGGTGTAAGGACTGCAACAGTGAAACACGAACATCGTGGTCTATTGATCATGTCGTACCAGGCAGACAAATACTGGATCCCCTTTGAATGACACCAGAAGCTTAGCCAATTGTTGAAGTCAATCATTTTATCCTTATACTGTGGTATTCTGGGCAAAGGCAGGCTTTTACTCAGGGCTAGGGTCATACCTGCCTGGGCCACAAGATCTGAAAGCTCTTCCATGTCTCTCCATGCAGTCCAGGGAGGTATGTCTCAAGTCATTCACTCCAACATGGACAATGACAGTCATATTTGTACATGTGGAGTGACTCGAGTGCATGCGTTCTGTGGCAGATCCTGGCACCAGACAGGCAGATGACTAATTTTCTCCTTGTTCAGCCTGGTGAGTGGGACATCAGTGTGCCCGACTATAGAGTCACCTATGACTAAAGTGTTGGGTACGTTGTCTTGCCTTAGGGGCTGTTGGGTGGCACACTGGTGCTGTGAGCTACATGACACTTTGGTTGTGATTGGTGTTTGTGTTTCAGCTATGGAGATCCTTGTTGCTTGGGCAGGTTACTGTTAAGGGCCTCCGCATATGAGGGTTTAGTGTTGCTATGTGTGGGTGTTGGTGGTGTGGGTTTAGAAGGGGTGTGTGTTGCTTGAGGTGTAGTGCGGGTGTTAACCTTCTCCTCGACTGTCTAGCACAATTTTGGGTGGAGAGAGCTTTGCTTCCAGTTTGGCTACGAAAGTGCATCTCTCGCAGGTTGTAGTGTTGGGTGGTAGGAGGAGAGAGTTGTTTGTGTACATGAGGCAATTGCTGCATTGCTCCAGTATGCCCAGATTCACCAGGTGGACAGGAGAAAATTACCGGAAGCTGACCCTTGGACATGCCTGGTTTGGTGTTTTTCTGTAAAGTACAAGAGCTGTTTTCCCTTACCTTAGCAAGGTACTTTGCAATTATAGGCTGTTTAGTGCCTACAATTAATTTCTCATTAACCAGGAGAGTTGAGTGCTTGTATCAGTTTAAGGTTTCCTAGTGCTTTTCAGCAGGTTTTAGAGCAAGTGCTAGTCACAGGGATGCTTAAAGGTAAGATGAAAAAAAATGTTTTATCCTAAACACTGCAGTATGCACTAGAGTTGGATGTGATAGTAGGTAACTTACGTTTTACCTGTCTAAAAAGTTAAGTTTTAGTGGAGTCACTATTTTTAAAACAGCAAGCTAGACAAGATGCTCTGTAGGAAAACTTCACATTCCCAAAAATCATACTCACATTTACCGCTTTCTCTCATCACACCTGCAGCATTTGATATCTACCAGAGTAAAAAGTCTCAGAAGTCTGACTAGGTATTTTTATACCCCAAGCAAACACTTCCAAAATAGACATCTTAAACCTTATGGACTTTGTTGCATACTTGGGAGCCAAACAAATAGTGTCACAATGGGATGAGATAGATAAGGGGAAGACAGCTTACAAAGAGCAATCTTTCCTAACCTCCTCTGTTAGTTATCATGCAATATTTTATATACCTTACTAATTTCTCTCTTTAGCAGAAGTTTTTGTTCCAGCCTAAAACTATCAAAGCTGGGTTTTCACACAGAGCTCCCCTATCGCATCTTTGGCTATATACTGTTAGCAATGCCAGGAAGGGAAGGCAAGGCAGTCAACGTTCTGCTTGGTCTCATCCCATGCTATTACCTTTCCCTCTCACTTGTTCCCAAGCACATTGGCTCCTTTACTAATTTTCTTCAGAAAGAGACCCCTTCTCAGCTATTTTCTACACCTTTGTTTGCAGTCATATCTGCAAAATCTCCTTTCCTGTCTTGACAGTTTAGATTACTTTCTGCTCCTTCGTAAAAATAATATTCAGTATAGTCGTTATTCTCAAGGACAAGCATCCAAAATTTTAAGCACTCCTCACCGTTTCATCAAAATTACCTTTCCGCACTGATTTACAATCTTCTTGCTTGTGTTATGTACATCAGCATTAACCACAACTCTAAAATGAGTCAAACCCTTGCTCAGGCTGACCAGAAGAGAAAGCCTCTAACAGCTTTAAGTATTAAAACTTGAGCCTGTCCAAAAAAGCTCCACTGAGATACAATGGCCTCTCACTTTTTGGGTGACAGTGTGGCAACATCCAGAAATCAATAGTCCTTTGTGATGCTCTAACTACATTGAAATTGTAGAACTCCCCAAAGGCAACCTCAGATTGTATTAAAGATGTTGGTGGAGGTACCCTCGCAGGAGGGCACTTCAAAATTGGCAGACTGATGCTTGACGCACTTCCCCAGATAGCAAGAAGGATTCTTCTTCTTTTGAAGTTGCCTAGGCAACGGAGGGCCTCACATCATCTCAGAAAATAATCAACCAGGTCTCTGGATGTCTGGCCAAATGGATCTTTGCCCTTAAAACAGAGTGTCAGGATATCATTCTAGAGTCACTCCTTGTGAAAGGATAACCTCAGTCATTCCATCCTGAGCAGACATATGCTTTGGTCTGCAAGGCCTGACCAACAGCATCTACACAATTTTAAACTCTAGGGCTGTACCAAAACCCACCTCAGAAAATGTATATGGAGAAGATCCTCAGCCCAAACTCAAGGTGGTCTCCAAGTTTCTTCAACAACTGGTCCATAAATGAAAACTGGATGAATGAATAGCTGAGGATAAGCTCCAACATGACAAGTATGTTTGCTCTTACCAAACCTACACAAAGCAGTGGAAGAGATACAGGAATACAAATACCTAGGGGGTCCCACGTCACCTGCAGGAGAAGTACTAGTACTGGTATGGACTTGAGCCCTTGTGTTAAAGTCAGCATCGCCAAGGTCATAAGACAATTTAAGAAATGGGATTATCTCCAGGAAGAATAAGAGGCAAGTGATCGTCCATGCTGCAGCAGTGCTCTGATGCCTGTTGCTATAGGCAGGTCCCCCTCATAGAATGCAATGCAAAAAGCCTTCAAAAGTCACCATTACTGTGGTAGTGAGATGGGTAATGAGCTTTTGTCACAAATCTATGGCAGTAATATCTTGTCATGCTTCTCACTGAAACTATACATAACACTGCTGATGCAGGTGGTGATTATCAGACAAATACATTTCTGATTTATATCTAGGCACATGAACACAGGAATTACTACCAACATATTGATTATGATCCACACTACAAGTAAACTTGGGAGAGGGGCTAGACATGCTTATACAGGAGATCAAACAAATGCCAGTAACAGACCGGTACCATTCTCCATGTTAAAAACGCCAAACTGTGACGAATAAGTGAGAGGCAATAAATCCAGTTTTAAAACCATGACTGAGCATACCAAAGATACTAATGTATAGATCCTGGTTTGAAGAACCTTAGCAAGCTAGGGCTCAGTAACAGAAGGTTGTCAACCAGATGAAAGCAGCTGTGATGCAGCTTCTTGCAGCAAATAAAACCAGCACAATCTAAGCAGACCTGGCTATAAAACACTTTCGAACCCACTTTGAGGAATACTCTGAGTAAGAGCAATACTCTGAGTAAGAGCAAACTGGAGTACTGGCAAAGCTCTCATTAGATGAGCAAAGGGAGCCAGAACTGAGCTCAAGACCTGGCTTGTGAGGGCATAATCCCACCCCCTTGCCTCAGGATCTCACCCAAAGGTTCCATTACCAGCACCCAATCAGCCCATGTCTTCGCCAGGGATAGGGGAGAGCTCTGTGACCCATTTGCTCCTGCCAAGGAAAACCTGTCAGCCCATCCATTCCACAGCGAGTTGGATGGTAGGGAGAGGGAGTCTCTCTCTCATTCTGTGGGCAGCCCACCCACTCCCAAAGCATAAGACCCCCTCCAATGCTGCCCTCTGAAGAGGCTCAAAGGAAAGTGTAGCATGACAGCACAGATTCTCTAGGTATGCACTCACTGTATGAAATACCTAATGTGCTCTCTGTCAGTTAAGCCACTTCCCTCCCAGGTTGGGCGAGTCAGCAGAAGATGCTCACTCCCATCCTCCCCCAGCCTGCTTCTTCAGGCATCAGAGATGCTAAAGGAACTCTGATTACCTGTTAATAAGGGGTTTACCCACTACACCAGTCAGCTGACTGTATGAGCATAGTTTTGCCAAGTGAAAAAGACGTATTCTAGAACCCACTACCAAAGTTCCACTTGTACATCTCAGACTGACCTGCTCTGCAGCTCAGGGATTTGAATGTATAGTAGATGTCAAGTCACCGCACACAAGCTGTGCTTACTTTCCCTGAAGATGATCCCCTAATTCTCATGCAGACCATGTGGAAACCCTCTGTTCACACACATATTTATATAGAACAATAAGCAAACACACTAGTCAAAGTTCTCTCTCCTGCAACACAGAAGTCAGGGAGCTCTTGGATCTGCTCAAAGTTTATATCACCACACCTTGCAGTCTTCATCACAAATCCCATTGTCTGAATATCCAGCAGGTTTGTCTACTTCCCTAGAGAGAGGCATCCATAGTCAAAGAAAAAGCAATGGAAGAAAGGAAAAGCTTCTATACAGGTTGGTTGGGTTCCAAAACAACTCTTTCTCAACAGGCAACAACTGATATGCATATTCTATAATCTCAAAAAAACAACTGAATTGTGAAGCTTGGTCACAGAAAACATGCACCATCAAGGTTGCCAGAAAAAAAAATGAAGCATTTGATCTGCCACGGGATTATCAACACTGTGAAAACAATGTCTCTCAAAGGGCAACTGACTAATGTACCCAAGTACTTAGCAAAGATTGGCAAGGTTTGAGTAGCAAGACAAATCCATCCCCTAAAAGGTGTATTGTTGTGGCACCAAATCTAGCCTAGACGCAGGATACAATCCAGAGAGGCAACACTCAAAAATAGTTTCTTCCTACTTATGAAATTAAAGACCTCCTAGTGTGACAGGATCCAGGTTGTGAGTACTACAACCCCTGCTCAAACAGAAAATGCCAGCTACGTAGTCTGCATCCTTTTGAAAATCCTTGCCTTCTGGGGACCAGAAATGACTAGGACTAGAATCCCATCCAATGGCACCTCTGACTCTAGGGATAGTATTCTTCCAAATGCTGCTGTTATAACATAGAGCTCTACAAATAAGAATGTTGGGTGGAGATGACCTCAGTGACCCCAATGCACAGAATCATGCTGAAGGTCAGCGTATTACTGCAGGTATACTTATATGAACTACTGCAATATGAAATGGCAGAATGGAAAGAAGGAAGTTTCAGAAAAATATATTAGCCCAAATAGAGCAATATCTTGTTGAAATTAACACTAGAACTTCATTCCTTATTTGCTGTCCCTCAGAAAGGGGGTGCAATTGTAGTCTCACCTAAATCACTGTATACCACAGCTGACAGAAAATCTAGATTATGACGACTCATAAGATGAACTTCTGTCTATATCATTTTCTCAGTTCCATTTCCCTTCTATTTCATTTGGAATATCCACTGCTCCAACAGTTGGCGCATCAGTTTATCTCCAACTATGACTTTTTTTTTTTAAAGCCATCATCAAATGTACTAGAACCTGTTAAGTTTTTGTCAAGGTCAATAATTTATTATAACCTAGAAACATTGCTTGGTATCGCTGCCTTGCTGAGGACACATCTTTTTGACTTCTGCTGCCTCAGGTGAACAGCCAAAGCCTTCCGATATTCACTTGAGTTACAGAGGAGTATTCCAATAGCAACTAAATTACGTTTCTTAAAAATCTTGGTCATCTCCAACTAAACAGTTACACCAACACACAAGCTCGGGTCAATAAGGTATTAACTCAGCTTTAAATCTTGTAAAAATATCTGACTTGTAAACCAACTGAAGCTAGATGAGGCACTGCCACATAGTCCTCCGCAGACTAGAATGCTGCCTCCCTTTGACTATACTTCCCTCTACCCACAATACTGTACTCAGATGATAAAATTCATAGATTCAGACTCCTAGCTAAGTATCAGCTTCACTGCACTTAAGTCAAGCAACTAGTTCTTACATTCCATTGTACTGGTGCTTTCATTCCAAAAGATGCAGGTTTGGTCTGTTTGACACTACTGCAAGGCATGCAAATATAATTAGCCCACCACCACTTTCTACAAAAAAATGCTTAGTCCATTGCACTGTAACATCTGACAACACTGTGCAATATGCTTACATACAATTATGTACGTGTAATGAAATTTAAATTCTCTGCACTGGAAACTTGAGCATTAAGAGATTATTTTACTTTACATAACTTGGTATCTGTTGCCAGATTTCATTATGCATCATGAATGGGTCAGAGATCCCAGCTACATAAACCCTGGGAGGCTCTCCATGAAGGATGTGCCTGAGCACCATGTAACCAAAGGAAGCTCTGTTCCTGGAAATAAATATCCAACTTGTAGTGAGATGCAAATGTATGAGCTGTGGGCCAAGTAGCGGTGGTGCAAATTTTATCAATTGGGGGTTCTTGCAGAGAAGGCTGATGAAGTAGACATCAACCTGGTAGAGTGGGCTTTAACAGGAAGGGGAAGTTGCTTGCCTTACTGAGAATAAGCTGCAAAAAATGCAACCTGTAATCTATTTGGCTAAGGTAACCTTGGAGACAGCCTTACAACCTATTTGGGGAAAAGGCAAAGACAACTGTTCAGATTTTCTAAGTCTAGTTCTGTACAAGCAAAAACGCAACTGTCTGAACATCCAAGGAATGTAGCATGCATCCGCCTTTATTGGAGTAAGTGGGGAAAAATACAGGCAAGTGTATGGTTTAGTTAATATTAACCTCTGAGGTGACCTTCCATATGAATGAAGAATTCGTTCTAAGAGAAACTCTTATCTTTGAAGAAAGTCATGTATGGTGGTTGAGAAGACGGAGCTTCCAATTCTGACACTGTTCTAGCTGAAGTAATGGCCACTAAAAGTAATCTTCCAAGACAAAAATGTTAACTCACATGAGCTAGAAGGTTCAAAAGGTTTCTGGGCAAGTCACAAGTACCAATGTAAGATCCGAAGGGGAAAACTATCTTTAATTGGAGGTCTGTCACGAAAAAAACTTTTTATGAAAGCCCGACATAGCTTAGAAGTGGCGGGAAAGCAAACTCCCTTATCTACATGGAAATTCGTGATGGCTGCAAGTTGCACCTTTATGGCAGAAAAACTAGCTCTGTTCTGGAAAAGCAAGCTTGGGAACACAAGGACGTCAGGGACTGAAGTCAAAAAGGGGTAGATATTCCTCTGTGAAACCCAGATGGAAAACCTCTTCCATTTGCTACAATATACTTTCTTGCTGGAGGGCTCCTGTGAAGCAAGAATAATTTCGCAGACTGGGGAAGCTACCCTGGACTTCAGCAAAATCACTGGAAGGGGATAAATCAAGTGGTCAGTTTGAGGAATCGAAGACTGGTAAACTGGTTTGATGGATGGGAAAACGGATCCCGTCTGGGATCCTGTATCCATGGAGGATATTTGCTGTGAGACCTCAGGACAGTGAACCATACGTGACAAGGCCAGTAAAAGGCAATGAGGATTAGATTGGTAGAACTTTGGATATCGGGGGAAATCGGAGAAGCATAGAGTGACTTCCCCCAAAGAGGGGATTAGAGCAAAGTACTTGCTGCACTTGTTTAGGGAAGAGGCAAAGAGGTCACAGCACAGCTGGCCACAACAGCTGAATATATGATTCGCGACTGACTGGTTTAGGGACCACTCGTGAGGACTTGAGATCAATCTGCTCAGTCTGTCTGCTAGAACGCTGGATTCCTCCTTTTTTAATTTCTCCAGGTCTTTTGGGTTTCTAATACCATAACAGGAATGGACCTCCATTCCTAAGTCAAAGTATGATTTAAGTTCATGAAATTAGTATTGTTTCACACACTGCCAGCCAGATGTGCTCTTCACAGCACCTGCAATGTGCCCAGTAATGACTCCTCTTGCAATTCGTACGGGGCTACATGTATTGGTAATATATCTAAATACGACTGTAGATTGTTTTTTTATAAGACCTGTTACTACTACTACTACGAATACAAGAACGTTCTGGGATTTCTTCCATGTTGAGCTCACTTCTGCCTGCAAATCCTAATATTTTATGACTCTCTCTCTGTACACAAGACACTAGTCATAGACTGCATCGATTGAATGATCAATACTACTGTCTTCTTTTCATGGACCACTATATCTGGTTTTCTAGCATCCATCTTCTAAACAGTTGGTAATGTGTGATCCTATGTGATGTAGACTTCATCTTCCATGATGTTTTGTGGCTCATGTTTCCAGTGTTTTTCAGCCACTTCAATACCATAATGTTTGCACAATCTCCAGTGCAACAGTTTTGCCACATTATGCCTTTCAGTACACAGCCCTTCTGCCATTAGTATGTCACAACCAGCAATAAGGTATGCAACGGTTTCCAATTCTGTTTTACAAAAAGTACAGTTTTGTACCTACCATAAATGTAGATGTCCGATAGACATGCAACTGCAGTCATAACATGTGGGTTGTCCTGCCTCAGGCAGCCCTCGGTCGGCCGGATTCCAAAGTCTGGGTCCGACGTCAGCTGATGTCGCATTTCTCTCCGACGTCAGAGCGGCTGGAGTACATAAGCATCAGCCGACGCCATTTACTTCAGTGTTTCTTGCCCCAGATGCCAGGTGCCCTCCAAGGAAGGCTGTAATCAAATTGGAAGACAAAAACAGGATTCCAAACAAATAAATGAGCAATAAAACAAATACACCATAACAGATTATCCCCAGCTAAGAGTAACAGGGATAGGAGTGGACCCTAGGCATAGAGGGGTATGGAGGGAGGGAAAATCCGACTGCAGTTGCATGTCTATCGGACATCTACATTTATGGTAGGTACAAAACTGTACTATGTCCTTCAAGAATGCAACTGCAGTCATAACATGTGGGTAGAATACCATAGCTTAGCTGGGGGAGGATGTATGCACTAGGAAAGAGATGGTGTGGCAATCAAACTCTGCAGGACTGCCGAAGCAAAGCCTGCTCTGGATCTGGAATATAGAGGGAGATTGTAGTGTTTGGAGAATGTACGCACGGAGCTCCATGTAGCAGCTTCTAGAATGTCCTTGGTAGGCACCCCTCTTACAAATGCTGTAGAGGTGGCTGTAGCTCTGGTGGAATGTGGTCTGACATTGGCTGGAACAGTCTTTCCATGAAAGGAATAACAGAATCTGATGCAATGTCCAATCCATTTAGAAATAGTCTGTTTTGAAATTGCTTTTCCTTGGACTGCAGGGCGTAAGCTACAAAAGTTGTTTAGACTTCCTACTGGCCTTGGTTCTGTCCAGGTAGTATCGAAGTTGTCTGTGAATGTCCAAGGTATGCAAAGTCTTTCCCCTTATTCTCAGGATTGGGGAAGAAAGTAGGCAGATGAATGGCTTGATTTAGAGAAACCCTAGATACCACCTTTGGCATAAAAGTAGGGTTGGTCCTTAATGAAACCCTGTCTCTGTGGAAAATAATAAAGGGTGGTATTGCCATTAGGGCCTGCAGCTCCGAAACCCTTCTTGCTGAGGTAATTGCCAACAGGAAAGCTGTCTTCCATGAGAGAAATTGCAAGTCAACTGAAGCTGCTGGCTCAAAAGGAGGTAGAGTCAGTTTTTCTAAGACAAAATTGAGGTCCCAGGCTGGCACTGGGGCCTTTCTTGGTGGCTTAATGTTCTTGATTCCCCTGAGGAATTGTCGTAGTAAGGGTTGAGAGAAAACAGGAGGATCAGTGTTGTATCTAGCTGAAATAGCAGATGCATGTATCTTTATGGAAGAATATGAGAGGCCGTTCTTTAACATATCTGCCAAATATTCCAAGGTAAGTGGGATGTTCAGCAATGAAGCATCATGCCCCTTGCTGGTATTCCAATTGCTGTATCTTTTCCACTTTGCTAAGTAAACCTTTCTGGTGGATGGTCTTCGAGCCTCTGTTAGTATCCGCTGAACTTCCTTAGAGAGATAAGCTGAAGTTATTTATGGGATCTCCCAAGCTGTTAGCTGCAGTGTCTGAAGGTTTGGATGCAGTGTTTCGAAATTGTGTTGAGTCAAAAGTAGAGGCCACTGAGGGAGGGCCCACCTCCTGGTGTGACATATGCTCCATAGTAGTGGGTACCAGTGTTGTCTTGGCCAATCCGGAGCTATTATGATTCCCTTGGGCTTCTCTGCTTTGATCTTTAGTAATACTGAGGTCATCAGTGGCAGAGGTGGGAATGCATAGATTGCTAGGGAGTTCCAGTTGAATGAGGGCATCTATTTTCCAAGCTTTTGGATGGTATGTCCTTGTGCAAAATTTTGGTAGAAGATGGTTGAGGTGAGAGGCAAATAGGTCCACTTCTGGCTTGCCCCACGTCAAGTGAGTTGTCTGAAGGCCTTCGGATGTAACCTCCACTCGTGTGGATCTGTGAAATTCCTGCTTAGGCTGTCCGCCAACACATTGTCTTTTCCTGGAACAAACTGGGATTGTAACTGGATGTTTAGGCTCAGTGATTTCTCCCAAAGCTGCATTGTCAGTCTGCAAAGGGGTAAGAGTGGGTGCCCCTGCTTGTTTATGTACCACATCACAGTGGTGTTGTCTGTCCGTATCATTAAATGGCCTTGCTGGAGTTGGTGTTGAAAAGCCTCGATGGCATGCATTACTGCCAGCATTTCCTTTTGGTTTATATGCAGATGTGTTTCCTTTGGAGACCATTGTCCTTGTATACACCTGCCTTCCATGTGCCCCATCCAAGGTCTGAGGCGTCTGTAGTCATGGTCTGTGTTATCTGTGGTTTTTGAATGACATACCTGTGTTTTCCTGGCTCACCGAGGCCCACCATAGGAATTCCTTTTGTAGGCATGGAATGAGTGGTATGATTGTCTCCAAGTTGTTGCTGTGTTGAGACCAAATGCTTTTTAGGTACCATTGAAGCTTTCTCATGTGTAGTTTTGCTAATGGAACCAGTAGAATGCAGGATGCCATGTAACCCAGGGCCTGTAGGAATCTCCTTGCAGTCATCTGGGTGAGTTTTGCTAAACCTTTGAAGTAATGAGTTAACTTCTCTTGCTTGTCTTCTGTCAGGTAAGCCATCTGAGAGGCTGTGTCTAGTTTGGCTCCTAAGAAGATTATTTGCTGGGATGGCTGCAGTCTTGACTTTTGGAAGTTGACTGTGTATCCCACAGCTTGAAGTAATCGTATGACATAATCTAGGTTTTTTGTCAACATCAATTTGTCGTCCGCTTGTATGAGGCAGTCGTCCAGGTACGGGTAAATTTGTATACCCTGGAACCTGCAATGAGCAATTACTGAAGCCAGGCATTTTGTAAATACTCTGGGCGCAGTAGATAAGCCAAATGGCAATGCTGAGAATTGATAATGCTCTGGCCCTGCAAGAAATCTGAGGTATCTTCTGCAGCTGTGTCTGATAGGGACATGCAGGTATGCCTCCTTGAGGTCCAGAGTAATCAGCCACGACTCCTTGCCCAGCATGGGAAGGAGTTGCTGTAGAGTCAGCATTTTGAACTTTGGTACTATGAGAAAGGTGTTTAATGCGGACAAGTCCAGTATTGGTCTCCATTGAGATTCTTTTCTTGGAACAAGGAACAGTCTTGAGTAAAACCCCTGTTCTTGTCCTTGTTGTGGAACTCTTTCTATTTCTTTCATTCGAGTCAGCAGAGTGATTTGCTTGATAGCCTCTGCCCTTTGATTTTGTGGTAGGTTTGGCATGCCTTGTTTTCTTGGTAAGGTATGAAAATGAAACCTGTACCCTTGGTCTATAATGTCCAAAATTCATTTGTCCTTTGTCAGTATGGGCCAGTTTTCTGCAGAGATAATTTCCCGCCCAAGGGAGCTTCTAGTTGTTCCCTGGTAGGCGGTAGTAGAGGAAAGTCATTGAGCTTGTGGTTGTTGGGCAGGTGAAACTCCTGCGTCACTTCTTTGGTTTCCTGGCTGCCATTGTCATCCCCTGTAAGGGCCTCTGTGTATTGGCCTCTTCCTCAGCCACGTCTGTTCTTACCCCTTTGAAACTTTTCTGGATTAGGAAAGGACCAGTTTTTTGAAGGCCAATTCCTACTGAATCTGGGGGGGTTGAACCTGGAGGCAATCTTTCACAGTCTGAACTGATTTTGCTTTTTCTTCTATGGTCTTTAACACATCCTTAGCATTTGCACCAAAAAGCTTGTTCTTTTCCAAAGGTGCATCCAGAAGTTTTGCTTTTACATGATCTGGTAGAGGTTGATCTTTTAACCAAGCATGTCTGCGAATCACTGCCCCTGTCATAGCTGCCCTACATGAAGCTTCCAGTGCATCATATCCACACTGCAGGAAGTGATTGCTTACTTGCTGAGTGTTATGTACAGCTTCCTGCAAAGTCTTCCTGTCTAAAGGATCAGGAGAAGCTAATGTTTTTTGTAAATCTTCTAAGAGATAATCCTGATATTGTAACATATGAAAAGGGCAATTTAAAGCTCTCATAGATAAGGTAGTGGATGTGTAAACCGTTTTGCCGCATCTCTCTAATGACCTTGCTTCCCTGTTGGAGGGCAAAGTATTTTTTGAGGTGGAGGCTGAAACTCCTTTAGGCCCCTGTGAAATAGTTTCCAAATCAGCGGAATGGGCCCTGAATAAATGGGAATGAGTTTCTGGGACCCTGTAATACCTGTCTGGCTTGGCTGGAGCAGGAGGAAGAGAATCAGGGGTAGCACTAGAGTCAGAATACAAATCATCCAGAACATCAAGTACAGGAGGAATAGCTAAGGGCCTGTGCTGAGGCTTCTTAAGGAAAGTCCTAAGGCATTTCCTAGAATCAGAATATTCCTGACCCTGCCACTTGAAATGTTCCCTCATGGTGTGCAGAACTTCCCCAAAAGAAATATCCTTAGGAGGGGAGGCCGATGGGATGGAATCTTCTGCATCCGAGTCCTCATAAGTCTGGAAGAGCTCTTCCTGGCTATCAGAGTGGACAGAGCCCTCAGAGTCTTCATCTGAAGGAGTAGGGTCAGAGGGTTCAACCCGGGCCTTTATCAGGAGGAGGCTGGGATGCTCTCTCAGGATGGGCCTGTGAACCTCTAATCATGGAAATTAAATCAGCAGCCATGGACATAATTTGTGTCTCCGGAGTCGGCTGAGGTAAGGATTTAGAAGTAATATGCTTTGTTTTGCTGGCTGCCTTAGCCCTAGTGTAGGCCTTAATAGACATGGCCATAGGAAGCCTGGCAGCTCCACGTGCAGGAGTGACCTTGTCTACAGCAATGGTCTCGGGCATTTCCTCGGTTTCGGTATCCGGAGGAAAGTCTATAACTGGCGTAGGAGTAATGTCTGGAATCGGAGTCATCAGAAATGCGGTGTCTTCGGTTCGAGCGTGGAGACCGTCTCAGAGGGAACCGGAGCACTCGCTAGGTTTTGGCGTGGAGTCGGTGGTAGGCGGGCCGAGGATGTCGGTCCCGGTCTTTTCGCTTTGGGTGTTTGCGACGTCGGAAGATCCGACGGCATGGTGTAAACAAATTTATCGCCGAAAAATCTTCAGCGAACTCCGCCCGGCACCTGAGAGTGCGCTTGTTGAAGCGAGCACAGGCTACACAGGCGACGCCGTGGTCTGGGCCCAGGCAAGGGAGGCAGTAAGAGTGGAAATCCTTATGAGGTATTTATTTACCACAAAAAAGACAATAGTTAACCTTTTCAGTAATTTCTGACATCGGCTGAGGCAAGAAAAGGTCCCCAACGGGGTACTTAGCTTTTTCGATGACTTCGGTATCGTAGAATACAGGAGCTGACCGACCGGCACTTGCGAACTGCTTCTGCTTCGGGCACCGTGGCAAGAAAGACTGAAGAAAATGTCGTCGGCTGATGCTTATGTACTCCAGCCGCTCTGACGTCGGAGAGAAATGCGACATCAGCCGACGTCGGACCCAGACTTTGGAATCCGGCCGACGCAGGGCTGCCTGAGGCAGGACAACCCACATGTTATGACTGCAGTTGCATTCTTGAAGGACATCCTACATTTGGCTGTTTCTCCCACATGTTCAATGGACTTTGTAAACCAACATGTAAGCCCACTATCTTGGGCCTACAATATTAACCTTTCATCTCTTGGTTTGATTTCACCTGTCCTTAACCATTATTGTGTTCGATCCTAATCAACACGAGGTTCTTCCAGACGTTTTCTATACTTGCAACTATATTTATGCATTTTCCACATTTCTTGCCTTCTCATCTAGTCCTTCACCTTGTATTCTGTCGCTTGTTTCTTAGCAACTTCAGTTGCTGCCCGATTTCTACTTCTGGTTTGATTTCCATTCCTGCTTGACGCAGATATGCTTCTGCTAGACTAAGCAGAGAAGTAATCTTAGATTTAGTCTCAAGTTTCGAAACTTTCACTATGTTCGGGTCCTGTGAGGTCAGCAGGTGTCTCACGATTGTAGATCTATACTTGTAATCAATTTCAAGGAGGCCCATCCCTCTTTCAGAATGAGAATACATAATCTTGGTATGCACAGATTTTTATAAATCATTTGGTGAGCATGAAGCATTCTTCTTGTTTTCCTGTCCAATCTATACATGTTTTGGGGCCAGTCAATCACTCAAACTAAGTTAGGACAGAAGAGCAAATAGGTTTATAGCTTGAATTTTGTTTCTAGATGTCAACACAGTTTAAGATAAAGTCTTATACAGTATTCCTTACTAAGCTTTATTCGCATTTGTTCAGGTTTTATTGTTGATCCTTCATCAGTTCCCAAATATTTATACTCCCTCCTGCTAAAGTTCTTTTATATCACATTCTTGTCCCAAACTGATGGTTTCTTGGTGCTGCAGTTTTCCTGCTTTAAAGGATGCTTTTGCACATTTATCAAGACCAAACCACATTCTTATATCTGAAAAAGGTGACAACTTGCAGTTGTGCTTTCAGTTACTCATCTGATGAGCTATACAGTTTTAAACAGAAGTTTTCACACTAGGTTGTTTTCTAGCAGCCAAACTTTAGTCATGGCTTAAGCTGTTAAGTAGACAGCTTAATGGGTGACTGGCAAGACAGAATAGCAGCGGTGACATTGAGTCACCCTGGAATATCCCCCCTTTGAAGTTTTATTCCTGGGATAGCCTTTATTATGGCTTAATTGCACAGTGGTCTGCCACCGTTTCATAGCCACTGTAATGTAGATGATCAGTGTAGGGTGTATCCTATACAATTTTAAGCACTCTTATCCATGAATGTGGGATACTGTCAAATGATTTTTTTGTAGTCAATTCATGCCACGGTTCTCCACGGTTCCGTACTATTGCCTTTTTGTTCTACTGCTATAACTGAGTTTTCTTCTGAATGACTATAAACTGTCGGCATCAATTCCACTGTATAGGTTATACTTTGTTGGAAGGCAAGTTTTTCTGGGAGCTTGCAGGTTCACTCAAGTAGGAATATTTTTCCTGTTAGGCAGGTTGGTGTCTGTTTGGGGTGTGCATACAAATGGTTCTTACTCGTGGCTAAATCTTTGTGCAAAGAAGTTAATACTTTTAACTAGAAGTTAGGTACTGCATCTGGGCCTGGGATTTTCCAATTAGAGTCTTCTCTTAACCTTGTTCCAATTTCTCTGTTACTTCATCCCATTTCATATCCTGCATCTTTAAACTTCTTATTCTCTGTTTTACTTCTATCCATTTAGCATCTTTATGTTCCACAGGATCTTCATAAATACTTCTCCAAAATATATCTTTCTTTTTTGGTGGTCTTTCAATTCCTTTTACCTTGTTTCCCAATTCTCTATAAAAAAAACATTTTTGGGTCATCAATAGATTGCTTATTTTGAACTTTTCCTTTATATTTATCTGTATCTTAAGTTTTTCTACCTGTGCTGAGATTTTTAGTTTATTTGCGATACTGCAAGACAGATCCCGATCTGTGCCAATAATGTGCATTGCTTTTATCAAGTCTTTCTTTCCTGGTATTTTTGTTTATCTGTTCCCTCTTCCATACTCTAACAGTGACACTTCTTGCCTTAATTACTTTATAGTTTTCTCTATTCGATACTTCCACGATGGTATTCTATTTCTCCCCTTCTTTCCCTTCACTACCCAGTGTTCTTGTGGGTAGAACTTTATCAGTTATTAATTTAGCAGCACAGTAATATATCTTGTTTACTTGTTATATCGCATGGATCTCTATGGATAGTCCTAATTACTGTGTTGATTCTTTTATTTTTTTTAATCAAAACTTCTGACTTTTTTGGTTTTATTGATAGTCGGCAGTCTTTCATTTATCTTAATACATCTATCTCTATTAAATCAAGCAACTCTCCTCTTAGCGGGCACATTTTTTGTTTTCCATTTCCTGTAGGCATTCTATAGAAAGTTCTATAGCATCTTCCCGTGGCACATTCTCTTCAATTTCATCCTATGCCATCTGTTGCTCTGTCATATGGGAACTCACTGGATTCCCCTGGGATGTGCCTTGCAGTGAGAAAACAGTTTGAAGAGATTGCCCATTCCCAAACCCTCATGGCCTCTCCGCACAACAGGTAAGAACAGGCTCCCCTCTGCTTGTTGATGTACCAAACCACCAACATACTGTCAGAACTGTAACTGTTCCCAGAGGGAGCAGTCCTGAAAGACTTGCGACATGGGAAGAACTGCCCTAATCTCCAGTACATTTATGTGCAATTTGGTCATTGTGGTGGACCATGTGCCTTGGACCATCTTCCCTAAAACTGGCCCCCCCACCAGGAGGCATCCGTGATCACAGTGTTCGCAGGGGGGGGGGGGGGGGTTGGAGGGTTTAGGGTAATTTGGGATTTCACCATGTTCACTGTGATTCCCAGGCAATGGAACAGGTACAGCATAACCTGAATTTCCTGAAGTAGTTGATGCCTTGTGGGTGCTTGTTAGCAGCCAATCGTGGGAACTCCTGGAATTCTTGCAGACAGAGGGGAGCTGCAACCACTGCCATGCATTTGGTGAACACCCAGGGGGCAGTTGTGAGGCCAAAGGGCAGTGCTCCAAACTGGTAATGACTGGCCCCCAGCCTGAAGTGCAGATCTCTCCTGGAGTGCCTGTATTTTGATGGGCTAGTACACCAAGATATTTGTCTGCCCATTGAAGAATTGGCTCCATGGTGTCAGACTCCTCCTAAGACCGGCAGGCGATAAGGTCAGTGAGTTGGTCTGCCGGGGAAGTGTGTGTGTGTGGGGGGGGGGTCATCCAGGATGCAGATGGCCTGTCCCAAATGCCTCCAGGAACACTGACTCCTCACTGGAAGGGGATTGGAAAGACCAGCCACCCTTTTGTTTCAAAATTGCTACGATATCCCTGAATTAAATATCATTGGGTGGAAATCAGGGGGCCTCTTCCCATCGTCAAAATCAGTGTTCCTCTGTCAATGACTCTAAAGGGAAGTTCAGGTGCTTCCTCATGCACCGGCACTTCCAAGGGACCTCCTCAGCAGGGTACTTGGGGGAAGACAGGTGAACCCCCTTGCTGTGGTGTAGGCTCTCCAGAAGGGGTAACCATGGATTGGAAAGATGGGAGCAAAGCCGTGATCCACAGGGGATTAGGTAGGACCTGGCAGAAGAGGGACCATGTCTTGTGGTGTAGAAAAAGCCCTCTCTGCTACCTGGAAAACCATTGTTGCTGAGAGAACCTGCCCTCCACCAACCCCAGAGGCGGAGGCCACTAAGGAAGAGAAAGACGAGGTAATCACGGATCAGACACTGGGCTTGAGCTGTTGAAGGCTAAGACCACCCAGGGGAAGTGACTGCTCCAAAAATAGTCAGAAACGCCAACCCTGAGGATGCGGCACCTATGTCTCTGATCCAGAACCCGCTCAGACAGAATTCTGGCTGAGCTGGTCAGGGACACTATCAGAGTCGAGAAACGGATATCCCATGCTCTAGTGCTGGTCCACTTGGGAGTGCTTGGTCCTGCAACTCCAAAGCAAAAGATTAGAGGCAGCAGCTGGGGTATCGCGGTCAAAGTTCTCACAGATCCAGCATGGGTCGGAGAAGGCAAAATCCCCAGCTGGATCTGGGATTTGAGAAAAACTCCCCATCATCCAATCCATACTGGAGTGGGACAGCCGGAGGATCTAGAGGAAACTGAGGAATGGGTAGACTGAACCAGTGACATCCTGGGCCAGATGGTCTGAACCGGTGAGGGAGATTTGCTCTGGTATGGAGTATGGCTCCAGAACCTCTGATCTGTATGGTCTCCACCAGCTCCGACTGGCTGTTCGGACACAAGGTCTGAGGGTCTGGCAAAGAGGATGGTTTGGCCAACACCGGCTCCCCTGGATCCGAAAGCCTCCTGTGCTTCTCTGGAGCAGAAGTCGATGTCCTCGGAGTAACAGAGGGGGCACACTTTTGGACAGGGGTCTGGACTCCAGTCAGAAGAAGCCCTCTCGAAATAAGTTTATTCTACCTGTCAGTGTTGGCCCAGGGATTGAAGGCCGAGCAAATACCCAAGTGCCCTGGACCTAGGCAATAAATGCACCTCTTGTGGGCATCCGAGTGTGGAATGTTATGCCTACTCAAAGTCATATGGTTTGTCCTGCTTGTCAGACATACTGGCAGTAGACACACAAGCACGACTCACACACGCACACTATGAACTAAGTAGTCTACAACAAAAAAGTACAGGAAAAGTTTTTTCTTTTTTATCTAAAGAAAAGAAACTGAATGCAGGAAAGGACCCAAACGCCAGCGAAAACTCACAAAGCAGGAAAATACCTTAACGGGGACGGGAGGTTAACGTTATAGGTACAACAAAGTTAAAGGGCAACTACGAGAGAAAAATCTAAAATTCTTAAAGAAAAAAGGAAAAATTTTCACTTAGCTGAAAGCAAGCTCGGAATAATGTCCGTGCTGGAAGGCGGCAAACAAGATCTGACGGTTTGAAGAGGAGTGAGGTATCATGGGAGAGGAAGGAGCTTGAGGCTCAAATCGTACATCTGGAAGAAATGGCAGAGCTGGATCCAAAGACCCGTTCGTGATGCATAATGAAATAGACATCAGATTCTGTGCTTTCTTGTAAATGCTGTTTAACATTTCACTTATTCACCATTATCCCCTTGTCGTGTTTTAGGCATCACTCTTCGACAAAAGCCTTAATGGCTATATTTTTTCTTTGTATTCCAAAATGCATCTTTTACTGGTTATTGTCTATGTCAGTGTGGTCCAGGTTATAGGTTCATACTAGGCTATCTGCGCAAAGGGCATTTAGCAGCCACCCACATTGTTATTTGGCCACCCACCTAGTTTGAATAATAAAAACTATGCCTATTATTTTGTGCCTCTGTCAAGCAGTGACACTGAAGTAATCTATATCTGCGATCCCCATCCATTGGTCAAGATCTCTCCTCCACAAGGCCAGGTGCTCCAGTGCTCTGCTCTACATGTACGGGTTTTGTTCCATAGGGAGTCTCTGGGTGATGAATCTGTCCCTCCCAGCATGTTCTATTAATAACCGTGTCAAGGTTTAAGTCTCCCGCCCTTGTGGTTCTGAGGGATCTAGATTTTTTGAGGTGAAGCATATTCATCAAATGTCTGAAAAGGGACTGTGGACTAGTTTACTTACACAATCAACACAAATAAATGTCCTCTATTTTGTACCACCTGCACCAAGGACTATGAGCCTATCACCCCCACCTTCAAATGTGTCTCCAAGTACTTAATGTACAGTGACTTCTATCCCTGTTTTATCCTTTACTTCCCCTGAGGGAAGAGCAAACTCCCACTACTACTCTGCTATTGTGTTACCTGCTGCTTTCATCAATTCTTAAAAACATTTTTAAATAAACTGGCAACTTCTAATAATTCTCCAAAACAAGGGATGTGAATTCTCACAAATGACATTCGAAACAGGAATAATCCAAAATAGCAATGGCGTACGTAATAACATGCTATCAAGTACACATGCATGACTGATATGTATATTTTATAAGTCGTAGAGCTGGAACTGCATTTCTTGGAGTATACTGGAGAGCCAAGCTCCAAGTACTGGTTTCAAAATATTCACCAGCCCCATAACCCTGGTACAAACCCTACACCACCTTTGCAATCTTGGAAAATGAAACTCTAGATCACTTGCACATCTCTGGAACTCACTGTACTCCATTCACAATACATATTGCTACCAGTTCCTGAAAAGGAATTGTTTCACTGTCTAAAATCTGTTGGTACGTACACAAATTACCATGAAGCTTGACTCCTTAAGAATCCTTTTATCCATACAACACCAATTTCCATCTACAGTTTCAACTGTTAAAGGGCATGCGCACATAAAAGTCACACCCCTTTATCTAGCACTTGAGGACAGAGAGACACCCCTAGATCAAATACTCCTGATTAAATCTTTATGCTCTTGCTCATCATGATATGTCCTGTATGGTACAGTCCAGCAGCATAATTGCTGTAAATGTCAATTTTCCCTCTTCCAGCTGGACAGGTCAAGCCCAGTATTTTATCTAGAACATAACTTACAAAACCACGTTCTCAGTCTTCTTTCAAAAACTACTTATGCCTTTAGCCTCATGGATAGATTGTAGTTTTGCCTTACCACACACAAATTTGCTGCTTAACATAAAAATGACCAATGAAAAAATATTGTGTTTGTGCTGCAACTGGGTGCAGTAAACACATTCAAATCAATGGGACATGCATTTGGACAAAAGCTTTGAATACTTGATGCAAGACCAGTGCCTCTTTACTGGCCTCCCTATTGAAAAAGACATTCCCGTACCTGATGTAAAAGGTGTATTCCACACCAAATCAGCCACAGGTGCGAATTGTGCTAAGGAAGAACTGCAGCAGGTATGATGATACCCTGCGCCCCCATGTTTAAAAATGGGAAAAGGGGTTGTGGCTGGATTTCTGTATTTGAAGCAATATGCTGAAAATAATGTAAAATAGCTCCTAACTACCTACTCCTCTCTTTAAATACACCTGGTAAGCTTGAACTACCAAAATACAAAAGCCTTTCAACACAAATGCATTGGCAATACAGTTTATTAATGTATAAAAAAAAAACAGCTTTCAACCATCCGGGGTATAACTTGGAATTTTCCACAGTGAACTAGCTTCTTCTCAATGCATTCTTGTACCCTGTACTCAAAATATATATTCACCCCCCCCTTAAAAAAAAAAGACAACAGCTGAAAGGAAAAAGTTGCACTTGGCAGAGAAGGTACCTGCTTCCAAATATTCCCTATTGGAGAGATAAAAGAATAAGGAGCTGCTGACCAAGAATGAAAAGATCTAGGTGTTCATTGTTGCTATTTTGTCAGAATAGTATTAGTCTTTGCAGACACCTGCTACACCAGTGAACATGTTCAGTAACGTAGCTGTTTCACAATTTAATAAATCTCATCTACTTGAAAGCAGCAATAGCCACGTGCAATCTACAAATCTTTCACATACAAGACCCCACAGTTAAACTACTAAGTCAGACTATGCCCAGTTTTACACACAGGCTGATGATTATCAAGTCCTTTATGGCCATTTGTGAAAAGGAACTACCCAATTTGATAATGCCAATCTCAGTCACTGACACCTTACAACTTAGGCCAAACATCAACATGCATTAGTGGCTATTTACCATTGATTCAGTTATTGAGGAAAACACTTACCAAAGTTTAGTGTATTCTGTATCCATCATGGCTGGACACTCTGTCAATATTTTTGTGATTCCAACTGCACAAATCTTTTTCTCCACTGTACCAGAAACCTTCTGTATTTCTGGAATGAATATTTTTTCCAAAACCATCCCGAACATCCTACAATTAAAAAAAAATATGGAATTACTGTAACTATTGCTACAAGTGTCACATGCTGACTAAATTCAGCTAACAAGCCAGTAAGAAATGGTGGACTATATTTGAGAAAAAAATTCAAATTTAATTACAACTTACATGCATCTTAAATTTAAATTAACGGAAAAAAAAAATAATCAGTGCAAATAAAACATTATAGCATGTTTAGTTAAGCTCAAATGGCAAAATGTCATTTTTGTACCTTTGCCCCAAAATGCGGCATGTGAGATTAAACAAGCCACTTAAGCTAATGTTCCAGTTACGCATCCATAAAAACATTTGAGTTTGCTATACTTTCCACCAGACAAAAATAAGGTTACTTCACATCAAATTCAACTTTAACCCATCTAGAGCACTTTCGCCTCTCACCAAGATCACTTTCATCCCAGTTTCAGAAATAGATGGATCAATCCTTCAGGATCAGTCCAATTCAGTGTCAAATAAGTTCTCAAAACAAGCGCAGTTGAACCCCACCACAAATAAGATTAGTGTCAAACACAAAAGAAAAACATTGCAATCTCATTCAGCTCTGTTCAGGGTACTAAAATCTCAAATAAGCAGTTCCACAGATCCCAAATAAGAAAAAAAGAAAGCCAGCTTCATTATGACAAACTGGCATTAAACTGCCATTTCTCATAGGCAGTGGACAGTTAGTGGTAGCTACAAGACTGCATGCAGTACAGATCCACTATAAAGGAGGGTTTTCCCTCAGAAGAGAAATGCAGCACTTTATGGAACTGCTTTGACCAGCCAGCAACAGGCCACAATCCTACTCTTCAGAATCATGATGCAAACAGGTGAAAGTGTCCTAATTATGGTATAATGAAGGCATAAATAATACAGAGGTCTCAAATTAATATCACATGCAAGCTGATCTAACAGGGCTGCAACAAGTACTGCTAAATCCAATTCCAGAGCAGTGTAAGCATGAAAGCAGAGGTCTGCAGAGTGGCAGACTTCCAAAACTCAAGTCTCCATGTCCCCAGGATGGAAGCAAGTTGGTCTAGACTGAAATTATACTTCGGAGCTCTGTGATAAGATGCAGAATGAAAAGGAAGGTACGTAGCTTTTTTCAGTGCCACAGGAGACATCCATCCCCAACACCCCCCTTTTGCCCTGCTGAACCAATTACATGGGGAGAGGACAGTTTACAGAGTGCTTCACTCCCCAAACAGTATGGGCTGCTCAGCCCCAAAATGCAGCTCCAAGAATTTTTCCAGTCTGCTCACTATTTCAGAGATGTGACAGAGGCACTGCCACATTCCCAGTGATGGGTGTACACCTCACAGAAAAATATGGTCATCTGGGAGAACCAGAAGCTTCAGATGCAGGCTCCTCCCCACAAGATCTTTAGTGGCAAAAGTACTGCTCTTAGGTCAAAGTGGTTGAAATAAAGTTTCCAAGCCTACCAAACAAGCCATCCAACCAAAACCTTTGAAGGATTCAGGTACAGAAAAAGTACAAAAAGTGTAAGAACTTACCATACCAGTTGATGTCTGATCACTGTTACAGTATTACTAACAGATGGGATATCCTGTCGGAATACCAAAGCTTGGAAGCCCTCCTTTCACGCTGTAAAACTGAAATTATGACCTCATCCCAAATGAGTCTAAAGGTACATAAGGACACGCAAGCACAAACTTTCTTGCCCCCAGATCAAGAAACTGAAGCAAAATTATATACATGCACAAGTCAAAAGGAAAGAGGAAGGGATAAGAATCTACCTTGGCCCAACAAGAGGAACAGAGTGAAGGAGGGCGAGATGCAATATAGCAACAGTGATCACCCAGACATTTACTGTTCTAGTAAGTTCTAACACAACTGTAGTACATCTTTCCTTAGATCACTGTTGAAGTATTACTAACACATGGTAGATTCCCAAAGCTACTTAATAGAAGGGATGCTGAAATTAACTATGGTCCAAAAACACTATGAAGGATAGATCTTGCAAACACAGCTCTGTTGTTCTTCATTCAGCTTTTCCCGGTTAGGGGTCACCACAGCGGAACTCCAGTCCACTAATGATTGGCAGTAGATTTTTACGGTGCCGAGGTGCCAGCTTGAAGCCCAACCTTCAACGAAGGCATGCACATTCTACGCATGTCTTTCGAATGCCACTCCGCGGAGAGGACATGCAGACTCCACACAGAAGGTGCTCCAGCAGAGAATCGAATGGGAGGACCTCTTGCTGTGAGGTGACAACGCTACCGCTACACCACCGCAGCTTACACACACAACTCTATTCTTAGAAAATACTTAAATCTTGCAAAGTTTAGTGTGAACAGAAGACCAAGTAAGTAGTTCAAGGTTAACTCTAGAATCCATATCTTTGAAGAAAGCCCCAAAAGAAGCTACAGCTATAGTGGAATGTGCTTTAATGGATGCTTATGGTTTGCCATGGAAAGAAGCAAAGGAAATAGCCTTAAAAGTCAATTAGAAATTGTTTGCTTCAAAATCGAACACAAGTTCATGTCTTGAAAAAAGACAAAAAAGCCAGTCAGATTTTCTGACAAAACTGCTTTATCTAAATAAAATGGGAGCTGCAAGTCTAAGTAAGGGAATATTCACTTTTATTCTGTGGAGAAGGAAAGGTAGCAAGTTTGTGGTCTGGTTTAATGAGATATCATTAACAACCTTAGCCATACAGACTTAGTATGAAAACTAACCATATCTGTACAGAAACAGAAAAGGGGTGGAATGGCCATCACTGCTTGCAGCTCTGACACCCTTGCCAGAGAATAACAGTTCAGCAAGGAGCAGCTCACATAAGCAAGAGTCCAGATTATTTTTGTAGCACCATAAGGAAACTATTTTCCATTTAGAAACAAGATTTCCATGTAGTTTTCTATTTCTAACCTCATGTAAAACCCTTAAGCACAGAACAATGGTGCCTAAACGAGCTTAAAATTGTAACACATTTAAGTTCTGTAGGTTGGGGTGAAAGAGACCTTTGTTCTGTGAGAGGAAGTTCACCCTGTGAGTTAACGTGACGATTGCTTCTGGCCAAGTGGAAGAGAAGGAGCCAATGCAGTCTTGGCCAAAACAGAGTCAAACTATATTTGTTAGTCTTCCTTGATTTGAAGGATTTGGGGAATTACAGGAAGGAGACAGCAGGCAAAGAGGAATTTTCCCGTTCAAGAAAAAGGGGATTTGTATGTTCTCAAAGCCTGATGACATGCCATCCTTGAACAGAACAGCTTTAGCTACCTGCTGTGTGCAGAGGCAAAATTATCTGGGAAGTGCACACTGATGGACATGTCCAGAAAGACCTCTAGTACTCGCTTTTAATAGTCTGCTCTGCATCTGTTCAAAAGACTTGACAGTTTTACATTCAGATGGGAAGAAAACAGTCTCAAGAAAGACTTTGAACTAAATTGCTGTCTCTCAAGCAAGCAATCAAGGCTAGTCTGCAGAACAGGTAAGACTTGGCTTCCCCCTGCTTCCTTACATAACAAATAATGTGGTGCTGCCCATATAAATCTGATGAGGACCACAAATCCAGACAATGTAGGGATTGAAGTGCCATTTTCTTAGTATTTATATGGTCCTTCCTCTCTTTGGATGACCAAAACTCCTGGACTCTGATGATCTTGAAACAAGCTAACCATGCCAGATATGGAGCATATACAAACAGTTCTTAGCAAGTTGTAGGAACCAGAAACTGCACTCCTGGGTTGACTGAAATCTGACTGATCCAAAAATTCCTTCTTGCAGGGCAAGACAGGTCATCACAAGGTGGCTGAAATACCAAAGGGTAATGTAGAAAAAGTGATATGAAGAGACAAAACCTTATATTTTTTACATGTGGAATAAATTGGAATATGAAAGTAAGCATGCTTTACATTCAATATCACCAAAAAAAGCTTTTGGGAGTATCACTGGAAGGAAGAAATGCAGGACCAACATTCTGGGGAAAAAAGTTATGTACTCCCCATAACGTTCCATCTGTGTTGTCCGTTTTCATTCAACAGCTGGGCTCAGATCTGGTCCTTGGATCGGACTCTGCCGCTTCTTCCGGACTGCAACACTTGGAACTCTCAAACTCCCCCTTTTACCTACAATGCCCCAGCCAGGAAGAATGAAAATATGAAAACATTTTAATTGCGTTGTCAGAGTACATAACTTTCTGATGTTGTCATTTTCATTCACTCAACAGGTGGGACAGAGACCCCAGCTACCTAAATCCTAGGAGGACACTAAGAAAGGATATTATGAAGTACAGCTGAGACAAAAATTTCTATTCCATTAGAGACCAGATCTAATTTGAAATGAGCAATAAAGGTACAAGGATTAGCCAATGTTGCAGCTGCGTAATCATCCAAGGAAGTTCTACACAAAGGCAGAGGAAATTGCCACAGACCTCGTGGGATGGAATATTGGAGGCTTCAGTAAAGGCAAATCCTTTTTTTTTTTTTTTTTTAAATAAACAAAGGTAATACAGTCAGTCAACCACTTGGCCAAAGTCTCTTTAGATACTGGTTTGCATATTTTCGAACCAGAAAAGGAAAAGTACAGTTGTGTACACAACATAAATGTAGATGTTAGAGTGTATTCACTGTTGCAGTCATCACACTTGGGTTATCTGCCGGCAGGTAGCCCTCAGTCGGCCTAAATACCAGAGATTTCGTATTTCTGCGTCGGTTGTTGTCGCTCCAGGGCTGACGGCAAGTCGTCAGGGATATAAAAACAGGCAGCAGACCCCATCACATTAGTTTTTTTTTTTTTGCCCCAAATGTCAGGAGCCCCCCCCCCCCCAAAAGGGAGCTAAGCTATGGTGGGAAAATCACCACCAGTAAAATGTAAATACCAATATCCCTGTAAGGGGAGAGTGATATACAGAGAGAGAGCAGCTAGAGAGAAGATGGCTGGAGGGAGGAAAACCAGGACTGCAACAGTGAATGCACTCCAACATCTACATTTATGGTAAGTGCACACAACTGTACTATGTTCGTGTTTCACTGTTGCAGTCATCACACTTGGGTTGATTCCCAAAGCTGAAGAAAGGTTGGAGGCAGTCAAGAAGAGTTCAGGCTGGCTAGTATGCCCTGCAGGACTGCTGTTGCAAAACCCGCCCTGGATTTGGAAAATATTGGCAGGTGGTAATGCTTGGTGAATGTGTGTACAGAACTCCAGGTAGCAGCTTCCAGAATGTCCCTGGTAGGGACTACCCTGAGGAATGTTGTCGTGGTAGAAGTTTGCCCTAGTGGAATGTGTCCTGACCCCCTGAGGGGTAGGTTTCCCATGGTGTTTGTAGCAGAAATGGATAAAGTGTGCTATCCATTTGGAAATTGTCTGTTTTGAAATGGCCTTGCCCTCTGCCCCTGGTGCAACACTGGGTAGTAACTGGTCAGACTTCCTGAAGGGCTTAGTCCTATCCAGGTAGAATCTGAGCTGTCTGTGTCTGTGCATATCCAAGGAGTGCAGGATCCTTTCCCCTTTATTTTGAGGATTAGGAAAGAATGTTGGCAAATGGGTAGACTGAGAGCCACACTTGACACTATTTTAGGCATAAAGGAAGGATAAAGTCCTGAGGGAGACCTTGTCAGCATGAAAAGTAATGAAGGGTTCCCACATCCATGAGTGCTGATAGCTCCGACACTCTTCTAGCTGAAGTGATGGCCAGAAGCAAGGGTGTTTTCCAAGAGAGGATATTTAACTCTGCTGATGCTGCAGGCTCAAAGGGGGGTACCGTGAGCTTTTCTAGTACAAAGTTAAGGACCCAAGCAGGGGTGGGTGCTCTCCTTGGTGGCCTTAAGCTGTTTGCCCCTCTCAGGAACTGTTTGATGAGAGGATGAGAGAAGCAAGGTGACAAAGTACTGTAATGAGCAGAGATGGCAGAGGCATGGAAAAGGACAGACCTATGTGGAGTAGATCTGCTAGGTAATACAGGATTAGAGATAGGGAGGGCAGTGATGTGTCCTTTCCTTTAGATTGAAACCAGGAGCAATACCTTTTCCACTTATCCACACAGGATTTCCTTGTACTGAGTTCTTCTGGCTTCAAGAATGACATCCAGCACCTGCTTGCTTAGGCTGGTCACTGGGGGAGAATTCAAGGAATAATCTACACTGCAAGATTCAGGGTTTGCAGTTGCAGATGCAAGATATGCCCCCCCCCCCCTTTTGAGTGAGGATCTGGGGTAGGTGCCAGGGTGGCACCGGTTAAAGGCTGCGCAGTACTTGTGTACCAGTGCTGGCGCAGCCAGTCTGGGGCAATCAGGATTGTCCTTAGTCTGTCCTGTCTTATCTTGAGCAATATTCTTGGGAGAAGGGGTAGAGGGGGAAATGCATAGATAGAGAGGTTTACCCACTGGAAGGATACGGCATTCACTTTCCAGCCCCTGCTGTGAAGTGTCCTGGTACAGAATTTGCTGAGCTGGTGATTGCAGGGGGAGGCAAAGAGGTCCACCTTTGGGGTCCCCCATTTCTGAGTCAGAAGGCTGAAGGTAATGGGCTCTAAATGCCACTTGTGTGGGTCTAGGAGATTTCTGCTTAAGTCGTCTGCCAGTGAGGTCTGTCTGCCTGGCAGGAATTTAGCTTGCACATGGACCTGCATGTCCAGGGCCATGTTCCACAGGGCCATGGCTAGCCTGTAGTGAGTAAGAGTGGGATCCCCCCGGCTTGTTGATGTACCACATAACTGTGTTGTCTGTTTTTATTAGCAGGGGTCCTGGTGAGAGTAGAGATCTGAAAGCTGTTAAGAGCCGCTGGACAGCTAGCATCTCTTTCTGGTTGATGTGCAGATGAAATTTAACTTGGGCTCCAGTGGCTCTGAATGCACTTGTCTTCCAGGTGTGCCCCTCAGGCATAGTCTGATGAGTCTGAGGTTAGGCTCTGGGCGGCCTGGGGTTGAGTAAAGGGAAGTCTCTTGTTGTGGTTGTATGCTACTGCCCACCAAAGAACTCTGTCCTTAGACAAGGAATGACAGGAATGAAAGTTTCCAGGTCCTGAGAATGTTGGCACCAAAGACTTTTTAAGTACCATTGAAGTTTCCTCACACACAGTCTGGCATATGGAATTAGAATACAAGAGGTCATGAACCCTAGGGCCTGCAGGATTTTATTTGCCGATAGCTGGGCTCTGGTGGCCATTTGAGTGAAGTAGCTTGTCAGATAGGCTTGTTTTTCTGGAGTAAGGAATGCCATCTGGGATGCTGTGTCTAAGCTTGCTCCCAGGAATACAATCTTTTGAATGGGGACTAGTTTTGATTTCTTTTCGTTGACAGTGTACCCAGGGAGGTTTAGAAGGTTCTTTACAAATGTCAAGTGCTGCAACAGCAATTCCTGTCAGCCTGAATAAGGCAGTCATCCATGTACAGGTAAATTTGAATTTTTATCTGTCTGCAGTAGGCAATGGCTGCAGCCAGGCATTTTGTGAATACTCTGGGGGCAGTGGATAAGCCATCGGAAGTGCAGAGAACTGATAATGCATAGATTCTGCCCTGAAGCGTAGGTATTTCCTGCATGATAGGCTTCTTTTAGGTCTAGGGTGGCTAACCACTCATCTCTGGCCAGCATAGGAAGCAGCTGCTGAAGGGTGAGCATTTTGAATTTTGGTACCAGCAGGAAGGTGTTTAGAATGCAGAGATCTAGGATTGGGTGCAAAGTGCCCTCTTTTCTGGGTATCAAGAAAAGTCTGGAATAGAACCCTTGACTTATCTGTTCTGCAGGAACAGGTTGAATTGCCCTTAGAAAGAACAGGGATTGAACTTGGTTTTGCACCTCTGCCCACTGCTTTGGAGGTAGATCTGGGAACCCTTTTGGGGTTGGCAGGGAGTGGAAGTAAAATTTGTACCCCTGGGATACAATGTTGAGGACCCATCGGTCTTAAGTGATGGAAGTCGCAGTTTTTTGCATGATAGGCAAGTTTTCCTCCTAGGGGCATGAGCAGTTGGGCGGAGGTGAGGACAGGAGTTGAGAAGTCATTGTGAATTCTTTCCATAATGGGGTGGCTTAGCACTCCCTGTTTTTGAAGTGGAGGCACTCCATTACTTAGATCTCTGCATACCCTGACACTGTAGACTGGGGGGGTGGTCTGTTTCCCCTGGGTCTAGTTTAAGATGGCCTTGAGGGGGCTGGAAAGGACCAATGTTTTGAGGGGCAATGTCTACTGAATCTAGGAGGCTGTACTTGCAAGAATTCTTTGACTGTCTGCATAGATTTAGCTTTTTCTTCCATCTTTTTAAGAACCTCTTCTGCTTTGGTGCCAAACAGATTGTCCTTATTCAAAGGAGCGTCTAGTAATTTTGATTTGACATGGTGTGGCAAGGTCTACTCCTTAAGCCAAGCATGTCTTCTCAGTACAGAACCAGTGACTGCTGCCCTGCAAGATGCTTCTAGGGCATCAAAGCCACTCTGCAATGTATGCTTGCTGACTTGGTTTGCAGAATGCATAAGCTCTTGTAATTCTTTATTTTCTGCACAGTCTGTAAAAACAGCTAATTTTTGCTTAATAAGTTCCATAATATGTTGCTGGTACTTCAGCATGTGAAACTGGCAATCCAATGCCCTAATGGCGAGAGTTGCAGAGGTGTATACTTTTTTACTCCATCTGTCAAAAGCTCTGGAATCCCTGTCCGAAGGGGTGGGATTCTTAGCTGTAGTTGCTTTGATACCCTTTAAGCCCCCGGAGATGATCTCTGGGTCAGCAGTAGGATTTTTGAAAAGAAATTTGAGTCAGGAACTCTGTAGTACCTGTCTGGTTTCCTAGGGAGTAAAGTATCAGGCGGCAGACTGGATTCTATAAAGACATCATCCACAACATCTAGAACTGGGGATACTGCTAAAGGTCTATGTTGTGGCAAATCTAGAAATTCTCAGTCTCTTTTTGGACTGAGGATAGTCCTGACATTCCAAGTGGAAATGCTCTCAAAGTAGGTAAGGTTTCACCAAAAGAAAAATCCTCTGGAGAAGAAGCAGAGGGTATGGATTCCTCTGCACTTGAATCATCATAAGCAGACAAAGGCATGTCTTCATAATCAGATACCTCAGAGTCGGACTCTTGGTCTGTTAAAGCTGCTGGGGACAGGTTTCTTTCACTTAGCAGGGTAAGGCTGGATTCCCCTAATCAGCATAATCAGGTCTTTTAACATTTTAAGCATTTGGTGTTGTGACAAGGAAGCAGGTGCTTGAGTATGGGTTGGTTTTTTTAGGCATAGCTCGTACTCTTGGCCTTAGAAACTCTGCAGTTTTAGACAGAACTGAAGACGTGAAAGAAGTCATCGGTTTGTGTCAAATATCGGTAGTGCCAAGAACTT
Organism: Protopterus annectens; assembly: GCF_019279795.1. Taxonomy (NCBI): domain Eukaryota; kingdom Metazoa; phylum Chordata; order Ceratodontiformes; family Protopteridae; genus Protopterus; species Protopterus annectens. The sequence goes on from NC_056746.1 coordinate 897,066,739, forward strand.
CCTCAGAAGCCAGTGCATGCTCAGTGACTCCAAACCCATCCAAGGTAGAGGCATCCACGGGTCCTGTAGTCGAAGATTCTCGCGGCATACTGGACTTCGAAAAGGTCCCGGTAAGCGGCCTGCAAATCCATTGAAGCAGGCATCAGGGGCTACGAAAGCATCTGAGTACTGGCGAACTGGCGACTAGCTTAACGGAAGCGTCGTTGGCAGTTTTGGACCTATGCGGTCTGTCTTTATCCTTACGTTTTTTCGGAAGATCTGTAGTCGGATGGCTTAACGAAGCCATTTCGGAATATGGAGATAGAGAGCGAAAGTATTTAGCAACAACAAGGGCCCGATGATGAATAGTGCACAAAACCGACGAGGTACGTCATGGTCTGGGCCTAAACAGGTGACACAGTAAGAATGGAAATCTTGGTGTGGTTATTTGCTTTCCACAGGCGAGACAATGGTTAACTTTTTCTGACATCGGTACTTAGCTTTAGAAGACTTCAGGATGATTCAATTCGGAAACAAAAACTCAGGTAGTGGCCGACCTGTGCGAACTGCTTCTGCTTCGGGCTCCTCGGCAAGAAAGACTGATGCAATGGCGTTGGCTCCCTGTTTTTATACCCCTGACGACCTGACGTAAGTCTTGGAGCGACAGCAACCGATGCAGAAATACTAAGTCTGGCATTTGGGCCGATTGAGGGCTACCTGCAGGTAGATAACCCAAGTGTGATGACTGCAACAGTGAAACACGCAGAACATCAGTTCAGAATTCCTCAAATCTTTGGTTCTTAGAAGGTAGAAACAGAATTGTCTATGGACATCTGTTTGAAAAGTTAGAAAAGTAGACTAGGAGATGGACCTGATTAATAACAGATGCTGACACCACCTTTTGTAAAAAGGAAGGATTGGGCCATAAAGAAACCCTGTCCTTGTGAAAAATTAAATTGGGTTTAGAGGACAGTGCTTGAAGGTCACTCTTCTGACAAAAGCAACTAGGAAAATAATTTAAGGTTAAAAATATCAAATCATATCTAGCTGATGGTCCAAAGGTTGGTTAAGTTAAGGTCTGATAGGATTTTAAAGGAGGACTAAGTAGGTTCCTCTGAAAACAGTTTTACAAAGCTTGGAGGAGGCTAAAGACAAATTTATGCCTATATGAAAGTTGCTAATGGCTGCTAACTGTACTTTGATGGTTGAGGAGCTGGCACAGTCATTGGAAACCAATTTAAAAAAATCAAGAACCCTTGACATCAGTGCTAAAAATGAGAATTATTTTTGTGGGCCCCCAAAAAAGAAGTTATGTACTCACCATAATGTTCCAACTGTGTTGCCCATTTTCATTCTTCCTCTGTTTATGGGTAACTTGGCTGTTGCTAAAGCTCGTGGCAACCAAAAGCTCTTGAACTTCTCCATCACCCACATTGCACTAGCCCCAAGTAACTTACATCTTGTTTGGAGACTTTAGCATAATAAATAGTAGTCGTAATGACGAGACTATATCACGGAAGTGGTCCCCTTACCACTCACTCTTCCTCTAGCTTTCTATGGATGGGGATGGAGAGAAGAGAGTTGAAGAATGAAAACAACACAGACAGAACGTTATGGTGAGTACATAACATCTTTATCTGATGTCAATTTTCATTCTGCCCTCAACTTATGGGAGAGTCCCCAGCTAACTAAAATCCTGTGTGGACTCCAGGATATTCCTGAGAAAAATTTGAACCAAATAATGCTCTACCTCTGGAGACCAGATCCAATCTGTAACGAGTAAAAAAGGTATGAGAAATATCCAGGCTGCTGCACATCATCTACGCATGCTCTAGATTAAAAAGCTGAAGTTACTATGGATCTAGCTGAATGAGCTCATAATGGTTTTGATAAAACAATGCCCAATTTGTTTTAAATAAAAAAAAAACAAAGAAACAAAAACAATAAGCCAGCCATCTGGCTAAAGTTATTTTGGCAGCTGGTTTCCCCAACTTTACTTCTGAAAATAAAACAAATATTTGGTCAATTTTCCTGCTTTTCGTTCTATGTAGGTAAAAACATAATTGTCTGAACGACCAAGATGATGCATTCACCCTGGTTAACGAATTTAGGAGATACTGGCAAATTAATGATTGATTGATATTAGAGTCTAATTCCACCTTAGGGAGAAAGGATGCATCAGTTCATGATATAACTATCCTTTATTCATCAGGCAGAAGTAATAGCAACTAGAACTATTGTTTTCCAAGACAGATATTTAAAATCATACTTAGCTGCTGGTTCAAAGGAGGATGGATAATTACTTGCAGTACCAGATTTAGATCCCATGGTGGTGTAAAGTCTTTCATTGGAGGCCTTAAAAGAAGAGTGCCTCACAAAAAGACTTTGCAGAGCTTGAAAGGCAAAGGAAGAACCTTCAAATCCAAAGATAAAATTCAATATCGCTAACTGGACCTTGACTGAAGAGGAACTAGCTCCTTTAAAATGTAGAGCCAAAACTTCAAGGACCATATGTATAGGAGCTGAAAAAGGAACATTATTTTGATGTGCCCAATAAGCAAACTGTCTTCATTTACTGGAGCAGAGCTTACATGTAGAAGGTTTATGGGAAGATAAAAGTATGTGTCGGACAGGGGAAGAGAGCATAAGCCTTCTATTAATGGAATTGGAGAACCAGGCAGTCAGCCTGAGGCATGGTATATTTGGATGGGTCATGCCTGTAGAGTGAGAGAGAGATTTGGAGTCAGATCTAGAATCCAAGGTTCGAGAAGTCAGTGAGGCCAAGGGAAGAGGAACCAAATCTGTCGAGGCCGGTAAAATGCAATGAGGATGACTTTGCTCATCAACATTAGTAAAAAAAACTGACATCAGACAGAAGAAATAAAAAAAAAAAAAGGGGGGGGGGGTGCATCTTACAACATTAGAAGTATGTGAATATTCATGGATCACACTTACAGAAGCGGATTGCTTTCCAGGTTTAAATACAACAGTAAACATTAAACCTATTTGAAAAAGAAGACATTTAACGTTGAAATATCTTGTGTGGATGGGTCTTAGCTAAATGTTTTACTTATTTTATGGCTACACTGACTAAGTAACATTTTACCTGTATATGTGTCTTTAAGCTGAAGTACTTAATAAAACTGTGTCATGTCATTAGTTTTATGGTTTGAATTTACTATTTAAACGACGGGATTGGATTTATTTTTTAAACACTGATGAAGGGTTGATCCCAAAAGCTTTGTGTTTTTTTTTTTTTTTCCTGTTTGGAATAAACACTGCACTTTATCTCAATGTTTCCAGGCTTTGGATTTTTTTTTTTACTGTTTTGCATTCTGTATCCTACCTGGTATGCCTATGTGCTGTGCTTGTTTCTTTGGAGTTTTCGCTCATCAACATGGCAGCTTACTGAAGGAATTTCGGAATTAGCGGAATTGGCGGGTAAGTGTAAAGTAAACCATGGGGGGGACCAATCGTGAAATACACCATTCCTCGGGGATACCCCCCATGGGAGGATTAGGTAAAATGAGTTGCTACATTTGTTGTTTAAGGGAGACGCAAATAGATCAAAACAAGGCTGGTCCCACCGGCAGAAAATTATTTCGTTCACATTTTTGCTGAGAGACCATTCATGAGGTAGAAGAATGCACCTGCTCATAGTGTCTGCTATCACATTGGATTTCCCCATAATGTGCGTTGCTACAAGTAAGTGGTTGGATGAGATCACCCATTGCCACACCCTGAGCGCTTCGACACAAGGAGTAAGATCTGGTCTGTTCTACCTTGTTGATGTACCAAACTAATGATATTGTCTGTTTGAATTGTAATTGTCCCTGAGGGGAGAGCATCTTGAAGGGTCTGCAACACAAAATGCTGCCCTCCTCTCTAGGACATTGATATGCAAGTTGGCCTCTTCAGTGGACCAAGTGCCTTAGATAGTTTTCCCCAAATAATGCCTCCCCCACACCCTAAATGGGAAGCAACTGTGGTCAACGTGGCCTTGGGCAGAGGGGAAATTAAAGGATGGCCTTGTAGAACCTGATACTACTAAACCCGCCATTTGAGATCTCTTTTGTATGTGGGTGGATTCATATTGGAGTTGACATGGGTTAAGAGTATCAACTATTGCGATAACATCCACTGTAAAATTCTTATGTGAAATCTGGCTAACTGCACCAGAGTTAGACACTGCCACTGAACCCAGAGCTTGAAGAACCAAACATGCTGAAATCGTAGTACTGCAGATTATCTTGCTGACCTGTTTATCTTGTTTGAACTCTTGAGAGAGATAATGATGCTATAGATGATTTTGTGCTGACAAGTGCTCCTATGAATTCTAAACCTTGAGTTGGTTCTAGTTGAGATTTTTCATAGTTTATGGTTATCCCCAGAAGAGACCATATCTGGAGAACCTGATCTTTTGCTTTAAACAGTTGATGCCTGGTCAGGGCAGAAATGAGACAGTCATCTAGACATGGAAACACACAGAATCCTTGCAGTCTCAAGTGAGCTGCAATTACTGCCATGCACTAGGTAAACACACCGGTGGCTGTGGTGAAACCAAAGCGCTGAACTGGCAATGACTGGCCCTTAGCCAGACGTGCAAGTACCCTTTGGATCATCTGTTTATCTTTGCGTGATGGTATGCATCCTGAAGCTCCATCAACCACACCCAGCTGTCCTTGCCTAAAAAGGGCAGAATGGGCTGAACCGTGACTACCCAGAAAGTACAGTTCTGTACTCTAACCATAAATGTAGATGTTAGAGTGTATTCACTGTTGCAGTCATTACATTTGGGGTTATCTGCTTGTAGGTAGCCCTCAGTCGGCCTGATTAACAAAGTCTTGGGTCCTACGTTGGTTGCTGTCCCTTCTTCCATGACGTCAGGTCATCAGGGGTATAAAACATGCAGCAGACGCCATTACATCAGTTTTTCTTGCCCCAGATGTCAGGTGCCCCCCCCGAATGGGAAGCAATTAAAATATAAAAATACAATGCTATACCTCCAACAAAAAGCAAATAAACCAAAAAGCTTTTAAGCATAGTAAAGGAAAGTAGAGGTATAGCCAAAAGAAGTTAGGGGTTGGAGGGAGGGTAACCAGGACTGCAACAGTAAATACACTAAAATCTACATCTATGGTAAGTGCACACAACTGTAATATGTTCGTGTTTAACTGTTGCAGTCATTACATTTGGGTAGATTCCCAAAGCTATGGATGGGAGGAGGAATTTAGATAGCATTAGGACCGGCTATAAGGCCCTGCAAGACTGCAGTGGCAATGCCAGCTCTGGATTGAGAAAATTGGCAAATGATAATGCTTGGTGAAAGTATGTACAGAACTCCAGGTAGCAGCTTCTTGGATGTCCCTGGTAGGGACTCCTCTGAGAAAGGCTGTAGAGGTAGATGCAGCCCTGGTGGAGTGAGGTCTGTTCCCCTGTGGGATAGGTTTTCCACGGTGCTTACATCAGAAATGAATGCAATGGCCTATCCATTTAGAAATGGTTTGCTTTGAAATACCCTTCCTCTCTGTCCTTGCAGCAAATGCCATCAGCAGTTGTTCAGATTTCCTTTGAGGTTTAGTCCAAAGTAAAATCTAAGCTGTCTGTGCACATCTAAGGAATGCAGTATCTGTTCCCCTTTGATATGTGGATTAGGAAAGAAGGTTGGCAAATGAATGGGCAGATTAAGAGCCACACTGGATTGGGCATGAAGGATGGATTGGTTCTGAGGGACACCCTGTCCTCATGAAAGATGATGAAAGGCTCCACTGCCATAAAGGCCTGTAATTCAAATACCCTTCTTGCTGAAGTGATTGCTAAAAGGAAAGCTGTTTTCCAAGAAAGAAATTTTAAGTCTGCAGTAGCAGCTGGCTCGAAAGGAGGTACAGCGAGTTTCTCCAAAACAAAGTTAAGTGGTCTCAAATGTTTTGCCCCTCTGAGGAACTGCTTGAGCAGTGGATGAGAGAAGAGGGGAGGTTCTGTGTTATCAGCTGAAATGGCTGAGGCGTGAATTTTGATGGAGGAAAAAGATAGGCCCTTGTGAAGCATCTCAGTTAAGTATTGTAAAATCTGAGGTAAATTGGGCGTTGATGTGCTCATCCCTTGAGAGTGGGTCCAGGCACAGAATCTTTTGCATTTTTCCACATAAGATTTTCTAGTACTAGGCCTCCTTGCCTCTAAAATATCCACAGGTTTACTGAGGGATGGGTACAGGGGAGATTAGGTAATTAGCCAGGCTGCTAGGTTCAGTGTTAGAAGCTGAGGGTGCAGAATCTGGTTCTCCTGCTGAGACAACAGGGAAGGATTTCTGAGGCAGGTGCTATGGGGATAACTGTGACACTGCACAGGAGGGGGGTACCAGTGTTGGCGTGACCACTCTGGAGCAATCACAATCATCCTTGGTTTGTCCAGTTTGGTTTTTAGTAGTACTTTGGAGAGCAGACGGGGGAAGGCATAGACTGATAGGTTTTCCCAGCTGAAGGACAGAGCATCCACTTTCCAGGCTTGTTCATGTGGAGTCCTTGTGCAAAATTTGTCCAATTGGTAGTTCTGGGGAGAGGCAAAAGTACAGTTTTGTACCCACCATAAATGTAGATGTTAGAGTGCTCATACAGCTGCAGTCATTACAGATGGGTTATCCTGCCGTCAGGCGGGTCCCTCGGTCGGCCGAATTTCAAAGTCTAGGTCCGGCGTCAGTTGTCGTTGCTTCTTCCCTGACATCAGTGCAGCAGGGGTATAAGAGAGCCAGCAGACGCCATTTTCTTCAGTTTTTCTTGCTCCAGATGTCAGGAGCCCCCAGAAGGAAGGCAAAACAATGTTATGCAAACATGCAATATAGATAAATCAAAAAACAGTAGTTGCAAGCAAATACACCATAAAAGAACACCCCAAATAGGTTGTATGATAAAGGTGTTTGTCACAAGGCCTGTCCTAAGAGTGGACGGAGGTGGGGGTAACCTGGACTGCAACTGTATGAGCACTCTAACATCTACATTTATGGTAGGTACAAAACTGTACTATGTTCATCGTGCATACAGCTGCAGTCATTACAGATGGGAAGAATCCCAAAGCTAAGTAAGGGTGGCAGGCACTAAGTGGAACCAGGAGGAGCGAGAATGCCCTGCAAGACTGCTGTGGCAAAGCCCGCTCTAGATTTTGAGCATAGTGGAAGGTGGTAGTGCTTGGAGAAAGTGTGCACTGAACTCCAAGTAGCTGCTTCCAAAATGTCCTTGGTAGGGACCCCCCTGAGGAAAGCTGCAGAGGTAGCTGTGGCCCTGGTGGAGTGGGATCCGATGTATGCAGGCACAGATCTTCCATGAAATGAAGAACAAAGGCGTATGCAGTGGGGCTATCCATTTTGAAATTGTCTGTTTGGAAATAGCCTTTCCTTGAGCACCTGTAGCATAGGACACAAAGAGTTGCTCAGATTTCCTGAATGGCTTTGTTCTGTCCAAATAATAACGAAGTTGTCTGTGAATGTCCAAGGGATGTAGTAGTCTCTCCCCATTGTTCTGTGGATTAGGATAAAAGGTAGGTAAGTGGATAGTCTGATTCAAAGCTACACTAGATACTACCTTTCGCATGAAGGTAGGGTTGGTTCGTAAGGAAACTGTCCTGATGGAAAATGATGAATGGTTGCACAGCCATGAGGGCCTGTAGTTCCGAAACCCTGCGTGCTGAGGTGATAGCCAGAAGGACGGCTGTTTTCCATGACAAGTACTGTAGCTCTGCTGAAGAAGCTGGCTCAAAGGGGGGCAGGGTCAGCTTTTCCAGTACAAAGTTGAGATCCCAAGCTGGAACTGGTGGTTTCCTTGGGGGCTTTATATTTTTGGCCCCTCTGAGGAACTGCCTTAAGAGAGGATGTGAGAATAAAGGAGGGTCTGTGTTGTCAGACTGTCAATGTTGTCCAATTGAAAGAGTGCATCCACTTTCCAGGCCTGTGGATGATAGGTCGTTGAACAAATTTTTTTCAACTGGTAATTTCTGTGGGTAGAAAATAGATCTATGTCTGGCTGTCCCCATGCCTGAGTTATCTTTGAGAAAACTTGAGGATGCAACTTCCATTCATGTGGATCGGTCATATTTCTGCTTAGGTTGTATGCCAGTGTGTTTTCTTTTCCTGGCAGGAATTGTGCCTGTAGTTGAATTTGCAATTTCAGTGCTGTGTACCATAGGGTCATGGCTTGCCTGCACAGGGGGTATGAATGTGTTCCCCCCCTGATTGTTTATGTACCACATGACTGTGGTGTTGTCTGTCCTTATCAATAACTGGCCTGGATGCAGTACGTCTTTGAAGGTCATAAGAGCATTGTGCACGGCTAGCATCTCCTTTTGGTTGATGTGTAGGTGCTTCTCTTTTTGGGACCATATTCCCTGAATGCACTGATCTGCCATGTGTGCTCCCCAGGCGTAGTCTGAGGCATCTGTTGTGATGATTTGAGTTGCTTGAGGTACACAGAAAGGGAGACCTGCGTTTCTTTGGCATGCTTGAGCCCACCACAAAAATTCCTTTTGAAAGCATGGAATGAGTGGTATAATAGCTTCCAAGCTGTGGCTGTGTTGAGACCATAAGTTTTTTTAGGTACCATTGTAGTTTCCTCATATGCAGCTTTGCACATGGGATTAGTAGGATGCAAGATGCCATGAATCCCAGAGCCTGCAGGACTTTCCTTGCAGTTAAGCCTGGTAAAAGTTGCCATTTTGCTGAAGTATTGAGACAGTTGCCCTTGTTTGTCTGGCGTGAGGTAGGCCATCTGGGTGGTTGTACTTAAGCTGGCACCCAGGAAAATTATCTGTTGAGAAGGTTTAGTTTTGATTTCTTTTTGTTCACTGTGTATCCCAGGAAGTTTAACAGTTTTATTACAAACGCCAGATGCTGCAATAGAATGTCCTTGCTGTCCGCTTGGATCAGGCAATCGTCCAGATATGGGTAGATTTGTATTCCTTGTAGCCTGCAGAAGGCAATTACTGATGCCAGGCATTTCGTAAACACTCTGGGCGCAGTAGATAAGCCAAAGGGCAATGCAGAGAATTGGTAATGGGTTGAACCTGCAAGAAATCTGAGGTATCTTCTGCAATCTTGTCTGATAGGGACATGTAGGTATGCCTCCTTGAGGTCCAATGTTACCAGCCAAGACTCCTTGCCCAGCATGGGAAGAAGCTGCTGTAATGTGAGCATCTGGAATTTTGGCACCTGTAGATATGTGTTTAGGATGGATAGGTCTAAGATAGGTCTCCAGTCTTTGTCTTTCCTTGGTACCAGGAATAGTCTGGAATAAAAAAGTACAGTTTTGTACCTACCATAAATGTAGATGTCCGATAGGTATGCATCTGCAGTCATAACATATGGGTTTGTCCTGCCTCAGGCAGCCCTTCGGTCGGCCGGATTCCAAAGTCTGGGTCTGGCCTCGTTTGATGTCGCACTTTCCCCGACGTCAGAGTGTCTGGGGTATAAAAGCATCAGCCGACGCCATTTTCCTCAGTTTTTCTTGCCCCAGATGCCAGGTGCCCTCTAGGAAGGCTAAATTTGGATAAAGGCTGAAAAGTTCCAAACATTTGCAAATTATATACATACATAAACAAACAAATACACCATAATAGATTCCCCCAGCTAGCTGAAAGAGGGGTAAGCACCCTAGGAATACCACAGAGGGGAAGGAGGGTGGGTAATCCTGACTGCAGATGCATACCTATCAGACATCTACATTTATGGTAGGTACAAAACTGTACTATGTCCTTCAAGGATGCATCTGCAGTCATAACATATGGGTACAATACCATAGCCAATCTGGGGGAGGAGGTACTAAGAATTATGGTGTAGTTAAGATCCCCTGCAGTACTGCAGTTGCAAACCCTGCTCTGGATCTGGAGTATAAAGGTAGATTGTAATGCTTGGCAAATGTATGCACGGAGCTCCAAGTAGCAGCTTCTAAAATGTCCTTGGTAGCCACCCCTCGTAGGAAAGCTGTAGTGGTGGCTGTGGCCCTTGTGGAGTGAGGCCTGATATTTTCAGGAACTGTCTTTCCATGAAAGGAGTAGCAAAAACGAATGCAATTTCCTATCCATTTTGAAATTGTCTGTTTGGAAATTGCTCTTCCTTGCACCCCAGTTGCATATGCTACAAAATGTTGGTCAGTTTTTCTGTTAGTTTTAGTTCTGTCCAAATAGTAGCGTAGTTGTCTGTGTATATCCAAGGTGTGCAAAAGTTTTTCCCCTTTGTTCTGTGGGTTAGGAAAGAACGTAGGCAAGTGAATAGCTTGGTTCAAGGATACCCTAGATACCACCTTTGGCATGAAAGTAGGATTGGTTCTCAGTGACACACTATCCTGGTGAAAAATAAGAAAAGGCTGCACTGCCATTAATGCCTGTAACTCAGATACTCTTCTTGCTGAAGTGATTGCCAGAAGGAATGCAGTTTTCCAAGATAAAAACTGGAGGTCTGCTGATGCTGCTGGTTCAAAAGGAGGTAGTGTCAGTTTTTCCAGCACAAAATTGAGATCCCATGCAGGTGGGGGGGGGGGGGGGGTCTTCTTGGAGGTTTAACATTTTTGATCCCTCTCAAAAATTGTCTGAGAAGAGGGTGTGAGAAGATAGGTGGATCCATATTGTATTCTGCTGAAATTGCTGAAGCATTAATCTTAATGGATGAATAGGACAGGCCATTGTGGAACAGTTCTGCTAAGTATTCTAGGATGTGTGCTAGATTTGCCACTGTGACATCTGTGCCCTTTGATGTGCTCCAAATGAGAAATCTCTTCCATTTAGCTGAGTATGTTTTTCTTGTGGAAGGTCTGCGAGCCTCCAGGATAATGTCCTTCACCCTCTGAGATAAAACAGTTTGGGTGGGCTTCAAGGAATCTTCCAGGCAGTTAGCTGCAATGTTTTCAAGTTGGGATGCAGGGTCTTGAAATTGTTCTGCGTTAGAAGAAGAGGCCACAGGGGAAGAGGCCATGAGTTTGCCTGAGACATGCTTCTCAATAGCGGGTACCAATGTTGTCTTGGCCAGTCCGGAACTATTAGTATGACTTTTGGCTGTTCCTCCCTGATCTTCAGTAGAACCTTGTACATCAATGGGAGAGGTGGAAAGGCATATACTGTTAGGGCATTCCAGCTGAAAGAGAGAGAGCCCACCCTCCAGGCTTGTGGGTGGTATGTCCTTGAGCAGAATTTCTTCAGTTGGTGGTTGAGTGGGAGGCTTAACAGATCTATCTCTGGGATTCCCCATTTCTTTGTTACGAGTTTGAAGATGTCTGGATGCAGCATCCATGGTAGTTCTGCTTAAGCTGTCTGCTAGTGTATTCTCTTTTCCTGGTACGAATTTGGCCTGCAGCTGGATATTGAGATTCAGGCATAGGTTCCACAGATTCATAGCCATCTGGCATAGAAGGTAGGAATGTGTGCCTCCCTGTTTGTTTATGTACCACATGACCGTGGTGTTGTCTGTCCGTATTAACAGATGTCCTTGCTGGAGGAAGGGTCTGAATGCCTCGATTGCATGCCTTACTGCCAGCATTTCCTTTTGGTTTATGTGCATGCTTAGCTGCCCTTGAGGCCATAGGCCTTGGATACGTTTGTCCTCCATGTGTGCTCCCCATCCTCGGTCTGAGGCGTCCGTGGTGATGGTCTGCCTTGTTTGTGGTTTGTTGAAAGGCAACCCTCTGTTGGACTGGCAGGCCTGAGCCCACCACAGGAATTCATTTTGAAGGCATGGAATGATATGTATCATGGTTTCTAGACTGTGACTGTGTTGAGACCATATATTCCTTAGGTACCATTGTAATTTCCTCATATGCAACCTGGCATGTGGAATTAAAATTATGCAGGATGCCATGTAACCCAGGGCCTGCAGGACTTTCCTTGCAGTAAGTTGAGTTTGTCTTGTCAGAGTCATGAAATAATCTGGAAGTTGTTTTTGTTTTTCTTCTGTGAGAAAAGCCATCTGAGTGATTGTGTCCAGATCCGCATCCAAAAAGGTTATCCTTTGGGATGGTACTAGTCTTGACTTTTGGATGTTGACTGTGTATCCCAAGGTTTGTAGCAGGTGTATGGCATAGGCCAAGTCCTTTAACAATTTCTTTTTGTTGTCTGCTTGTATTAGGCAGTCATCCAGGTAAGGATAAATTTGAATTCCCTGAAGTCTGCAGTGTGCAATTACTGATGCCAGGCATTTTGTGAATACTCTGGGCGCAGTAGATAAGCCAAAGGGCAATGCTGAGAATTGATAATGCTTTGATCCTGCAAGAAATCTGAGGTGTCTTCTGCAATCTGGTCGGATAGGGACGTGCAGGTATGCCTCCTTGAGATCTAGAGTCACCAGCCAAGACTCCTTGCCCAACATGGGAAGAAGTTGCTGTAGGGTCAGCATTTTGAATTTTGGCACAATGAGATAAGTGTTCAGTGCGGACAGGTCGAGTATAGGCCTCCATTGATTTTCTTTTCTTGGCACAAGGAATAGTCTGGAGTAAAATCCTTGGCCTTGTTCTGTAGATGGTACCCTTTCTATAGCTTTCATCTGAAGTAACTTGCTGATTTAAAAACCACAAATGCACGTAACCACAAAAAGCAACTGGCAGAGAAACCAAGATACAAAATCACCAAAGCTTCAAAAAATAGCGTAACTGATAAATTTTAATATCCGCTTTCGTCCTTGGACTTCATCAGAATAAATTAAAACATATAAACTCACATTTAAATACAGGACAGTAAATTACTCATGGTAGCTGATTGGTCAAACAATTAAACAATTAAAAAGACCATAATTGGTAAAAAGCTGAAAGCTAGGTTAAAAACATTAAGTGGGTTTTATACAAAGAATGTAGAAATAGATACTTTATCTTTGTCAATACTAGACAGATCATTGTTTAAAAAACATTTAATATTGACTGCCTCATTCAAACCAGGGGTTTTATCAGCAAAAAGTTTAATCTGCCACCTGGCTTCTCTCTGTTCAACCAACTTTTTAAAGTCACCCCCTCTCAGATCAGAATGAACTACCTCTAACACTGTAAACAGAAATTTTCTAAAATTCAAACATTGAATAGAATGTCTAAAAAGTGCACTATTTTCATTTTTTGTTTTAATATTGTACACATGTTCCACGATACGTGTGTGTAGGCTCCTTGTAGTCATCCCTACATAAAATGCAGGGCATGAACTACAAAGACCTAAATAAACTACCCCCTTGGTCTTACATGTTACATATTCGGGAACTGAAAAAGTAAGATCTATACTCTCTAGCATAATCATAGGTCCTTTAGCTATAAATCTACAAGTACTACAGTTGTTGCATGGAAACATACCTTTAACTGTAGAACATTGGGGTCCTAATTTAGAAGAATGCTGTTCTAGTGCTTTTTTGATGTTAAATGAATTCCTATACACAAAAAAAGGTTTGTTACCTACCACCTCATACAAATCAGAATTACCATGGATAATCTTCCAATTTCTGTTTAAAATATTACAAATCTGTTTGTTGTTAATATTCATATCCAGAGAACACACCAAATTGTAATTATTCTCAGTCCTAAATGGTGTAATGTTAGGTGTTACATTTTTCTCTTCCTCAAGAATGGCACTATAGTGTGATTGCCTTTTCTCCGAAACTTCACTTATAATGGAGTTTAATAAATTGGGATCATAACCCCTAGAGAGAAACAAACCTCTTATAAATTTAAATTCTGTAACTAAATCTTGGGCCCCAGTTGTCATCCTACATGCCCGAATAAACTGCCCTTTCGGAATATTGCATTTAACATGTGTAGGATGTGCACTAGAAAAATGCACATAACTATTTGTAAATGTTTCTTTTCTATAAATCTTACTCTGGAACCTCCTTACATGGGCATCCCACCACAAGTGGACATCTAAAAAATTAATAGATGTACCAAAACTACTAAGGGTAAATTGTAAAAACCCCCCAGTGTTATTCAACCTCTGTAGAAATTGTTGTACTGTAGTGGCATCCCCTTGAATAATAAACAAAAGATCGTCAACAAAGCGACAGTAAAACAAGACCCCAAAGTCTTTTGTAACTGTGCTTAAAATACTGTCCTCCCACCATGACATCACCAGATTGGCATAGGTAGGGGCCGCAGATGACCCCATAGCCACACCCCTTTTCTGTCTATAGAAATTATTTCCAAATAGAAAAAAATTATTCTCTAATAATATTTCAATAAATCTACAAATAGTAGAAATTTGTCCAGTTTTTATGTCCTTGTTTTACCAAGAATGTAGCGAATAGCTTCCACTCCTTCGTCGTGGGGGATACAAGTGAAAAGTGAAATAACATCAAGTGTAAAAATGATGTGTTGATCTGAATCAAAGATCTCATGAATTGAACTCTCCCTTATTTTCTTTAGAAAATGCCACGAATCTTTAAGAAAAGAGTCAGTACCACCTTCTAAAGGACTCAAGATGGCATCAATAACCTTAGCTATCCCTTCAGTAACAGATGGGGAGCAGAAACAATAGGTCGAAAGGTGGATCTACTTGACTCTTGTGTGTTTAGGAATTCCAAAGAACACCTGTTCTAGGTTTGTCAAACAAAACTCGTAAACTTCAAAGAAATTTCGCCTGACATTAGTGCATCATATAAAAAGGAATGAATAAGTCTTTCCCTTTTCTTGATGTCAAAAGGTTTTATAATTTCATACTCATCTTTGTTTTCAAGAAGTTTCAACATCTTAACGTTATATAACTCCTGGGACATGATCACTATATTCCCACCTTTGTCCTCCATAAAGCGGGTGTCTTGACTCATCTGTTTTAAATTGTTAAAGGCCCTTCTTTCCTCTATGGTTAAATTATGTTGTTGTCTGGTGTTATTCCCAAGGGAAGAATATATTTCTTGTAAACAGGTGTCCTCAAAAATTTTTAAAGTGTGTACTAATGGAGGGTTAAAGTTGGAGGATTTAGTTAACTTTTTCTCGTAACATGAAACACCCTGTAAAATGTAAGCTAGATTTAATCTTCGTATGTATTTCTTAATATCAATTATGGTTTTACATAAATCAGCCTTCTTTGTGGGTATAAAATTAAGTCCTAATCTAAGGATTTTTAACTCATTAGGCTCCAATACATGGTCAGTTAAATTAATAATGTCAAAGTTAGTTGGTTCTACATTGTCATAACTCACATCTCCTCCCCCGAGGAGTTTGAGTTCAGAAATGTCCTGCTTCTTGTAAAAACAGTTTTCTTGATAGTTGCAGGTTTTTTGCCTAAAAAAATCTTATTCCCCAAATTAGTTACATTAACATCATTTGGTACATTGTCAACATTGGCATCATTGTCAGTCTCAGAGTCTTAAGTCAACATTATTAGTTGAAGCACAAGGAACATCTTCCAATGATTTTTTATTGCCACCAAAAGGAGTCACTTGTTCAGATAAAGTAGTTGACCTTAGTTTGTCAACTATAACTTCATTCATCGAAAGGGCAGTATTAACCCGTCTAGCTGGTGGAACCTGTTTGGAAAAAACAGTTCTTCCGGACACAGAAAAAGAACCAGCGTTTTTTTCTTTATTGTTGTTAGTGGTAGTCCCATTTGATTCTCTACTGTTTGGCATAAAAAAAGAATAAGCTGAATTGTTCCTATAAGCTAAAATGTCTCGCTGAAGCTTGACGATTTTCCTGTTAGTAACCTCACTTGAGTGCCTCTCAACCTCTTCAAAAAGAGGCATAAGAAAATCAACATTGTCAACACTGGATAGTTCACTTTCTAAGCGTACAATTTCCGTATTTAATTCAGACATTTTTGAAATGTTGTTGATCAACAACTTCAAAAAGGACATACCACATTCATTAAAAAAGGTGACTAAAGTTTCGAAAAAAACATCCCCAGCGTATATCCCATTGGGACATTTAAAAAACCTAAGACCTTTAGGCATAATTTTAAGTTAGAGACATCTCTCAAAGTAATGATTTTCAATAGTCAGAGAGCGGTACCGTTTAACCAACCTGGTCAAAGTGTCCCGTTTCTTCAGAGTATCCCCTTCACAATGAAAGTCGTGGTGAACGAACTTCGCGAATGGGTTACTGGATATATCCAAAAGTTTCCTCACGTCTCGTCGACTTGGTTTTGCGCCATGTTGATGCTGGAAACAAGAGTCAAGCCGCGTATTTCCGTCAACGGTTAGATTCCGTCTTGCTGCTTCCTTAAGTGGCTCCACCTCTACAACTGTGTCCAGTTCCTTAAAGGAACCTAACGGGCTAGAGGCTGCGTTAACCTCAACTTTAGAATCATCGGCTGGCTCCACCTCTACAACTGTGTCCAGTTTGGTTAAACGGTACCGCTCTCTGACTATTGAAAATCATTACTTTGAGAGATGTCTCGAACTTAAAATTATGCCTAAAGGTCTTAGGTTTTTTAAATGTCCCAATGGGATATACGCTGGGGATGTTTTTTTCGAAACTTTAGTCACCTTTTTTAATGAATGTGGTATGTCCTTTTTGAAGTTGTTGATCAACAACAACATTTCAAAAATGTCTGAATTAAATGAAACGCTTAGAAAGTGAACTATCCAGTGTTGACAATGTTGATTTTCTTATGCCTCTTTTTGAAGAGGTTGAGAGGCACTCAAGTGAGGTTACTAACAGGAAAAATCCAAGCTTCAGTAGACATTTTAGCTTATAGGAACAATTCAGCTTATTCTTTTTTTATGCCAAACAGTAGAGAATCAAATGGGACTACCACTAACAACAATAAAGAACAAAACGCTGGTTCTTTTTCTGTGTCCGGAAGAACTGTTTTTTCCAAACAGGTTCCACCAGCTAGACGGGTTAATACTGCTTTCATGAATGAAGTTATAACAAGTGTTGAAACTAAGGTCAACTGCTTTTATCTGAACAAGTGACTCCTTTTGGTGGCAATAAAAAATCATTGGAAGATGTTCCTTGTGCTTCAACTAATAATGTTGACTTAGACTCTGAGACTGACAATGATGCCAATGTTGACAATGTACCAAATGATGTTAATGTAACTAATTTGGGGAATAAGATTTTTAGGCAAAAACCTGCAACTATCAAGAAAACTGTTTTACAAGAAGCAGGACATTTCTGAACTCAAACTCCTCGGGGAGATGATGTGTGACAATGTAGAACCAACTAACTTTGACATTATTAATTTAACTGATCATGTATTGGAGCCTAATGAGTTAAAAATCTTAGATTAGGACTTAATTTTATACCCACAAAGAAGGCTGATTTATGTAAAACCATAATTGATATTAAGAAATAACGAAGATTAAATCTAGCTTACATTTTACAGGGTGTTTCATGTTACGAGAAAAAGTTAACTAAATCCTCCAACTTTAACCCTCCATTAGTACACACTTTAAAAATTTTTGAGGACACCTGTTTACAAGAAATATATTCTTCCCTTGGGAATAACACCAGACAACAACATAATTTAACCATAGAGGAAAGAAGGGCCTTTAACAATTTAAAACAGATGAGTCAAGACACCCGCTTTATGCAGAGTGACAAAGGTGGGAATATAGTGATCATGTCCCAGGAGTTATATAACGTTAAGATGTTGAAACTTCTTGAAAACAAAGATGAGTATGAAATTATAAAACCTTTGACATCAAGAAAAGGGAAAGACTTATTCATTCCTTTTATATGATGCACTAATGTCAGGCTTAAATTTCTTTGGAAGTTTACGAAGTTTTGTTTGATTGACAAACCTAGAACAGGTGTTCTTTGAATTCCTAAAACACACAAGAGTCAAGTAGATCCACCTTTTCGACCTATTGTTTCTGCTCCCCATTCGGTTACTGAAGGGATAGCGAAGGTTATTGATGCCATCTTGAGTCCTTTAGTAGGTGGAACTGACTCTTTTCTTAAAGATTCGTGGCATTTTCTAAAGAAAATAAGGGAGAGTTCAATTCATGAGATCTTTGATTCAGATCAACACATCATTTTACACTTGATGTTATTTCACTTTTCACTTGTATCCCCTTATTTTGACGAAGGAGTGGAAGCTATTCGCTACATTCTTGGTAAAAACAGGGACATAAAAACTGGACAAATTTCTACTATTTGTAGATTTATTGAAATATTATTAGAGAATAATTTTTTTCTATTTGGAAATAATTTCTATAGACAGAAAAGGGGTGTGGCTATGGGGTCATCTGCGGCCCCTACCTATGCCAATCTGGTGATGTCATGGTGGGAGGACAGTATTTTAAGCACAGTTACAAAAGACTTTGGGGTCTTGTTTTACTGTCGCTTTGTTGACGATCTTTTGTTTATTATTCAAGGGGATGCCACTACAGTACAACAATTTCTACAGAGGTTGAATAACACTGGGGGATTTTTACAATTTACCCTTAGTAGTTTTGGTACATCTATTAATTTTTTAGATGTCCACTTGTGGTGGGATGCCCATGTAAGGAGGTTCCAGAGTAAGATTTATAGAAAAGAAACATTTACAAATAGTTATGTGCATTTTTCTAGTGCACATCCTACACATGTTAAATGCAATATTCCGAAAGGGCAGTTTATTCGGGCATGTAGGATGACAACTGGGGCCCAAGATTTAGTTACAGAATTTAAATTTATAAGAGGTTTGTTTCTCAATAGGGGTTATGATCCCAATTTATTAAACTCCATTATAAGTGAAGTTTCGGAGAAAAGGCAATCACACTATAGTGCCATTCTTGAGGAAGAGAAAAATGTAACACCTAACATTACACCATTTAGGACTGAGAATAATTACAATTTGGTGTGTTCTCTGGATATGAATATTAACAACAAACAGATTTGTGATATTTTAAACAGAAATTGGAAGATTATCCATGGTAATTCTGATTTGTATGAGGTGGTAGGTAACAAACCTTTTTTTGTGTATAGGAATTCATTTATCAAAAAAGCACTAGAACAGCATTCTTCTAAATTAGGACCCCAATGTTCTACAGTTAAAGGTATGTTTCCATGCAACAACTGTAGTACTTGTAGATTTATAGCTAAAGGACCTATGATTATGCTAGAGAGTATAGATCTTACTTTTTCAGTTCCCGAATATGTAACATGTAAGACCAAGGGGGTAGTTTATTTAGGTCTTTGTAGTTCATGCCCTGCATTTTATGTAGGGATGACTACAAGGAGCCTACACACACGTATCGTGGAACATGTGTACAATATTAAAACAAAAAATGAAAATAGTGCACTTTTTAGACATTCTATTCAATGTTTGAATTTTAGAAAATTTCTGTTTACAGTGTTAGAGGTAGTTCATTCTGATCTGAGAGGGAGTGACTTTAAAAAGTTGGTTGAACAGAGAGAAGCCAGGTGGCAGATTAAACATTTTGCTGATAAAACCCCTGGTTTGAATGAGGCAGTCAATATTAAATGTTTTTTAAACAATGATCTGTCCAGTATTGACAAAGATAAAGTATCTATTTCTACATTCTTTGTATAAAACCCATTTAATGTTTTTAACCTAGCTTTCAGCTTTTTACCAATTATGGTCTTTTTAATTGTTTAACCAATCAGCTACCATGAGTAATTTACTGTTCTGTATTTAAATGTGACTTTATATGTTTTAATTTATTCTGATGAAGTCCAAGGACGAAAGCGGATATTAAAATTTATCAGTTACGCTATTTTTTGAAGCTTTGGTGATTTTGTATCTTGGTTTCTCTGCCAGTTGCTTTTTGTGGTAACTTGCTGATTTGTCTTAAAGCCTCTACCTTCTGGTTTGGTGGAAGGTTTGGCATTCCGCCTCTTTTTGGCAAAGTATGGAAGTGAAACCTGTATCCTTTGTCGATTATTTGCAATGTCCATGTATCCTTTGTAATGCAATGCCAGTTTTTCGAGAATAAAGCCAACTTTCCGCCCAAGGGTGCTTCCAGTTGATCCCTGGTAGGCGGAATCAGAGTCTAGTCATTGGGTCTGTCCTGTAGTAGTGGTAGTAGTTGTAGCTGTTGCACTACTCCTCTGGTTTGCAGGCTGCCACTGATGGCCTCTGTAGGGGCCCTTGGATTGACCTCTGCCTCTAGGGCGCCTGTTTCTGCCTCTCTGTGCTCTGGAGGAGTCTGGAAAGGACCAATTCTTTGCAGGCCAGTTTCTGCTGAACCTCGGAGGCTGAACTTGCAGGAAATCTTTAACTGTTTGCACAGATTTTGCTTTTTCTTCAACCTTCTTTAGAATCTCCTGTGCAGGGGAGCCAAATAAATGTTGTTTCTCAATTGGAGCATCGAAGAGTTTAGCCTTGACATGGTCTGGTAAAGATTGCTCCTTCAGCCAGGCATGCCTACGAATTACTGCCCCAGTCATAGCTGATCTAAATGAAGCCTCCAGTGCATCATAGCCACATTTTAAGAAATGATTACTGACCTGTTGTGAGCTGTGTACCAAATTCTGAAGGGATTTACGGTCTAAGGGTTCAGGTGCAGAAAGTTTCTTATTTAGCTGATCTAACAAAAATTCTTGGTACTGTATCATATGGAATTGACAGTTTAATGCCCTGGCAGAAAGAGTAGCAGATGTATAAACCTTTTTTCCCCATCTCTCTAATGCTCTAGACTCTCTTTCAGAGGGTAGGGGATTTTTGGCAGTAGCGGCTGCAACCCCCTTAGGGCCCTGAGAAATAGTTTCTGGGTCTGCAGCATGGGCTTTATACAGGTGGAAGTGAGAATCTGGGACCCTGTAATATCTGTTAGGTTTGGAGGGGGCCGGAGGAAGTGAATCAGGTGCAGTACTGACATCATTGTACACATCATCAATTACAGTTAGAACCGGAGGTATAGCTAAGGGCCTATGCTGGGGCAAATGCAAAAAGGTCCTTAATCTTTTTCTAGAATCAGAGAAATCCAGACCCTGCCATTGAAAGTGTTCTCCATGGAGTGTAAAATCTCCCCAAAAGAAAATTCTTCAGGGGGGGGGGGAGGCCGAAGGGATAGATTCTTCTGCATCTGAATCCTCATAAGGCGAGTAGGCCCCTTCCTGGTGGTCTGACAAATCAGATCCATCTGTGGAGTAATCTGAGGAGTGAGGTTCAGAGGGGTCAGTCCTGGGCCTTTTGTCTGGAGGAGGTTGGGAGGCCCTGTCTGGGTGAGGTTGGGAACCCCTAATTAAGGAGATAAGGTCCTCAGCAAGACTGAGGATCTGAGAACTAGAGGAAGGCCTCTGGGATGTAGATTTGGCAGGCAAAGCTTTTGAAAGTTTGGCAGCTTTACCCCTGGAGAAGGCCTTAATAGACATAGAAGCTGGGGGCCTAGCTGCCCCACGTGCAGGGGTAGAAATTTTCAAAGGTATGGTGTCGGACAAATCCTGAACACTAGCTTCGGTAGGGAGTTCTGAAGCCGACTCAGCCGGGGCCTCGGTGTTCGGAGGTATGGTTTCGGTAGTAGGAATAACCGTGGACTCTGTTTCAGCCGAAACCGAGACACTCGCAGTAGGCCTAGCCGTGGTTTCAGCCGAAACCGCGGGCCGCGAGTGTCGGTCCTTTTCCTTGCGTTTTTTTGACCATATGTGAAGTCGGAGTCTCCGACGGCATTTTATAAGCAAAAGCGGTTCCAAAAAACTCCTCTGCAAACTCCGACAGACGTCTAAGAGTCCGTCGGTTGAAGGAGGCACAGGCTAATCAAGCTGATACGTCGTGGTCTGGGCCTAAGCAAGGAAGGCAGTAAGAATGGAAATCCTTATGAGGTATTTGTTTCCCACAAGTTAAACAATTATTTACTTTGACATCGGCTGAGGCAAGAAAGAGTCCCCAACGGGTGCCAGCTTTTTTCGAAGTCTTCGGTAGCTGAAATCTCTGGATCTGACCGACCGGCACTTGCGAACAGCTTCTGCTTCGGGCACCGCGCGGCAAGAAAGACTGAGGAAAATGGCGTCGGCTGATACTTTTATACCCCAGACACTCTGACGTCGGGGAAAGTGCGACATCAGCCGAGGCCAGACCCAGACTTTGGAATCCGGCCGACCGAAGGGCTGCCTGAGGCAGGACAACCCATATGTTATGACTGCAGATGCATCCTTGAAGGACATCCTTGACCTTGTTCTTTTGTAGGTACCTCTTGAATCGCTTTCATGTCCATGAGAGTGGAAATTTGTCTTTGTGCCTCTGCCCTTTGATTTTGTGGCAGGTTTGGCATGCCTCTCATTTTTGGAAGGGTGTGAAAGTGGAACCTGTAGCCTCTGTCTATAATGTCCAGAATCCATTTGTCTTTTGTAACAATATGCCAATTTTTTGAAAATAATGCCAGTTTTCTGCCAAAAGGTGCTGCCATTAAAGCTTTGCTTGGCAGGTATAGGGGGAAGTCATTGTGTCTGTTTTCTAAATGACTGTGATCCATCTTCTCCACCTCTTGGGGATGGTGCTTGCCATTGTCTTGCTCTGTAAGATCCTTGAGGTTGCCCTCTACCCCTTGGGCGTCTGTATCTGCCCCTTTGATGTCTGTCCGTGGCGGGAAAGGACCAATTTTTTGAAGGCCAGTTTCTGCTGAAGCGTGGAGGTTGTACCTGCAGGAAATCTTTCCCTGTTTGCATTGATTTCGCTTTTTCCTCCATTTTCTTTAGTACCTCCTCAGCTTTAACACCAAACAATACATCTTTTTGAAGTGGTGCATCTAATAACTTTGCTTTGACATGATCTGGTAACGTTTGCTCTTTGACCCAAGCATGTCTACATATAACAGACCCAGTGACAGCAGCTCTACACGAGGCCTCTAAAGCATCAAAACCACACTGCAATGTATGTTTACCCACTTGCTCTGCACCATGCAACAAATCCTGCAACTCTTTCAAATCTGGTTGTTCTGTTTGTGTCATTTTGCTTTTTAACTGAGATAACAAAAACTGTTGGTACTTTAACATATGGAATTGACAGTTTAATGCCCTCATGGTTAAAGTGGCAGATGTATACACCTTCCCCCCCCCCCCACTTTCTAATGCTCTGGAATCTCTCTCTGAAGGTAAAGGGTTTTTAGCAGTAAAGGCCTTTATTCCCTTGGAACCCTGTGAAATTGTTTTTGGGTCATCAGTATGCCTTTTATAAGTAGAGGAAGAGGAGGGAAGGTAGCACAAAAATGGCAGGCCGAGACGTCGTGGTCTGGGCCTAAGCAAGGTATACAGAAAGAGTGGAAATCCTTATGCGGTATTTGCTTCCCACAAGAAATGCAATTATTAACTTTGTCTGACATCGGTCTGAGGCAAGAAAAGTTTCCCCAATGGGGGTACTTAGCTTTAAAGAAGACTTCGGCTGAAATACTTTCGTAAATCTCAGGAGCTGGCCAACTGGCACTTGTGAACTGCTTCTGCTTCGGGCACAGTGCGGCAAGAAAGACTGAAGAAAACGGCATCGGCTGCCTCTTTTATACCCCTGCCGCATTGACGTCAGGGAAGAAGCGACGACAACCGACCCCGGACCTAGACTTTGGAATTCGGCCGACCGAGGACCCGCCTGACGGCAGGATAACCCATCTGTAATGACTGCAGCTGTATGCACGATGAACATCAGGTCTATTTCTGGGCTCCCCCATTTGCTTGTCAACATGTTGAAAATTCTTGGTTCCAATTTCCACTTGTGTGGCCATGAGGTTTCTGCTTAGCCCGTCTGCCAGTGTATTTAATTTTCCTGGCAGGAATTGAGCTTGTAGGTGCACTTGGTAGCTCAAGGCTGTGTTCCACAATGCCATGGCTAGTCTGCAGAGGGTGTAAGAATGGGTACCCCCCCCGATTGTTTATGTACCATATTTCAGTGGTGTTGTCAGTCTTTACCATTAGTTGTCCTGGAAGAATGTGATCCTTGAAGGCTGTCAGAGCATTCTGTACAGCTAACATTTACTTTTGATTGATATGCTGGTGCATTTGACTTGGGTTCCATTTGCACTGAATGCACTTCCCTGCCAGGTGAGCCCCCCCATGCATAGTCTGATGTGTCTGTTAGGGTTCGAGCAGCAGGGGGTGGTGTGAAAGGTAATCCCCTTGCTTTGGTGGCAGACCTCTGCCCACCAAAGGAACTCTAGGCGTATGCAAGTTATGATAGGAATCATTGCTTCTAGATCCTGAGAATGTTGACACCATAGGCTTTTTAGATACCACTGTACTTTCCTCATATGCAGTCTTGCATATGGAATTAGAAGAATGCATGAGGCCATGAACCCCAAGGCTTGCAGTATTTGTCTTGAAGATAGCAGGCTTTTTGTAGCCACTTGTTTGAAGTAGGTTGTCAAATGAATTTGTTTCTCTGGCGTGAGGAAAGCCATCTGGGAAGTTGTATTCAAGCTTGCTTCCAGGAATATAATTTGACAGGTTACCAGGTGTGATTTCTTTTCGTTTATGGTGTACCCCAGACAAGTTGGAACCTTTTGTACAAAGGCCAGATGATTCAAAAGTATGTCCTGGCTTTCTGCCTGAATTAGACACTCATCCAGCTATGGGTATATTTGAATATTTCTTTGCCTGCAAAACGCAATAACTGAAGCTAGGCACTTTGTGAATACCCTAGGCGCAGTAGATAAGTCAAAGGGAAGTGCAGAGAACTGATAGTGCGTGTAAGCCTGCTTTGAAGCATAGGTATCTTCTGCAAAAATTCCCTGATTGTGATGTGCAGGTATGCTTCTTTTAAATCTAGAGTTGCCAACCAGGCATCTTTGCTTAGTATAGGAAGCAACTGGTGAACAGTCAGCATCTTGAATTTTGGAATCTCCAAAAAGGTGTTTAGAGTAGACAGGTCCAGGATAGGATGCCATGAATTGCCTTTTCTGGCTACCAGGAAAAGTCTCGAGTAGAAACCTTGTCCCTTTTCTGGTACTAGTTGAATAGCCCCCATGCTTAAGAGAGAAAGTACTTGTTTTTGGGCCTCTGCCCACTGAGTTGGGGGTAGGCCTGGTCATCCACTTGGTGTTGGCAACGTGTGGAAGTGAAATCTGCATCCCTGGGACACTATTTAAAACCAATTTGTTCTGGGCAATGAGTTCCCAGTTCTTTGCATGAAGAGCAATCGTTCGCCCCAAAGGGGCAGTCTGTTGATAAGTGCTTGGAAATTTTAAAAAGAAGTCATTGAGACAGCTTATCATATGGGGGAGTCTTACTACTCCCAGATTTGAAAGTGGAAGCCCCCCACTGCTTAGTCCTGTGCGTACCCTGGGACTGCAGCCTGGGAGCTCTGCTGGATCTGGGTTTGGACTGAAGGTTTGGAAGAGGCAAGAAAGGACCAATTCTTGGAAGGCCAATGCTTAATAAATCTTGGAGGTTGTACTTGTAAAAAAATCTTTAACAGTTTGCACAGATTTAGGATTTTCTTCCATCTTAAGAACTTCTGCCTTGTTGCCAAACAGGCGGTCTTGGTTTAGAGGAGCATCCAGTAATTTTGCTTTAACATGATCTGGCAGGGATTGCTCCTTAAAGGACAACTACGGGCAAATGATGAAGAAAACATATATTTTTTATCTTGCCATGATTTACTACACCTCCCAAAGCTGCTTACAGCAAAATAAGTACTCATTCCTAATTTTATTTTGTTTTTACTCTTGTCTGCCCTCATGGGGGCAGACATGGTGATTCCTTTGGAAAGCTAAATCTGTCCTACAATGCAGACTGTGAGGACAAATAGCCCTACCATTTGTTGTCAGACTAGACTTCCATTCACTTACAATGGAACTCCTGAAAAAAACTGCCAAGTTTGAGAGTCTGCAGCTCATGTGTCATTGACTGGTATGCTTTGAGTTTTGCAAATGTTGTTCCTACTGATGTACTACACATTCTCTGAAAGAAGCTTGCAAAAGTCAACAAATTACTGAGAATAAAGACTTTTCACAAAGAGCACTTTTGCAAGTTTCAGTTCCTGGCTATGTTACTCCTCCCATCTCCTCTCCTTCAGTGGGCTAGAGTCTCAGATTTCCAGCTTGGCTAGATTCAACTATTTAGTCAGCTTTGCATGACAATAGAAATAAAAAAATAGCCTGGTGTGCCACTAAAACTGTTCCGTTGTATGTCTCTTCACTTCTGAATAGCAATTCCCAAGAATAAAAAGCACAGAGTTAAAATGTGCACAGTAAAATATTCAACTTGTAATGCATTTTGGCTGCTGACATGGTTATCTTTACATAGTTATTCTCTTATAGTATAACCTGAACTTATGGTATTTAATGATAAATTTTTCAACAATTCTCAATTTCTTAATTATGACATCCCAAGCCTCTGATGTGACCTAGTACTTTCTTACTATTGCTTTATGTAGTTTGTCTTGGTTGTATACTTGTAGTGTGTTTCTCATCCTCTCAGCAACAGACTCCTGGAGAAGCATATACTTTTATTGAAAGAGTACCAGCAGCTGTAGCAGTGATACCACATTCCAAAACAATGCACTCATAGTACTGACAAACACAAGGGACTGTATATGTCTGAATGAAGCAGTGATGAAATTGCTAGGGACTTCACTGAGCAAAATTTTACTCTTAATTTCTCCATTTCATAATGCATATTATACCATGACCCCCCCAAAACGTGCACGCTGATTGGCCAGAGTGCACATTGTAAATCGAGTTATACTAATGGAAAAAGGTCCGGTCGCCCGGACTTTTCACCATTAGTATAACTCTACTAAAACACTGTCTCGCTATGTTAAATGGTTTTAACATAGGGATACAGCTTTAAAATAAGCAATGGAGATCTCCGTTGCTTATTTTAAAGCTGTCTCGCTATGCTAAACCCATTTAACATAGCGAGACAGGTACAAAAGCAACGGAGAAAGCAAGATCTCCGTTGCTTTTTACTGTTCGCTATGTTAAATGGGTTTAACATAGCGAGACAGTTAAAATAAGCAATGGACATCTCCATTGCTTATTTTAAACTGTCTCGCTATGTTAAACCCATTTAACATAAAAATAAAAAAGCAACAGAGATCTTGCTTTCTCCGTTGCTTTTGCCACAGCTCTGATGTACTGCGCGAGTGTGCAGTACATCAGAACTGCCGGATGCCAGACATCTGCGGAAGGGCAGTAAACAGGCATTATACTATGCCATTATTTAAGAAAAGTAATAGTTTATTTTCTTAAATAATGTCATGGTATAATAGCAATAACCACTTCTGGGTGGGTAATGCTGTATTTACCCACGGTTGGCTGTTTGGTCCTCGGGCTTGGCCTCCGGGACCAAACCACGCCAACCGTGGGTAAATAACATTACCACCAGGCGTCAGTTATTGCTATAAGATTCGCACCACACTTACAAAGGCACACCTCCACCTTCCACAAACACAGCAACCCACACCCACACAACTGCTACGGTTTCTCCCTTCAGTTATTGCAAGCCAAGAATAACACATTTAATAAGGATACCTACCAGACAAGCCTGCTTAGTGCACTTAGTCTACCTCCGTCATCGCAGCTGGGGCCCCCCCCCCCCCAGCAACTGCAACATTGCCAGATAAAACCACTGCTACGGTCCGGTTTCTCCCTACAGTTATTGCAAGCCAAGAATAAAGTACAGTTGTGTACTCTTACCATAAATGTAGATGTTCGAGTATGTTCACTGTTAGTCATTACTGTAGGGTTATTCCTGCTGGCAGCAGCCCTAGATCGGCCAGAGTCCCAAAGTTGGGTCTGACGTCAGCTGAAGTCGCTCCTGCCCTGACGTCAGTGCGCCAGGGGTATAAAGACCTCAGCCGACGCCATTTTCCACAGTTTTTCCTTGCCCCAGATGTCAGGTGCCCAAAAATAAAGGCCAAAAGCTTAATCAAAAAGAATAAGCAAACATAAACCAGAACATTCCCAAATATCACCAGCTAAAATACCTCAGAGATAAAAGAACTGCCAAGTAGACAGAGACAGCACTCAAAGAACAACAAAGAGGGACAGGAGGGAGGGTGACCCAGACTGTAACAGTGTACATACACGAACATCTGCATTTATGGTAAGAGTACACAACTGTACTATGTTCTTCGTGGTTCACTGTTGCAGTCATTACTGTAGGGTTGAATCCCAAAGCTAAGAAAGGGTGGATGGAGAAGGAACAGAAGGGGCGGCCACAAAACCCTGCAGGACTGCAGAGGCAAAACCTGCCGCAGATTTAGAATAGAGAGGGAGATTGTAGTGCATAGAAAAAGTATGCACAGAACTCCAAGCTGCGGCTTCTAAGATCTCCTTGGTAGGAACTCCACTGAGAAAAGCTGCCAAAGTGGCACTAGCTCTGATAGAATGTGTTCTGACATTAACAGGAACAGGCTTACCATGATGAGAGTAACAGAACTTGATGCAGTGGGCAATCCACTTAGAAATAGTCTGCTTAGAGATTGCTCTCCCCTGTGAGGTAGAAGCATAAGCCACAAACAATTGGGCCGATTTCCTGAAAATCTTGGTCCTGTCCAGGTAAAAACAAAGCTGCCTGTGTATATCTAAAGAATGCAAAATACTTTCCTCTTCACTTTGAGGATTAGGATAAAAGGTAGGCAAATGAATAGTCTCATTCAAGGCTACTTTGAAACCACCTTAGGCATAAAGGTGGGATTAGTCCTCAGGACACCCTGTCCTGATGAAAAAAATAATAAAGGGTTCTACAGCCATGAGAGCTTGCAATTCAAACTCTTCTGGCAGAGGTAATGGCTAAAAGAAAAGCAGTCCATGATAAAAACTTTAAATCTGTGGAAGCTGCAGATTCAAAAAGGAGATAAAGTTAACTTTTCCAAAACAAAGTTGAGATCCCAAGTGGGAACTGGTGCTCTTAAAGGGGGCCTTATATTCTTAGCCCCTCTCATATATTGCTTAAGTAACGGATAAGAAAAGATTGGGAAATCCTTTTGTAATGTGCAGAAATAGCAGAAGCATGAATTTTGATAGATGAAAAAGATAGGCCCTTATGTAACATCTCTGTTAGGTATTGTAAAATCAGAGGAATGTTTGGAACTGCAGAATCAAAACTCTGGGCCTGAGTCCAGGAGCAAAATCTTTTCCATTTACCTGCATAAGATTTCCTGGTGCTGGGCCGTCTAGCTTCAAGAATTATGTCCAGTACCTGTTTGGTAAGGGTAGAACTGTTTAAAGACCCTGGATCCGCCAGGCTGCTAGATTCAGAGTTTTGACATGGCTGTGCAGGATCTGGCCATCTCGTTGAGACAGTAGATGTTGAAGTTGTGGCAAAATCCAGGGTGGACCCTGACCCAGGTTCATCAGGAGGAATACCAGAATTGCGAGGCCAGTTGGGAGCCAGTAAAATCATTCGTGGTCTGTCCTGTTTGATTTTCAGAAGTACCCGAGGAAGAAGAGGCAAAGGAGGAAAAGCATATACTGAGAGGTGCTTCCAACTGAATGAAAGAGCATCCACTTTCCATGCTAGCTTGTGGTAGGTCCTCGTGCAGAATGTTTGAAGTTGATGGTTTTGGGGAGATGCAAAAAGATCTATGTCCGGGCACCCCCACACCTCCATTATCATCCTGAATATCCGAACATCCAACAGCCATTTGTGTGGATCCAAAAGAGTTCTGCTTAGACTGTCCGCCAGAGTGTTGTCCTTTCCTGGCAGGAATTGAGATAGTAAGTCCACCTTGTTGGCTAGTGTTGTGTTCCACAGAGCCATGGCCAAACTGCACAGGGGGTAAGAATGAGAGCCTCCCTGCTTGTTTATGTACCACATCACTGTAGTGTTGTCCGTCTTTATCAGTAATTGCCCCGGTAGAATAAGATCTTTGAAGGCTGTCAGGGCATTCTGTACAGCTAGCATCTCCTTCAAATTTATGTGCAGATGCATTTGGTCCTCTGTCCAGGCACCCTGAAGACATTTCCCTTGGATGTGGGCTTCCCATGCATGATCCGAAGCATCTGTCATTATGACTTGATTGGTTGGAATGGGACAGAAAGGCCTCCCTTGTTTTGGAGACAGGCCTCCCACCAAAGAAACTCCTGCGGAGACCAGGCAAAATGCGATCACAAACTCATTAAAGCCAGATTTTTAAATAAGAAGCCAGTTGCACTTTTTTGTCTGGTGTCAAATAAGCCATCTGGGTTGTAATGCTCAGAAGCGCACCCAGGAAAGTAATTTGCTGCGTAGGCACCAGGTTTGATTTCTTTAGGTTCACTGTGAACCCTAGGCACAAGAGAAGATGCTGCACAAATGTTAGATGCTGAAGTAAAGTCTCCTTGTCGTCCGCTTGAATGAGACAATCGTCCAGATAAGGGTATATTTGAATTCCCTTCTGTCCACAAAATGCTATTACTGGTGCCAGGCACTTTGTAAAGACCCTGGGTGCAGTAGATAAGCCAAAGGGCAGCACAGAGAACTGGTAATGCCTCGAGCCCACTTTGAATCTCAGGAACCTTCTGCACTCTTGCTGTATGGGAATATGCAGGTAAGCCTCCTTCAAGTCCAAAGTCACCATCCAAGCGTTCTTGCTCAGCATAGGCAGCAGCTGCTACAGAGTGAGCATCTTGAATTTTGGAATTTCTAGGAAGGTGTTCAATATGGAAAGGTCCAGGATTGGTCTCCATGCATTTTCCTTCCTGGGAACCAGGAAAAGTCTTGAATAAAACCCTTGCCCCATTTCTGAATCTGGTACCAAACCTATGGCCCTCATATCCATGAGGGACCGAACTTGCCATTGTGCCTCTGCCCATTGATGCTTTGGCAGATCTGGCCATCCGTTTGATCTTGGCAAGGTATGGAAATGAAACCTGTAACCCCTTGAAACTATGTCCAGAACCCATTTGTCTTGGGTTATGCGGCTCCAGTTGTGATAAAAAGTAGAGACTTTTCCTCCCAAAGGCGCATCCAGGAGAGATGCCCCTGGAGCTAGTAAGGGAGAGTCATAATGACTGTTTCCTGTAAGGTTGTGACCTATCTTCCCTTGCCTTGGGAGAGGGGGCACTCCACTGCTTATTTCTGAAAGGGGGCTGTGCCTGACCCCTACCTCTGGAATGCCTGTATCTGCCCCTCTGAGGCCTGTCCGAGCTCGGAAAGGACCAAGGTTTAGCTGGCCAATTCCTGCTAAATCTAGGAGGTTGTACCTGTAGAAAATCTTTAACCATCTGCATAGATTTGGCTTTGTCTTCCATTTTCTTCAATACTTCCTCAGCTTTGGCCCCAAACAAAACATTGTGTTACAAAGGGGCATCTAAAAGCTTTGCTTTAACCTGCTCAGGCAAACTTTGCTCCTTTAACCAAGCATGCCTTCTAATAACTGCGCCAGTTGCTGCAGCCCTGCAAGAAGCCTCCAAAGAATCAAAACCACAGTGCAGGGTATGTTTACCCACCTGCTCAGTAGCATGCAATAAATCCTGTAATTCCTTATTGTCTGCACCACTAGAAACAGCAGACATCTTTTGCTTTAACACAGACAAAAGGTATTGCTGATATTTTAACATATGAAATTGACAATTCAAAGCACTAATAGACAATGTAGCAGAAGTATAAACTTTTTTGCCCCATCTTTCCAAGACTCTGGACTCTCGGTCAGAGGGAACAGAATTCTTAGCAGAGGCCACTTTAACACCCTTAGGGCCCTGAGAAATAGTTTCTGGATCAGCTGAAGGATTCTTAAAAAGATATATTTGTGGGAATCTGGAACCCTATAATACCTATCCGGTTTGACAGGAGCAGGAGGAAAAGAATCAGGAGAGAGAGAGATGCCTCTGTAAAAACATCATCCACCATGTCCAATACAGGGGGAATAGCCAGGGGTCTATGCTGTGGAAGCAGAAGAAAATCCTTAAGCCTTTTCTTAGATTCAGAGTATTCCTGCCCTTCCCAGTGAAAATGCTCTCTCATGTCACGCAAGGTTTCCCCAAATGAATAATCCTCAGGAGGAGAGGCCGAAGGAAGGGATTCTTCAGCATCAGAATCCTCATAAGGAGGGAAGGAATAATCCTGCTCAGAAGAAGAAGCAGAAGAAATCGAAACTTGATCTGAGGAATCATAATCTGGCTCTAGCCTAGGTCTCTTGTCAGGAGGGGGATGAGAACCCCTGATCATAGTTAACAGGTCTTCAGCCATTCTAAGCATCTGTCTTTGAAGTCTAGGGCCCTGAACA
The DNA here is from genome assembly GCF_019279795.1 of Protopterus annectens. Classification (NCBI taxonomy): domain Eukaryota; kingdom Metazoa; phylum Chordata; order Ceratodontiformes; family Protopteridae; genus Protopterus; species Protopterus annectens. The sequence continues at coordinate 897,098,683 of NC_056746.1, forward strand.
GAAGGTGCCTGTGCATGCTGCTTTGTCTTTGCCGGAGCCTTAGTCTTTGCCTTTGTCCTTGACTGCAAAACTGGAGTCATCTGTACATGAAGCTGTGTAGGCCTAAAAACTCCCTCAGAAGCCGGTGCCTGCACAGTGGCTCTGGACCCATCTGAGGGAGCAATATCCAGAGGTCCAATCCCTGAAAAGTCTGAAGGCCCCATCGGCTACTCACGGGAGTCGGTACAGGCAACCGATTCAAAAGTGGCGGACGTCAGGGGCTGCGAAAGCGCCTCACTGACGACAGCCGAACTGGCAACTGGCTCTGGTTGAATAAAGTCGTCCACTTTGGACCTCAGAGGCCTGTCTTTATCTTTGCGCCTCTTATACACTGCAGTAGCTGGATAAGAATCCGATGACATATTGTAATTAAATCTTTTTCCAAAATAATGGAAGGCAAAATCGTACCTACGCCTAATAGTGCATTGATTAAACTTAGCACAAAACCTACAATTAGCTATATTGTGGTCAGGAACCAAGCAAGGTATACAGTAAGAGTGAAAATCCTTATGAGGTATTTGCTTCCCACAAGAAATACAGTTATTAACTTTTTCTGACATCGGACTGGAGCAAGAAACAGGTTTCCCCAATGGGGTACTTAGCTCAAAAGAAGAAGTCTTCAATTCAAAAGCCACCAAAAACAAAGGTTATAATATACTTAGGCTTGACCGTACTAAACGGAAAGGTGGTGGAGTAGCAATACTGTTTAAAAATCATCTTAACATCTCTACCCTTTCAGCCTGTCCAACCCAAGATAGTAAGGTAGAAGCCATCATCACCAAACTTCAACTTAATGCTAAGAAAGCCCTTTACCTCATCTGCATATATATACCTCCTGGAAACAATATACCAATTGTAGAAGACTTTCTCAGTTGGGTTTCCATTAACTACCCCCAAGAAACAATAATTCTCGGTGACTTAAATATCGACTGGAATACTATCAATACTGACAATCCCACCTCTCACATTAACCTAAATGGTTTCATTCAAACCATTACCTCTACAACTAGGCTTAATATATCAAGTATGAAACAAACTATTTTAGATTGGATTCTTATAAACAATATGAACATCACCTACAAAGTCGGGACTATGCCTGATGACCTCAGTGATTATTGCTTAACTTACATTACAAGGGAGAAGACGGACTATCTCCATCTCCCTAATATAAGAAAAATCTGGTCCACTAAACACTTTAAAATCGACCTATTTCAAAATGAACTCAGAGCTTGCAACTGGAACCCTTAAAACTCTTCCACTTAATGAAGCAGTATCATTCTTTAATTCTACTTTCCTTTCTATTTTGGATATACATGCTCCTGAGCGTACTATTAGAATGAAATCTAAAACAGCCCCTTGGCTCTCAAATGAAACTAAAAAACTAATCCTCTCCAAAAATAAGGCTTGGAACAAATGGAGGTCCCATAGAATTAACTCTGACTTGCTTCACTTTCGCCATCTTAGAAATCTTACCAAAAAGGCTATACTCACCGACAAAAGAAAATTCTACTATGAACTATAAGAAACCAACTTAAATAAACCCAAACAGTTTTGGTCCTCAATCAATAGACTCCTTTCACCAGGAACAGCTAAAACTCCCTCCCCACTAAATGCTGACCCAGACACCCCTCTCCAAACTGCAAACGCTTTTAATTCATTCTTTACTGAAACTATTCAAACTCGCTAGACAACTAAACAATAATAACTTCTATCCTCCAAATAATCCAGTAAACTCTTCTTACAACTTCACTCTACAACCTATCCCTACCTCTTTCATCTATAAACTTATTCACAAACTAAAACCTTGTACCCCCTCTGCTGACAAACTCCTTCCTTTTTCTTCAAAAGGCAGCCAAAGAAATAGCTTACCCAATTACTATACTCATAAACAGGACCATCCAAGAAGGTACCATCCCTGATATTTGGAAAATCTCTCATATTATCCCACTACACAAAGCGGTGACTCTATTGACTACTCCAACTTTAGACCTATTGCTCTTCTTTCTCCTTTAGCAAAATTATGGAGAAATGTATTCATCAGCAACTTCTACAGTACCTCTCTCTTCACAATATTATAGCTAACTGTCAACATGGCTTTAGACCTCACCATAGCACCACCACTGCCCTCCTTTCCTTTGTAGATACCATTAACAACAATCGCAACAATAATCTTCTCTCTTCTGCCCTATTCATTGACCTCTCCAAAGCTTTTGACATGGTCAACCACTCTTCTTTAATTAGTATTCTTGAATCACTCTCATTTGATAGCCTTGCCATCAAATGGTTTACATCATACCTCAGTAACAGACAACAAGCCATTCTTTGGGAAAACCACATCTCCTCCTTACTGCCCATTACTATTGGAGTCCCTCAGGGCTCCATTCTTGGTCCTCTCCTCTTCTCCCTCTACATAAATGATCTCCACTCTGTAATTCCTCAAGCTACCTGCATTCAATATGCTGATGATTCCACCATCATTTGCTCAGCATCCTCCACTACAGATCTCAACTCACTAACTCAAACTATGTTCAACACAGTAGAAACATGGTTCACTAGACGGTACCTACTTCTCAGCTAAAAAACCAAACTTCTCCTCTTTTACCCCACCACTGCCCCTCCACTAAACTTCACCATCTCTTCAAACAACAACACTGTTATCTCTCCTGATACTACAACTAAACTGCTAGGAATAACCATTGATAACAATCTCTCATTTGACCAACATATAAACAATACTATCAAATCAGTTAACAGAAAAATAGGGTCTTTATACCGCATTAAACCATTTCTTACCCCTTCTACAAGAGCTACTATTGCTCACACCCATCTTATATCTACTCTCTTTACGCCTCTCCTATCTTCACCAACCTCAAGAAAACTAACCTAAACAAACTAGCAACCTGCTACAATAACATTGCCTAAGCCACTAGTAAACCTTTTAGAACCCATCACTGCCTTAATCTGAAACACTTAGGCTGGCTGGAACTACAAAACTATCTCATTATCTCACAACTCACAATTGCCCACAAACTACTGTACCAACCTAATAACACTCCTATTCTATCACAACTTATACTCCTTATAACAATCTCACCTCTCTTCAGTCCTGTAAACTTATGACCAAACCCATAAAGGCCCATAACGTGGCTGGTGACTCCTTTTCACAAACACTGTTGGCAGGGCATGGAATTTGCTGCCTAAAGACTTAACTTTAATCTCATCCCTACCTCTCTTCAAAAAACAAATCAAACTGTACTTCCATAACCACTGGCTTTGTTCCTGTACTACTCCAGGGCAACTTCCCTCACCCCACCCACTCTGTACCTTTAACCCTTCTGTTTGCTTAATATTTAGCATCTACCCTACTTCTTCACCCCTGCTGTCCTACTATGCTCTCTCACCTCCTCTTGACTGTCTTCCTTCTTTTCCTCTCTCATTCCTGACTCCTGTCCCATCACTATTATTTATCTCACTTTCTCCTTCTACTTCTCTACCCCTCTGAGCTTAAACCATTATTCTCTATGGCAAATGCTATATTGCACATCCTTTTATGTACTAGGTAAAATTATTGTGAATCTGATCGAACTTATGTATGATCTCTACCTGTTTGAGTTCCAGAATGTATGTTGATTTTATTAACAAGTTGATGTTTATTTCTATTTTATTGTATGTTTTTATTAACAAGTCTGTTCATTTATGTTTTGTGTGGAGCTTTTCTCCCCGGGCCTCTACTGAAAATGGACATATATCCAGCTAGACTAGCCCGGTCAACAAATGTAAAATAAAAATAAAATAAATAAGGATACCTACCAGACAATTCTGCATAGGTGACTGGATATTTACAGTTCTTGTTATTAGCAGACGTGGTCCTTAAACAGTTATGTTTTAACCATTGTGACTGGTTATTTACATTTCCTTTTACAGCACATTTGTTACTTTTACTAGTTATTTTTTAAACATTGTTTTGGCCGGCATGCACACCTGCAAGCCTCACTCCAGGCAACTATAAGCTTTGTCTATTGCCACTGGGTGGCATAACTTAACAATATACTTGCTGTATCTTGTCCCAAATAGATCTGCCTCCACACTGAATACTTGTAGTAAGGCAAGTACCATTTGCTTGGTGTATTTTGTCCCCAGATAGATTTACCTTCCTTTGTATTACTTGCACACCAAGGCCTTAAAGTAGTGTTTCTGCAACTAACTGCATACACTCCTAATTTCCTGCTTCGTCCTCTTCCTTGCTTACACTTACATTACAGCTCAAGGCTTCCACTTCTTATCTTGGGATTACTTTTCTTTGCAGTTTTCTGTGAGGGGTGGGCCAGATCTCTACCGGCTTTTCTGGTTATACCTTCCCCATTTTGTATCTCCCTCCTCTAACTTCCTCCTCCCCATGCACATTAACTAGTCTATATTAGTGGGTCTCCTTGGCGTAGCCCTTTTGAAAGTTATCTTTTGGCCTGCTTGTGGTGAGGAAGCTTCCCTAGACCTTTTTCAGTGTGACTGCATCAATATAAGTAAATTAAACTAGTACAATACAGCCAAACAGACACATTTGGTGTAAACAGAAACAAGTGGAACGATACATTTGGTGTACAAAGAAAAGAAACAAGTAAGCCCATTGATATAATTGGAGTTAGTGTTAGCCCAGCTTTCGGGTTCACTCCGCTCCCTTCCCTGCTTCCTATTCCCACCTGCCCCCATTAGTGCTACATTTCAACTGAATTAGCCACTCCCCTCATGCTAACCACCAATCACTGAATCTGCCCCACCCCTGTACCCATTTCCTTCTCTTCCACTATTCCACATCCTGAAAAGCACAGTCTTCCATCTAACTACCTTACAATCACAAACAACACCTCTCATCATCCACCACACCCACCCCATCCCAAGCAGATCTCTCACTCATGACCAAACCATGCCCAAATTACCCAAACCCACATACATACATCTCTTACTATTGCTCCTAGGTGTATCCACCCTCCCACTGCTAACTTCTATCACCAACCACCAACAACAACTTAATTTTATCCATATACCAAGAAAAACTACTTCCACTGACATAACTACAACATATATCATTATATCAGTGATAGGTGGGATAAGAGTATCCAATCTAGAGTGGATTGATGTTTAGTTATCTTGTCTGTTCTTGTGGCGGAAGTGATGAGTTGGGTTAGGCCATGTAGGTTAATATGGGAGAGTGGCTTATGAATGGAACAGTTTTGCCAGTCAGTATTAAAGTCCTCTAATACTATGCTTTCCTGGGGGAGGGAGTTAGATATCCATTCTAGGAGTTTTTCTGTAATGGGGAAATTGTTTCCTGGAGGGATGTAGCACCCTATGATGTTGATGCGTTTATTATCATTAAGTTTTAGTTTTGTTAGAGTGTGTTCAACTTTATGAGGTCTAGGGTTGTTATGCCTACTTTCTCAAGGATGATGTGAGATTTATACACTACAGCAACACCCTCCCCCTTTTTTTTACCTATTCTATCACTCTGAATTATATTGTAACCTGGTGGAGTGATTTCATTGTTGTGGTTACCTGGTTTAAGCCAAGTCTCTGTTAGCATGACTATCTCAGGTTGATAAAAGGAGAGTAGTGCATGAAGGTCGTGGACTTTTAGTATACCTAACATTTAAATTTAAAATGAGGAGCGTGGATTTGTCTCGGTGGAGTAGGGTATCATTCAGGTTGAGGGTTGGGGCTCCTAGATTTTCAGGGCCTGGGTTTGGGTGTATATCACCTCAGCTAATGAGTTAGGTTCTGAGGTAAAAATAGAGATTGAGTAGTTTGCTTAGGGTCTTAAAGTTCTTTATACTTGTTTGGGACTGGTAGTGTGATGGCTGTGACCTGTGTGCATAGTGGCGAATAAAGAAGGTTTGGTAGTGATGTGGGACTAGTTGAGTAAAAGGGTGTGTTGTAATAATGTCAGTGGAAGTAGCTTTTCTTGGTATATGGATAAAATTAAGTTGTTTTTGGTGGTTGGTGATAGAAGTTAGCAGTGGGAGTGTGGGTACACCTAGGAGCAATAGTAAGAGGTGTATGTATGTGGGTTTGGGTAATTTGGGCATGGTTTGGTCATGAGTGAGAGATCTGCTTGGGATGGGGTGGGTGTGGTGGATGATGAGAGGTGTTGTTTGTGATTGTAATGTAGTTAGATGGAAGACTGTGCTTTACAGGATGTGGAATAGTGGAAGAGAAGGAAATGGGTACAGGGGTGGGGCAGATTCAGTGATTGGTGGTTAGCATGAAGGACGTGGCTATGTTCAGTTGAAATGTAGCACTAATGGGGGCAGGTGGGAATAGGAAGCAGTGAGGGGAGCGGAGTGAGCCCAAGCACAGCGGGGCTAACACTAACTCCAATTATATCAATGGGCTTACTTGTTTCTTTTCTTTGTACACCAAATGTATCGTTCCACTTGTTTCTGTTTACACCAAATGTGTCTGTTTGGCTGTATTGTACTAGTTTAATTTACTTATACTGATGCAATCACACTGAAAAAGGTCTGGGGAAGCTTCCTCACCACAAGCAGGCCAAAAGATAACTTTCAAAAGGGCGCTCAAGGAGACCCACTAATATAGACTAGTTAATGTGCATGGGGGAGGAGGAAGTTAGAGGAGGGAGATACAAAATGGGGGAAGGTATAATCAGAAAAAGCCGGTAGAGATCTGTCCCGCCCCCTCACAGAAGACTGCAAAGGAAAGTAATCAGCATAAGAAGTGGAAGCCTTGGAGCTGTAATGTAAGTGTAAGCAAGGAAGAGATCGAAACAGGAAATTAGGAGTGTAAGCAGTTAGTTGCAGAAACACTACTTTAAGGCCTTGGTGTGCAAGTAATACAAAGGAAGGTAAATCTATCTGGGGGACAAAATACACCAAGTAAATGGTACTTGCCTTACTTTATAAGTATTCAGTGTGGAGGCAGATCTATTTGGGACAAGATACAGCAAGTATATTGTTAAGTTATGACACCTAGTGGCAATAGACAAAGCTATAGTTGCCTGGGGGGGGGGGGGGGCTTGCAGGTGTGCATGCCGGCCAAAACAATGTTTAAAAAATAATTAGTAAAAGTAACAAATGTGCTGGAAATTTAAATAGCTAGTCACAATGTTTAAAACATAACTGTTAAGGACCACATCTGCTAATAACAAGAACTGTAAATATCCAGCCACCTATGCAGACTTGTCTGGTAGGTATCCTTATTAAAAAGTGTTATTCTTGGCTTGCAATAACGGTAGCGAGAAACCAGACCATAGCAGTGGTTTTATCTGGCAATGTTGCAGTTGCTTGGCCCATAAGCTGCAATGATGCACTATGCAGACTTGTCTGGTAGGTATCTTTATTAAAAAGTGTTATTCTTGGCTTGCAATAACTGTAGGGAGAAACCAGACCATAGCAGTGGTTTTATTTGGCAATGTTGCAGTTGCTGGGGGGGGGGCAAGCTGCTATGATGCGCTATGCAAACTTGTCTGGTAGGTATCTTTATTAAAAAGTGTTATTCTTGGCTTGCAATAACTGTAGGGAGAAACCGGACCATAGCAGTGGTTTTATCTGGCAATGTTGCAGTTGCTGGGGGAGGGGGGGACCCAAGCTGCGATGATGCAGGTAGACAAAGTGTGCTATGCAGACTTGTCTGGTAGGTATCCTTATTAAAAAGTGTTATTCTTGGCTTGCAATAACGGTAGCGAGAAACCGGACCATAACAGTGGTTTTATCTGGCAATGTTGCAGTTGCGAGGGGGGGGGGGCAAGCTGCAATGATGCGCTATGCAGACTTGGCTGGTAGGTATCCTTATTAAAAAAGTGTTATTCATGGCTTGCAATAATGGTAGGGGGAAACCGGACCATAGCAGTGGTTTTATCTGGCAATGTTGCAGTTGCTGGGGGGGGGGGGAGCTGCAATGATGCAGGTAGACCAAGTGCGCTATGCAGACTTGTCTGGTAGGTATCCTTATTAAATAGTGTTGTTCTTGGCTTGCAATAACTGAAGGGAGAAACTGTAGCAGTTGTGTAGGTGTGGGTTGCTGTGTTTGTGGAAGGTGGAGATGTGCCTTTGTAAGTGTGGTGCGAATGTTATGCATTATGAAATGGAGAAATAAAGAGTAAAATTTTGCTCAGTGAAGTCCCTAGCAATTTCATCACTGCTTGATTCAGACATATACATTCCCTTGTGTTTGTCAGTACTATGTTTCAGTGCATTGTTTTGGAGTGTGGTATCACTGCTACAGCTGCTGGTACTCTTTCTGTACAAGTATATGCTTCTCCAGGAGTCTGTTGCTGAGAGGATGAGAAACACCCTACAAATATACAACTAAGACAAACTACATAAAGCAATAGTAAGAAAGTACTAGGTCACATCAGAGGCTTGGGAGGTCATTGTTAAGAAACTGAGAATTGTTGTAAAATTTATCATTAAATACCATAAGTTCAGGTTATACTATAAGAGAATAACTATGTAAAGATAACCATGTCAGCAGCCAAAATGCATTACAAGTTGAATATTTTACTGTGCACATTTTAAAAATGGATAGACTAGCCTAAACTCTGGACTGATGAGTTTGCTTTTTTTTTATTCTTGGGAATTGCTATTCAGAAGTGAAGAGACATACAAGGGAACAGTTTTAGTGGCACACCAGGCTATTTTTTTATTTCTATTGTCATGCAAAGCTGACTAAATAGTTGAATCTAGCAAAGCTGGAAATGTGAGACTGTAGCCCACTGAAGGAGGGGATATGGGAGGAGTAACCTGGCCAGGAACTGAAACTTGCAAAACTGATCCTTGTGAAAAGTCTTTTTTATCTCAGTAATTTGTTGACACTTTTGCAAGTTTCTTTCTGTGAATGTGTAGTACATCAGTAGGAGCAACATTTGTAGAACTCAGCGCATACCAGTCAATGACACATGAGCTGCAGACTCTCAAACTTGGCAGTTTTTTTCAGGAGTTCCATTGTAAGTGAATGGAAGTCTAGTCTGACAACAAATGGTAGGGCTATTTGTCCTCACAGTCTGCATTATAGGACAGATTTAGCTTTCCAAAGGAATCACCATGTCTGCCCCCATGAGGGCAGACAAGAGTAAAAACAAAATAAAATTAGGAATGAGTACTTATTTTGCTGAAGGCAGCTTTGGGAGGTGTAGTAAATCATGGCAAGATAAAAAATATATGTTTTCTTCATCATTTGCCCGTAGTGGTCCTTTAAGCCAAGCATGCCTTCTAAGTAAAGACCCAGTTACCACAGCCCTACAAGATGCCTCTAGAGAGTCAAAAGCACATTGCAAAGCATGTTTTCCAACCTGTTCAGCTGAATGCAATAAATCCTGTAATTCCTTATTTTCAGCACAATTAGGAAACATCATTTTCTGTTTCAGCGATCTAATAATATGCTGCTGATACTTCAACATATGAAACTGGCAGTTTAAGGCCCTAATTGCCAAAGTTGCAGAAGTGTATACCTTCTTACCCCATCTATCCAGTGCCCTGGAGTCTCTATCAGAGGGGGTAGGATTTTTGGCAGTAGTAGCTTTAATGCTCTTAGGCCCCTGTGAAATGGTCTCAGGATCTGCAGTAGGATTTTTGAAAGGAACTTGAGAGTCAGGGACCCTGTAATATCCATCAGGTTTCCTGGGAGCGAGAGAGTCAGGGGCCAAATTGATTCTGCAAATGCATCAACAATGTCTAATACAGGAGATATGGCTAAAGGCCTGTGCCAGGGCAGGAGTAAGAAATCCCTAAGCCTCTTTTTAGAATCAGAGAAATCCTGACTTTCACAAAGAAAATGCTCTATGAGAGTATGCAGGGTTTCACCAAAAGAGAAATCCTCTGGAGGGAGTGTGTGTGTGTGTGTGTGTGTGTGTGTGTGTGTGGGGGGGGGGGGGGGGGGGGGGCAGAGGAAATGGAGTCCTCAGCATTAGAATCCTCATAGATAGATAAGGGTAAATCCTGGTCATCAGAGGAAACAGGAAATTCAGAATCCTGGTCGGAAGTATCATAAACAAACTCAGTCCTAGGTCTCTTAGAGGGGGAAGGCTGGCTTCCCCTGATTAAAGTAATAAGGTTTTCAGCCACTCTTATCTGTATTTTTGGCATAGAGGCCTGACCATGCAGTCTGGACATCAGTTTTTTTTAGGCATGGTTTGACATTTAGACCTTGAAGAAGAAGATGGCGTTGGTTTAATACGCAAGTCAGTAAGCCTGAATACACCCTCAGAAGCAGGTGCCTGCAAAACCCAACAGATGTCGAAGAAGATGGCATCGGTTTAATACGCAAGTCAGTAGGCCTGAACACAGCCTCAGAAGCAGGTGCCTGCAAAACTGACAGCCAGGCACATTGTGATCAGGTCCTAGGCAAGGAATACAGTATAAATGGAAATCCTTATGGAGGTGTTTGCTTCCCACAAGTAATACAATTATTAACTTTTTCTGACATCGATATGGAGCAAGAAAAAAGTTTCCCCAACGGGGTACTTAGCTTTAGTGAAGACTTCGGTTCCGAAACTCTAACTCGAATATTTCAGGAGTTGCCCCACCGGCACTTGCTAAATGCTTCTGCTTCGGGCACCGCACGGCAAGAAAGACTGAAGAAAATGGCATTGGCTACTTGTTTTATACCCCCCCCCCCCCGACGACCTGACGTCATGGAAGAGGAGACAGCAACCGACACAGGACCCAAGACTTTGGAATTCAGGCTGACTGACGGCAACCTGCCAGCAGATTGCAACAGTGAAACACTATCATCTGCAGGTTCCACAGTTGAAGCATCTCACGGCATACCAGACTCAGAATGGGTCTCAGTAGAGGCTTGCGAATCAGAAGTAGCGGGCATCAGGGGCTGCGAAAGCGCCTCACTGAGTACCGGCGAACTGGCAACTAGCTTAGGGAAGGGTCGTCAGCAGCTTTGGACCTAGGCGGCCTGTCTTTGTCTTTATCTTTGCGTTTTTTTCGAAATGTCGGTAGTCTGATAGTTGACAGAAGACACATCAGGATAATTGAACCAAGCACCAAAATATTTAGAAGAGTAAATATAACTATGATGGATAGTTTGTGGTTTAAATAAGGCACAAAACAGACAGCGAGGTACGTCGTGGTCTGGGCCTAGGCAAGGAATACAGTACAAATGAAAATCTTTATGAGGGTATTTGCTTTCCACAAGTGATGCAATTATTTTACTTTTACTGACATCAGTTAAGAGCAAGAAAAAGTTTCCCCAACAGGGTACTTAGCTTTTAGTTGAAGACTTTGGTTCTGAAACTTGAAAATGAAAATTTCAGGAGTCCGCCGACCGGCACTTGCGAACTGCTTCTGCTTCGGGCACCGCTCGGCAAGAAAGACTGATGTAATGGTGTCGGCTGCATGTTTTATATCCCTACCTGACATCATGGAAGGAGGGACAGCAACCGATGCAGGACCCAAGACTTTGTTAATTAGGCCGACTGAGGACTACCTGCAAAGCAGATCACCCCAAATGTAATGACTGCAACAGTCTGTGCGAGTCGAACTGACTTGTACTGGATCCTATCTGATCTTGCAGGACCTCCTGGATGACCCTTTTCTCTAGCAGTGCTTTGGATGGGAATTACTGCTTCCCTCTGACTGGGTGCATCATCTGGGAATTTTCTTGAAGTTGGAGGAAGGGAAAATGGTATTATATAACCTCCAGAAATTATCCTCTGCACCCAAGTATCTATTTCTAGCCAGAAACTCTGGTGTAGGGAAAGTCAACCCTTGATTGCCTCCAGGGAAATCAGGCGCTCTCTCTCAGGAACATTGGAAGGGTATTATCAAAGAATCAATCTCTGGACCCTTGGTTTTGTGGGCCACCTCTGCTGTGGGGGCAGCATCTACCATTGTAGTTTCACCCATCTACCCCTGGAGGAAATACCTCCAAGTGTGTCCTGGAAAGGTTCCTGGGACTTTTTGAATCACCCTACCTCGTTGATTCCTGGAAAAGGATCTTAGAGGAGTGGAAAAATGTATGCCCATACATGGTCTTTCCATCCTTTTCACACCTGGATAATGTCTCTTACCTTGGGGCCAAACAAAGACATGCCATCAAAAGGAGCACTGACGAACAGACTTGAAGGGCCCCACAAAATCACATAGGTGCACCCAGGCATGACTCCTTAAGAAAACGCCTGAACCCAGTCCCCTTGAAGTTCCTTCACTTACGTTCGTAATGAGTCTCATGGAAGAATCTGAAATAGATTGCAGGGTAGCCAAATGAGAAGTCATACACTTGCACTTCTTCAGAAACTGATCCTGAGATGGTGTCAGAAAGTTCCTTAATGATATCTCACTGTAACTTGGTGAAATGTGTTAGATAGTTCAGTGACCTTAAAGCAAAGGTCGCTGACGCATAGCAACACTTCCCAAACCTGTCAATCACCTGAGACTCCCTGTTTGGGGGGGGGGGTGAACAATGGAACTCTCCTCGGCAAGTTCCTTTTTAGTGGCCACCACCAACACGACCATGGCAACAAGCACCTCTTTTGCCCAAAGCTGCTTATCCTCCGGTGCTGCCATAATTTTGTCAGGTCTCTGAGGTATTGCTTCAATGGTGTTGGGACCCCTCCATGCCCACAGAGAGATTAACAAAATAAGCTCATCAGCAGGTGGAATCACCCAGGAGGTAGACAGGCCAGTACCAAATGCCTCCAAGAATACAGACTTCAGATGAAGGGTTGCTGGGCTTTCCAGCCATCTCTTTCAGGATTTCAAGGATGTCTTCGAACGACGTCATCATGAGGTGACCATGGGGATTAGTCACCTTCAAAGTCTGAATCTTTTGTGATAGACTTCTGGGGAATCCAAGTGCTTCCGCTTGCACTTCTTAGGAACCTCTTCAGTGGGATACTCTGGGGAAGTAACAGAAGTCAGGGACACCCTGTTGGGAGCCCTGGAGTTTTGGTACCAGCTGTCCCTGTGAAGAGAGGAGTCTCTCCAAACGCAGAATTGAGCAAGGCTGCAGACTTTGGATACGTGGTGGTTGGAACTGTCTACGTTGCCATGGCAGACTATGCTATCTCCAGAACATCAAAGGCAGAGCCCCCCCAAGGCAGGAGTCTGAGCGAAACTTAACATGTGCCAAGGCTCCGAGGTGAAGACTATCCAAAAACTTCAGAGTAACTACGGAGTTGACTAACACTTCGGCTCCATAAATTCTCCAGATCCGATTGAACTGAAATGCACAAAGCAAGTCTCAGAGCCCGACAGCTCATACCCAAGGACTCTCAGCCCATGCTAGGAGTCAGAGGAAGAACTCATATGGGGGGGGGGGTTTGTAGTGGAAGATCAGACCTCCTGGCACAAAGGGGGTAGGAGCCAAAGGGATACCGGTCGAGCTCTGTGCCAGGAAAATTCTCACCAGTCCCCCCACCCTGGAAATTACAGGTGGAGACTTGGGGTGTTTCTAAAAAGGAAGGGACCTTGTAGGGGACAGGGTCCATGGAAGGGGAATATCTGGTCCTTGGTAAGAATTAGGCTCGATGGACTGGACAATGTCCAACTGATCTGAGGCAGACTGATTTGATGTTTGTTTCAGATCTGACGTTGAGATCTGATCCAATAATTCTTGTTGGTTTGGATCAGAGGATGTAGTCCGAACCAACAGAGATCTTTTCCTAGACTGATCTGATGCCCTTGAAGAAGTAGTGGAAGGGCTCGGAGATGGTGATTTGGATTTCTTAAGATTTCACAGGTGAAGCTCCACATAAAGCCTCTTCAAAAAAGGAAGGAAGCAATCCTTTGAGAAGTTTATTTTTCCTTTTCATAACAGCTCTGGGATTAAACCCATGGCATACGGCTCAGTCTGTCAGTGCAGGTGGCCTAAGCAGTATACAAAAAGTATGCGCATCAAAAAGGAATTTTGTGCCAACGAGACGTTTTTGAACCTTGCAGGGATTTTCTCTGTCAGCCATACTCCAAAATTAAATCAGTAAAACAGAAATCAACAGAAACGTAAAGTGAAAATTTGTTTTATCTTTAATCAGCTATAGAAGAAAATACCAGAAATGGTGACTTAAAACTACACAATCACAGGAAGGGGAGAGAAAGAATACGAACAATAGTATTCAAGAGTATGGGAAATATGACAGAAGAGAGAAAAGGTAGATTAATAACAATAGGCAAGAGACAGAAAACAGACCTAAAAATTAAACAAGTTTAGATAAGGAAGTATTAATTTTGATAAATATCACTTAACTCGAGTGTAGCAGGAACCACGTCTTTCGCTCCAAGCAGCAAATGAGACATGGGGTACTCTGGGTTGGTGCATTGTGGGCAAGGGAGAAACTCTAGAGTTTTTGGTTGCCATGAGCTTTAGCAAAGGCCTAGTCAGATCAGAGGGATTGGATCCAAACACATAAGGCGAGGACAGAATGAAAACTGACATTTGATCAAACCTTTTCCATTTACTTTTATAACCTATCCTACTGGAAGCCTTATGGCAAAAAATATGACAGATGGGAGAATAGAGCCTGGACTGTCTAGCAATCAACAGAACTAGAAAAACCATGCTGTCAACTTGGCCTGAAATGTCCAGATGAGTCATGCTTGCCTGGTGAGACAAGTGGTCTGTAGTTGGATCCAGAATCCAGGGAGGATGTAAAACATGAGGCCAAAGGAATGGAAACCAGATCTGACAACGCCAGTAAGGGGCAATGAGGATAACTGTGCTCTTTAATAGAGATGCCTTCTGGAGAAATTTGGAAATTAGGGGTAATGAGGGATAATTATAAAGGAGATCAGGGACCAACTGTCAACTACACCATCCATCAGGGACCCCCCCCCAATGGGGGAATCAGGGCAAACAACCTGCTGCACTTGGTGAGGGGAAAAGCGAATAGGTCGCAGCATGGTTTGCCTCACTGATGGAAAATAATCTCTGCCACATTGATACTGTGAGACCACTCATGAGGCATGAAAATGGGCCTGCTTAATTTATCTCCGGCTGCAATCACGTTGGACTTCCACAGGATGTGCACTGCTATCAAAGCAAATGGAGAAGATAGTCCATTGCCATACTCTCAGCTTCTTGACAAAGAGGGCAACAAATGGTCCCACGTTGTTTATAGACCAGACTACAGACATTGGTCGGTCTGAATAGTGATCGGCCTGAGTCGGGGAGGATATCTTGAAAGGCCTGCAACACTAGGATAGCTCTCAATTATAGGACACTGATATGCAAAGTTGAGACCTCTTTGGGGGACCATATGCCTTGTATTGTCCTTCCCAAGAAATGACCCCACACCCAGTGTGAAAGGCATCCTTGGTCACTGTGGCCTTGAGTTGAGGGAGAACAAAGGGAAGGCCTTCTTGTATTTGACTAGAGAGAACTCACCAGAGAAGGTAATTCTTGCATGCTTGACTTGCCTCGACTGGCATGGATAATAGGTGCTGGAGAATACACCACTGAGTTGCAGTGTCCACTGGAGGATTTTCATATGGAACCTGACCAGTGGTACAGCAGTAGTCTAGATACACTGGCAAAGAATTCCGAATAATCTTTTTGACTTGGAATTGAATAGTTTGAAGCAGAGTGAGGGAGAGAAGCTATTTTGACTGGCTGTATTGAAATGAGCACTGATGAATTTCAAAGTTTGTTGGCTTGAGTTGAGATTGTTGTAACTGACAGATATCCCCAGACAACAGCACAGCTGCAGCAGTCCCCTTGCTTTAATTAGTTGATGCCTGGTTGGAATGGAGAAGCCAGTTGTCCAGGTATGGATGAACACACAGAATCCTAACAGTCTCAGGTGAGCTGCTACTACTGCCATACAATTGGTGAACACCCTGGGGGCGGTGCTGAAATCAAAGGGCAGAGATCTGAACTTGTAATGATTGGCTCCCAGCCGGGAAAAAAAAAAAAAAAGATCATCTGGATCGCCTGTACATTTTGATAAGGTAGTATTACAGCCTTAAGAGCTACTGAGCACATCCAGTCATCCTTGTGCAGAAACAGCAGAATGGACTGAACCATGACCATCTGGAACTTTGCAGAGATCCCAAATTGGTCTCAAGTCCCCTGTATTTTTTGGCACTAAAAACCTTGAATAAGCTCCGCACTCTCTCTGGTCGGGGGGACCCCTTGGATGATTTTTCCAGTAGTCCCCCCCTCCCCCCCAATGCTGCTGCTTCCCTTTGACTGGGTGGAACACAGAGAATTTTATTTGAAACTGATGGAGGGGATGGGAAAATTTTACGATATAACCTCTGGATATCCTTTACACCCATGAATCTTGTGGGATTTCTAACCAGGTGCAGGAAAAGATGACCCCCGACTGCCTCCACAGATGTAAAGTTGGACCTCCATTCAGGAGCACTGATAGGATCAGTCTGAGATATACAGGCCACCTCTGCCACAGGGACAGATTATATGTACTCCCCCCTCTGCCCCTGGGCTCTCTCCATATGCATCTTGAAAGGGACCTTGGGATTTCTTGAACCATATTTTTGTACCACCTCCTAGGTTTCTAGAAAAGGACTGTTGAGCAGAAAAATGTATGCCCACAGCAGACAGTTTTCCCCTCTTGTTCCCACACAGCAATTGCGTCTTTCACTATGGGGCCAAACAATGAGGTTCCATCAAAGGTGCACTGAGGAAAGATTTGAAGGGTTCTGCAAATTCACACAAGCGCATCTAGGGCCTGAACATGCCACCTGTAAGTAAGGTACCTTCAAGCAGCATGAGAGAGAACCCTCACAGATTAAATAGAAATGGACTGGAGAGTAGCCAGCTGTGAGGAAATGGACTCCCTTCCTCAGAAATATGGTTAGCTCATTGGTCAAATCTCTCTGAAGCCTTGGGAAACATGCCAAATAATTCAGCGACACAAGAACAAAGGTCACCGAGGCAGATTCCCTTCCCAAATGTTTTAATTTATTTAACATGTGTTTACCAGGAAAGTTGGGCTTGGAACAAAGCCAATTTTCAGCAAAGGCTGGGGGGGGGGGGGGGGGGGACGACGACGACATTCCAGATGCATGTTTTTGTAACATGGGAAGGAACTGGAACACCCAGGGGAAACCAACACGAATGCAGGGAGGACATGCAGACTCCGCACAGAAGGCACCCCAGCCAAGAATTGAACTAGAGAAGCTCTTGCTATGAGGTGTCAATGCAACCGCTGCACCACTGCCCCATCTGTCTGCCCAGCGACCTAGATTCCCTGTTAAGGAGACGGACAGAGTAACCACTGCCAATTCCTTTGCACCACTTTACTCCAGTGTGGTCGATCTTTAGTTGGCACACGGATCCTGTCAGGTCTCTTGGGTGTAGGCTCAGCTGTGCCTGGTTCCTTCCACACCTATCAAGAAAATCTAGGAACTCATCAGTGGGTGGCGTACCCAAGGAGGTAGACAGGCTAGATCTGAAGGCCTCCAAAAATGCAAGATTCCTTTTGGGAAGGGTTATTGGGGGACTAACCCCCTATGTGCGAGAAGCTCTAAGATGTCTCTGAATGAGACATCAGGTGGTGACCTAGGGGACCCTTCCCCCTCAAAAATCAAGATCTTTAGTGACACTGTTTCAGAGAGACTAAGTGCCTCCTTTTGCTCTTTTCTCTGAGAGACCTCCTTGGTGGGGTACTCCAATGAGGTATTGGAAGAGGTCTGGTGACTTGTTTGGGCTGGCTCTTGCTGTGGAATGGATGGAGGCAGCTCTGGAAGCAAAACCGAATGAGACAGGCAAGTCTGATCAGATGTGGACAGTGCTGTCTGAACTCTAGGTAAAGAGAAAACTCTCCACTATCACAGCCAAGCTATCTTAACGCCGATGCTCTGAGGGGAAAAGACAGCAACAAATTTGGAGTCTAATCCAACACCCCAAGGCTGGCACAGATGCTCAGAGTGTCATCCAGCTGTGAGGTACTCAGGGCCAGACAGCTCAGATAAATTACTGGAGTTAAAGAAGCCAATATTTTCAGATCACAGGATGACTATTTCAAGGCTTTCGGGTCAGACTGCTACGAAACTGAAACATGGATCAGAGCAGCAGCTATCACAGGAGATGTGGCTCTATGGAGGATCTCTGGACCCAACAGCGTCAGAGACAAAAGAACTACCATTTGAATGTGTCCTGAGAAACTATCATCCTAGCTATATCTGCTTCCGATAGTCACCCAGACTGAAGAGAGAAAGCAGTAGAAGCTGGCCTGAAATTAAGTCATTTAGACTGTTCAAGAAAAGGTGAAGGGAGTCTGGATGGGATCTGCTCAGAGTTCAAAGGTGAAGAATGGATCCTGGGAGAACTTTCACATATTAACTTTAGATCAGACACTATCAGATCAGATTTCCTCTGAAGATGGAGCTAAAGATGAAGATGAAGCAGAAGGAAGATCCAGAGATCTCTTATGAGACTCTGACCACAGAACTGCCCTTTTTCTCATCAAGGGTTTGAGCTCCAATAGCCATAGAAGAAAGTTTAGAGAGAATTTGACCCCCAAGAATCCGTTTGTTCCATCAACAACATGTAAGTTGAAGCCCTTACATACATTACATTCAACGTCTAGGTGCTTAGGGCCTAGACAACACACACATTCAGTGTGGGCATTCAAATTATGGATTTTATGCCCACATGCCACACATTTCTTAAAGTTGGACGGCTTGTCAGATGTGTTGAAAAAGAAACAAAGGCTTTTTTTGTGAGAGAAGAGAAAATTTCCAACAATAACAAGTACTACGAAAAGATTAAAAGCATAAGAAATAGGATTACCAACAATGGTATTAACAGTACTTGCCTCTTTCGGCTTTTCCTGGTTAGGGGTCGCCATAGCGGAACTCTGGTCCGCTAATGATTGGCAGTAGATTTTTACGTGCCAAGTTGCCAGCCCTGACGCACAACCTTCAATGAAGGTACGCCCATTCACGCACGTCTCCACACAGAAGACGCTCTAGCTGATTATCGAACAGGACGTCTTACTGTGAGGCGACAATGCTACCGCAGCACCACCAACGCAGTTAATGGTATTAACAGTACTAAAAGTATATAAAAATATATATATAGTGATAAAGGAAGGCAAAAGTAGTACTATACAGCAGCACAGATATTAAAGAAAAAGTTTGAGAAAGTTAACCTTTATAACAATACGATAGCTATATAAAAAGCTTGAAAGCTTGCAATCTATGTCTGATCGTATGTTAGGTGGCTGAGGCATTACAGGTAAAGGGAGAAGCTCCTGAGTTCACGTGCTCTACAATCTCGAAGAAGCAGCTGAGTTGGATTAGACCCTAACCCGACTTGGAGAATGAATGCAAATTACATCGGATCTTGTAATTTTGAGAAAGGTGTTGAAAAAAGAAAGGTCCAATACAAGTCTTGAATCATAGTTCTTTCTGGAAACAGCCTTGGTAGGGGTAGTCTCTCTGGTACTTGGGTAAAAGAAAGATTTCTTAAAATCTTGCATTATCTTACCTTTCTCATGCAAGGTCTTGAAAAATTCCACAGCAACATAACCGAAAAGATGTTGAGTTTTTTTTTTTTGGGGGGGGGGGGTTCAGAAGCTTAGCTCTGCTCTCCAGGTAAAGGCTGAAGTTTAAGCTAGGAAAATCTGCAAACAAAAAACCCAGCAGCAGCTGCAACAACATCATAGCTGCCATTTAACAGAATGCCTAGCAACCTAAGAAGCAGACTCGAGTAATGCAGAAGATTTTGTGTAACAGTAGTCTACATCTAAAAATGTTGAATAAATTAGCAGGAATGGCCAGAAGATATCTGATCACATAGATCTGGTAAGGGTAGCAGAGGCATTTAGCTATTGGCCTATGTATCAACAGATTTATCTAAAAAGTAGGCAAAACACTAGTAGAGAGTTTAGGATGTTTTTCAGGGGAAATGGAAGCAGGTGAATCCCAACAGTCTGGCACCTTGCAGAATCTATCAGGTTTATTTGGGGTAGATGCCATAGACTCAAAGACACAATGACCTCCAATTAAGTCCTAAACCATGGACATCAAGCAGATATCTATTTGCACCTTTTTTAGTTTGCCCTGGAACCTTAACCTTGTAGCTTTATTTGCAGTTGTGTGAAGATTATGCATTACTGCAACATTTAAGCATTGATTACTCCAGTTCCAAAAGCAGAATCACTTATTACATCTTTACTGGTAAATTTCTGCATAATTTGGAGCCTTGGTCTCTGGTAGAATTGCAGTAGTGGCAGTTTTGTGAATTCTGCTCCAGGATTTGAGCTTCAATGCTTTCTATAGCTGTGTATATACCTATGTAGTTGCATTGCAATGCCTGTTTACATTGTTGCTGGCTTTCCTGTTCTTTGACTCTGCCCCAGCCAATCATTCAGGCATTAAGCTAAGTTTCCAAAATTATAACCATAGGACTAGAGCTCCAGTACGAATCCCGCCTCTCCCAAACCTCCTATCATTCTCTTGTTATGGTTATAGAAATGTCTCTAGCTCCAGCCCCTTATGGCAATCTAACTTCCATAGTGCCTACCCTCTTTCATTGCTAGTCAGTATTTTCCCAACCATTGTTCTCAACATATCCACAAAATTAAGTGCCCACACAGCAAACCAGTACTGCAATCGAGTAAACCTCCCTCACTACAAACTGTGTCCAGCACATTAAAATAGCACCACTATCAAATCTTAGCACACTCTAACCTAGCCTAGTGCCAAATACCAGACACCACCAAAGGGGACCTCTATATAACTCAGTGCACAAACTGCAGCTGCTCTCTCAAATACAGGTCCAGACAACATGGATATGAAATTTCCAAATGTCTTCATAGCCATGTTAGTAGATACGAGCATCCTGAGACAATGTAGCACTTGGCTCATGTTCACAGACAACCATTTAATACTTAAACAGTATGTGAGAGATGTGCACACACAATTTTGCTGGAGGCAAAAATCTCACATACAAACAAGGTTGTGAAGAAAACACAAAATACATCCATCACACACACACCAACCTATGCTGAGGCACTAAAAAGCAATCTTGCCAAACCTCAGAGACCCAACACCTATCCTCAGCAGTCTCTAAAGCACACCACCAGTACACACAAGCCTGTAACCAGTGGAATCCCCAGAAGCAATTTAAGCAAGCCAACACAGTACCATTGACTCTTGTCATAGGGGACTCTACTGTACAATGCACAGATGTTTTGTTCTTTATCTGGAGCCAGAATTTGCCAATGTTATTTTATTTTACATTTGTTGACCGGGATAGTCCAACTGGATGCATGTCCATTTTCAGCGGAGGCCCGGGGAGAAAAGCTCCAAGGGTAAGCATATACAGCATTACATAATACCAGCATTACATATTACAAACTACTTACAGAGATTACATAAGTAAGCAAGTTAAACAAGTTCCACAGGTTAAAGTTAATCCTGAGCGCAAGTCAGGATTAAATTAAATTACACAGTAAACTGGTTAACAGATTTTTATACATTCTAGAGAGAGTTAGCCAGGCTTGATAAACTGACAGCCAGTGACAAATGTTGTTTGAGTCTAGTTTTAAATTGACCTAAGGTGGAAAGTAAGGTAATATCCAGGATCTACTTACAGAGTTTGCAAAGAGAGTCACCGGCTGTGTTATTAATTTTGCTAGTCTGAATTAGTAGTTTGTTAAAGGATCGAAGCGGTCTAGGATTGTTATAGGGGGTGATTGTCCGGATTATAGAGGATTTTATAGGCCATAATCAGTTGGTTATACTGGATTAGGCTGGGTAGTTCAAGCCACCCAAGCTGATTTAGATTGATGCAATGATGTGTCCTAAAAGGCAGCCCAGTGGCAAACCTGGCAATGTGGTTGTAGCAAATTGAGAGTTTAAGGATAGTCTTGTTTAAATTCGACAGTAGAGGGGATGCATACAGAAGGGTTGAAAGAAGATGAGAGTGAGCTATGGCAATTTTAGCTGGAGGGGTTAGGAAGGCTTATTCTATAAAGTGACCCTAGTTTTTTATTGATGGTTTTGATAGTTTGGTTAATATGTAGGTCGAATTTTAGATCATCTATGATGACACCTAATAGTTTTGTAGAGGGGTCAGGGGAGATTATTGCGCAATCATTTGAATTTATGGTAAAGGTGAAAGCGGTAGACCTAAAAGTTGGTAAAAAATAACAAAATTTTAGTTTTTTGGGGATTTAGGATCAGACGATGTTCAGAAAGCCAGTTTTCTACTGTATTAAAGGTGGTCTGGGTAGCTGACCATAACTCTACTGGAGATGTGGCTGAGCAAATCAGAGTAGAGTTATCAGCATACTGGATACAGTTATGCACACACACTCAAGTCAACTAACAAGTAATACTAGGATCTGTCACTAACGGGTACCAGTAGGATTCTGTCCTGCTCCATGTGGGTGTTAATGACCAAAGACGTACTTCCCCAGACTACATGAAAAGATGCATTGTTGATCTCTCTGAAAGTGCGTCTCAGGCAGGTATGTGCCTTGCACTGCGCAACATTATACCTCTACCAAGGATGATGCTACAGTAATAAAAAACAGTGGAATTCAATAAATGGCGTAGTTTCTGGGTGTCTTTCTAGATGGATTAAATTATTTGTCAGTATAGGAGGAGATGGTTAGCAAACCACATTGCTTTGCAAAGGACTGTCTGCACCCCTCTCCCCCCAGGCTTCTGAATATTGGATAAAGGTATCCAGCTCAAGTGACTTCTTTAGGTAATTCCAAACTGACCAACTTAATGATATAGCAAATAAAACTCAAAGAAACCTGAAGGTGTTACTGCTCAATGCTAGAAGCCTAAACAAGAAACTCCACACCCTACAAGCTCTCCTTGTTCTGGAGAATATAGACATCTGCGCCGTTACCAAGACAAGGTTTAAATCTTCAGACAGTGCTCCATGAGTTCAGGACTTCAGTGCCTTCCACAAATTTAAACCATCAACTGCACAGACAGGGACAAAACATTAGCAACAAGCATAAATCTATATTGGTTAAACAGGACAATGGGCTGGAATTTATCCATATGCTAAGCACCATAGACAAAGTGCCACAGCATATCCTAGCAAGGTATAGGTGGACCCTCTTTGTCCCTAGAATCCCATAGCTCATACCTAGATCTACTGGGGACACATCATTAAGCCAAACACCCTACTCATGGGAAACTAACCCTGTACAGACTGGGAAACACACTGTCACATACTCACAGACAACTATTCCTGGACTTTAACACACCTGACCAGAAAATGCATACACCCACCAGAGTTTCAAAAGTACTGGACCTAGTAAACACCAATATGGGGGAGCACTGCACCAGTGTCATATCCTCAATGGTGAGGTAGGACCACAAAGCTATCTCCTTTGAAACACTAACCTCAGCAAACTCTAACACTTAGGAAATATTCCAAAGCAAAAATACATCTTAAGTGAAAGCTTGTCAAAATTCAATGCCCCTTCCATCCCAGAGTTCACAGCAGCACAAGCGGAATTGCTCAGAGACCATATGCAACCATGAAACTGGTTGCAGGGGCTACTTTACTTAATAGAAGCAAGCCAAAAACAAACTAAAACCCCCAATGGTGGAATCCTAACCTTAATAAAGTATATAGCAAAATAAAGTCACGGCTAAAATCAAGAGCATCTCCCACAAGGACAAGAGCTCTAAAATTAAACAGGAATCTAAGAGGACCAGTTAAGTCCAACAAGGCCACTTACAAGGACAAGACGGCCTTACAGGCTAAAGACAACACAAGGCCTCCTACAGCTATGTCCAAAACATCAAAGGGAACACAACAGTATGTTGAACTGGTGGTCAATAAGCCCACCTTCACCCAGCAGAGCGACATAGCAAATTAGCTGGCTGACAAATTCAGCTCAACTTCAACCCCGCCTCCAATGAAATACCTACTAGCATATACCCCACCCCCAACTATTAACGGGGAGTAGGTTCTGGTGGCACACATGCCAAAATCACAGCCTCAATGGGCCCCAACATTATCCCGGGATGCCTCTTCAACAGCTTGAAACATAACCTATCAGGACTTTAGTCACTTTTCAACTACAGTTCAAGACAGACTTTGTACCACAAGAACTGAGGACTGCGGTGGTTATACCATTTCACAAGGGTGGACCATCAACAGTCCCCAGAAACTACAGACCTATTTTTGTCTAATATGCAAAGCCAGTGAACAAATGATCATTGAAACAATCAACAAAGACATATGCAGCTTTCAGGTACTTGGACCCAAACCAGTTTAGATTCAAGGGAAGGTCATATGCCCACTATACCTGGTAGACTTTGAGAAGGTCACCAAGGCAATGGATAAGGGGAAATGGTGCATACAGCCTACCTTGATCTGGCTAAAGCATTCAATACAATACCCTACTAGGGTATAGTTGACAAACTCAGAACTGGGCATAAACCTCTACATAACTTGGACTGCCAGCTGGCTCAGACAAGGCCCAGGAAGGCACAACTGGTGATATCACCTCCACTAAGAGACTGGTCACCAGCAGGGTACCTCAGGGCTCCATGCTGGGACCACTCCTATTTAGTACCTACTTCGCAGACAGAAAGGCTAACGTCAAGGGACTTTAGATGACTAAGCTCGGCAGAGGACTACTAATTGGGAGCCATTACATATCCCCCCATTAAACATCTTACAAGATGGTTTAACAGACACGACTGGTGCCAAAGTCACTAACAAACTCATTGCAAAGAAATGCATTATACTGCCTGTTAAAAAAGCTGACACCCAGGCTAATTACTCCAATAAGACACCCCCAAGAGTTGACCCAGTTATCAAAGGGGGATCTGGCATTTAACCAACGTGCAGCTAAGGTAGTAAGACAGTCATTGTATGTAGCCCAACTTAGAATTTAAGGCATGGCAACCAGGTCCAAGGAAATCACAGTGCCACCTTATTTGGTCCTTATCCGACCCATCATTGAGCATAACTGTCTCCTTTGGCATGTACCTGATTAGACCTACACCACAGCTGGAACACTAATGGGTTCCTTACTAGGAGGATCAGTGGCATAAACTTTTAGTTATGTACTTACCATAACTTTAGATGTTTGGGATCCATCTCGCCTACATTCTGTACTGATGGGTTCGGAGCCGATCCTCGGCTCCGACTCGGCACGCTATGCTATAGAGCGAAGTCTCTTACTGGCTGAGCTATTCTATATCCCAGGATGCACCACCACTACTTCCCCATATCTTGTTTGTCCGCACTCATGCACACACACATAACTGTTTATATAACATTGCCAGATGTTTCAAGATGAAACAATAGTACTCGGACCGTCCGGTCTCTTCTGATCTCCAAGGCAGCAGGGGGAAGGAGGGTGGGTAATTAGGAATGTAGGCGAGATGGATCCCAAACATCTAAAGTTATGGTAAGTACATTGTAGTGGGAAATGAAGGTGTGCGGAGAAGACCACGTAGCCGCAGCACAAATGTCGCTAATGGCAAGCTTAGAATGGAATGCTACTGAAGTAGCCATAGCTCTTGTAGAGTGAGCTTTGACAGAGGTTGTAAGCTCTTTATTAGAAGAGGAATAAGCCTGACTAATACAGTCCCTGATCCACTTGGCAATAGTGACCTTTGTGACGGCTTTGCCCAATTTATTGTCCGAAAAGGACACAAACAATTGATCTGTTTTCCGTGTTTGTTGGGTCCTATCTAAATAAAATCGCAATTGCCTGTGAACATCCAATGTGTGGAAGATGTATTCTGCTTTGTTTGAGTACTTTGGGAAGAAAACTGGAAGTTCTAATGACTGTTGCAGGCAAAAACTGGAACAAACTTTAGGGACAAAGGATGGGTTAGGCCTGAGGGATACTCCATCTTTGTGAAAAACCAGGTACGGTGGTTTGACAGATAGAGCTTGAAGCTCTGAAACCCTTCTGGCTGAAGTAATCGCGACCAGAAAGGCAGTTTTCCAAGAAAGAAATTTCAAATCACAGGTTGCTGCCGGTTCGAAGGGGGAAGAGGTTAAGGCACGTAATACCACATCGAGATCCCATGGAGGAGCAGGATGAGAAATCGGAGGTCGTAAAAGCGCAGCACCTTTGATGAAGGTTTTTACACAATCTGTTGCTCATCAAAGGTGGGTTTATAGATTCATAAAAATTGGAAATAGCTGCCAATTGGACCTTGATGGTAGAGACTGAAGAACCTTGATTGAATAGGGAAGTTAGAAACTTCAGGACTTCTGACACCGGGACAGTGATGGGATCTAGACCCCGGAGTTGAGCCCAAACAGCAAATTTCTTCCATTTGCTAGTATACAATTTCCTAGTGGCAGACTTGTGGGCCGAGGATAAGATGCGTATGACTTCCGGGTCTAAAGTATGATTTCTGACTATAGTCGGAAGAGGAGGAGCCAAGCTGTTAACTTCAAAGTGTGAAGGGACTGATGGAGCTGTCCCGACTGATGAATTAATAGGTCCGGGATCTGATCCAGGAACCATGGACTGTCCAGTGCATACTTCCGAAGATAGGGAAACCATACCTGACGAGGCCAGTAGGGGGCAACTAAAATCATTTTGCTCCCTAAGTGAGTCGCCTTTTGGATCACTCTGGGAAGGAGGGGAACTGGAGGGAAGGCGTATAGCAAGCCGGTGGGCCAAGGATGGGCTAAGGTGTCCATGGGAATCTCCCCCGGAGCTGGAGTGAGAAGAATTTTCTGCACTTCGCGTTCAGCGGGGTTGCGAAAAGGTCGCAACAAGGAGTTCCCCATCTGCTGAAGATCTGAGTTGCCACTGCATCGTTCAGAGACCACTCGTGAGGAGAGAGAATAGTTCTGCTTAGTCTGTCGGCTATCACGCTGGATCTCCCAGGGATATGAGTCGCTACCAGAAAACGTCTGGTCGCCACTGCCCATTCCCAGACTCTCATGGCCTCTCTGCAAAGGGGGTAGGATCTGGTCCCTCCCTGCTTGTTCAGATACCAAACTACTGACATGTTGTCGGACTGAATGGCAATTACGCCCCGAGGGAGGTAATCGTGGAGGGCTTGTAGAGATAGAAGCACCGCTCTCATTTCTAGAATGTTGATGTGAAGGAGACTCTCATCGGAATGCCAATTGCCTTGGACTGACCTGCCCAAGTAATGCCCCCCCCACCCCGTCTGGGAGGCGTCCGTCGTCAAAGTGGCCGTAGGAGGAGGTGGAACGAAGGGTCGTCCCTGATCCAGATTGGAGGACACCAGCCACCAGCGAAGGTCCCGTTTGCAGGTTTCCGTGATCCGTATGAGGTGACAGAGTGAGATCCTGAAAGGACCACTGGGTCGATAGGAGCCACTGGAGAATTCTCATATGCAATCTTGCTAAGGGGACTAGGAGAACAGTGGCCGACATGGAGCCTAATAGCTGCAGGACCATCCTGGCTGGGGCTTTGGATTTGAGAAGCAAGGCTCGGACTTGAGCCTGTATAGTCTGTATCCTTTCTGTAGGAAGATAGACCCGCATTTGGTTTGAGTCTATCTCTACTCCGATGAACCTTATGCGCTGAGATGGCAGCAACACAGACTTTGGCCAATTGAAGGCGATTCCAAGGGAAGTGCCTAGTGATATGGTGGCTGCTAGGTTTTGCAATAGTAGACGCCTGGAGGTGGCAGTCAGGAGCCAGTCGTCCAAATACGGAAACACCTGGAATCCTAGACTCCTCAGGTGAGCAGTCACTACCGCCAAACATTTGGTGAACACCCTGGGGGCTGTGGTGAGACCAAAGGGCAGTGCACAGAACTGAAAATGACCGTCTCCCAGGCTGAAGCGCAAATGTCTCCTGGACGCCTGATCTATCAGGATGTGATAATAGGCGTCCTTGAGATCTATGGAGCACATCCAAACACCTTTCTCCAGCAGTGGGAGAATGGATTGTAAGGTGACCATTCGGAACTTGGACTTCTTGACTGAACGATTTAGGTTGCCGAGATCCAAAATGGGCCTCAAGTCCCCGGTCTATTTTGGCACCAAAAAGAATCTTGAGTAAGTCCCCAATCCGATCTGGTCTGCGGGGACCGGTTGGATGACTCCTTTTTGAAGCAGCTTTGAGATTTCGAAGGCTGCGATTTCCCGTTGACTGGGTGGCGGGTCCGGGATTTTCCTGGACGGTGGAGGGGTGTGTGAAAAGGGGATGAAAACCTCCGGCGATGATTCAAAGCACCCATCGGTCCTGAGCGATACCCTCCCAGGCTTTTAGGTGCCTTGAAAAACGACCCCCGACTGGCTCCGGAGCTGCACAGTCGGGCAATCCTTCAGGGATTGTGGAAGGCTGAAGAGCCACGAAAGGACTCGCGGTCTCCAGTGTTGCGGGGGCCTCTGCCGCCTCTGGGACGGCGTCTTCCAGAAAAATTTCCCCCTCCTCTGCCTCTAGAAGGGGGATCGTCCTGCTGCGAGGCATAAGACTTCTGGGATTTACGGAACCACATTTCCCTTCCTCTTTTAGCCTTGGGGTAAGGCCGAAAGGGAGTGGAAAACCGTGCCCCTACGGCAGTCAAAGTCTTACCTTCTTGCTTACAGCGGGTCAATGTGTCCTTTACCTTGGGTCCAAACAAAGAGGACCCATCAAAGGGAGCGTCGGCAAAGGAAGACTTAAAGGCTTCCGCAAAATGACACAGGCGGAGCCAGGCTTGCCTCCGTAGAGCAACACCCGTACCCGCCGCTCTACTCGCCCCCTCGGCTGCATATGAAATGAGCCTCATGGACGAGTTTGATATCGATGACAGAGTAGCCAACTGAGAGCCAACCGTCTGGGCCAGCTGCTCAGGTAGGTTACCCAAGAGGGTATCTGAAAGCTCCTTGATCAGATCCCTCTGAAATCGAGTGAAGTGCGTCAAATAGTTCAGGGACCTTAAGGTAAAGGCTGCTGAACTGAGGGTGCGCTTTCCCGTACCGGTCCATGCTCCTAGACTCCTTATTAGGAGGATGGACGGACGTCGAAGCCTCTGCTACATCTTGTTGGGTAGCAGATGCCACCACCAGGGCATCTACAGCCACACCTTTGGTCAGAAACTCCTTCTCTGGGGGTGCTGATAAGAATTTATTTGGGCGAGCCGGCACCGGTTCCACAGAGTCTGGATGCTCCCACACCCTTCGACAGATCAAATCTAGGAGCTCGTTGAAAGGCGGAGACACCCAGGAGGCGGAGGGCTGAGCCCCGAAGGCCTTGAGGAACACCGACTCGTCAGCGGAAAGGGGTTTGGAATGCCAGCCGTCTCGTTGTTTGAGGGCTTCCAAGATGTCTGCAAAGGAGACATCTGAGGACGACTTAGGGGACCCCTCCGCATCATCAAGATCGGTGTCAGACGTGAGAGACTCATCGGGGGAGTCGACGTGCTTCCTCTTGCACAGTCTTTTCCTTGGGGGTTTCTCCGAAGAAGCTTCAGAGGGACCTCCAGGAGGGGGGAAACCCCACTGGGGGTGACCTCAGGCCCCGGGGTTTCGCTGTCTAGCGACAGGGGGACTACAAAAGACCCAGTCTCCGTGTGTAGGGAAGGTGCCGGTGAGACCGTGGAGGTAGCCAAAGAAGATTTGGCCAAAGCACTCCTCATGGCCCTGAAGGCCGGACCGCCAGAGTCCTGGGAAGGTCCAACCCCCGGGGCCACAACAGTAGACGGCACCCCCACAGCCGACGCACTGAGAGGAAGGCTCGGAACCGAAAACATCGGTCCCCCCGGGGCCGACCGAGGAGGTCCGTGTACCGAACTCCGACTCGAGAGCCGGGATTGGAGTAAGGGTCGGAGCCGACCCGAAAACCTCCATCGGCTCCACCAGCACCGGCTCAAACGGTGCCGAGGCTGTTGGAGGAGGAACTAGAACTACAGGGTGGGCCATCGGCTCCGAAGCCGAATGGGCTGGAGCCGAAACTAATTTCTGGAATACAGGAGACTGAAACAGTCTTTGCAGCACCCTGTCGATGTCTGAATCCGACATCTTGGAAGATCGGGAGGAGACCGACCGGGTCAGAGCAGACTTCTCCATCAGCTCCGAAGGACTGGGGGACCGGCTCCGAATAGACTATCAATATCGGTGCCGAGGGAGATTCCACAGCAATTTCCCTCGGTGCCGAAGAGGGCTTCGGCGCCGAAGGGGAAGAGTCTGAGCCGGCAACCCTCATCGGCTCCAAAATCAGTGGAGCCGATGAAGGTGACCCGCCCCTCGAAGCCCTTTTAAGATCAATTTATTCTTCCTCTCTTGGAGAACCCTAGAGGAAAAAGCGTGACACACACTGCAAGACTCCTGAAGGTGTTTGGCACCTAAACAGTACACGCATAAGGAGTGATCGTCCGTGATGGACATTTTTTAGTTGCATCTCGTGCATCTCTTAAATCCTGAGGGTCTATGCTCCTTAGACATAATGCTTGTAGACTACTCACTATATCAGAGAAAAACACAATGTATGTAACTCAGCACTGATTTTTTTTTTTTTTTTTTAACGAGAGGCGAAAGCCCAAGAAACTTAACAAATACACCAAAAGGAGGGCCAAGAACCCTCTAACTAAAACAGGTACTTGACCTCTCCAAAACAACAAGAAGACTCACTAAAGAATGAGGGGAAGGCCCCTCTAACTTAAACAGAAACCTTTCCCCGTCCAGACAAAAATTTACCACAAAATATGCACAAAAACACACTTATACACAACGATAGCTGTTTAAAACAGCTTTTGGGTAAAGATTAAAGAATTTCCTGACAGAAAAACTCTCAGAAAAAAAGCACTTAGCTCAGCCAAGTTCGAGACCACGTCCTAGCTTGTAAGCGGCAAACGAGATCTGGGGAAGTAGTGGTGGTGCATCCTGGGATATAGTATAGCTCAGCCAATAAGAGACTTCGCTCTATAGCATAGCGTGCCGAGTCGGAGCCGAGGATCGGCTCCGAACCCATCAGTACAGAATGTAGGCGAGATAGGATCACATAACATCACATTTTCCTATATGGCTCACCTTAAAGCCCTGTCTCTACATTTGGTCTCCTACAGATTACTGAGAATCGATACCTGGCATAGAAGGCATCCCTGGAGCCAGCTCTGATGGACCTTTTGCATATCCACAAAGTGATCACAACCACTAGATCCAAGGATTTAAATTTTGCTTGTGAATATAGGACATGTTGGCAGGACAGATGCGTCTTAAGAGGCGCTCCATGACCTCTGGAAAGGAAAATTTCCTCCCATTGCCACTGGTAGTGATGGATTTTCGGAACTCACTGGTCTGAAAATCTGTTGCCAAAGAGAAAAATGGAGAATCACACTTTCTGGAAGAAAAAAATGGGCCAAGTTGAGACTGGTTCTCAAGGTCTCTTGAATAGTCATTCAGACTTGGACTGTCCTTGGTTTTGGGAGGTTCAAGACCTTTTTGAAATCCCCTTGTCATTTCTTAAATGTCAGTTTACCTTACTTTCATACAGTCTGCTTATTCTGTTCTTTTTTTGTTTTGCTAAAACTAGATGAGAAGACAGATAATCCCTTAACTGAAAAATCCTAGATTCCCTGGATCAGCTTACCCTTTAATCACACCTTTTGATCGGCTCTGCAGCAGAAAGGACTAACACTAAATCTTTATCCATGGGAGAATTTAAAATCTCTTTTTGTCTGGGATGTTCTGAGAAAGCAGCCAAGCAATCCACTTAAACAGTACCATCTGCCAACGCCCTGGTAGAATCAGCAGAGTCATACACTGTATACGATGAGCAGTGACCTGTACAACAGAAGAAACCAAGTTAAAGCAGATTTTTTTCTCAAGAAACTGCAGATAAAGCAACTCCTCATGCTTTCACAATTTGTCAGAACATAGGAGCCCGACAATTAAAAATTCTGAAAATCAAAGTTGCCCAAGCATACACTTTTTTCCCATACCTATCAATACACTTTGCCCATCCTTACCACAAAGAGTAGGGCAGGAATTAACTAAGGGCTTAATAGCAGTTGGACAGTACAGTTGCATAAAATCTTACCATAACAGTAGATGTTCTTCTCTTCACTGCTGCAATACTCCTTACAGAAAGGACCTCTTGCCAAGGACATCCCATTGTCTATCCAGTACACCAAAGCCTTCAGTACCTACAGGTGTTGTACATCACACATGCTCCCGTGCAATGTGTATGACAAAGGTGACATACGGACACTTCAGTAATGAAAAGCCCCAAGGGAAAATGTCCCCAAGGACCAGCAGGAATAAAGTGAACCCCTTGGCCAGGTAGGCAAGGGGATCAGGCTAGTGCAGAGGGGTAGAAGGAAGGCAGTGAATACTACAGCAGTGAAGAGGAAGACATCCACTGTTACTGTAAGATTTTACACAACTGTACTGCATCCTTCCATATCACTGTTGCAGTATTACTAACATGACGGAATACAAAAGCTCAGGAGGAACCCTCAGATGAGGATAGCACTGAAGAACCTTCAAGAAACCCATGTATGATAGTCCTGACAAAGCCAGCCCTAGCCCTGGAAATAACATCCAACTTGCAATGCTTAGTGAAGGCATGGACAGAAGACTAAGTAGCAGCCTGAAGGATAGAATTGGTATCCAGCCCCTTGAAAAAAGAACCAGAGGAAGCAACAATCCTGCTAGATTGTGCATTTACTGAAGGGGAAAGACATTTACCATGAAAGGAACAAAAGAAATGGCTTTAGAAATCCAAAAAATGGTTTGCTTAGAAACAGCTAAACACAAAAGACCTGGGATAAGAAAAAAAATGTCGCTCAGATTTGTTAACTAATTTTATCCAAATATCTCAGCTGTCTATGCATATCCATGGTGTCAAGAACAGTCTCACTGGCAAACTGCAAAGAAGGAAAAAAGGAAGGCAAATAAATCAACTAAGGGACAACTCATTGTACTAATCCTCCTTTTATGCCCAAGGAGGTGAAAAGTACAGTTTTGTACCTACCATAAATGTAGATGTTCGAAGATCCACATTGCTGCAGTCCTTACTTATGGGTAGTCCGCTGTCCTCGGTCGGCCCGAATACCAAAGTATTAGGGTGACGTCGGTCATGGGCGCTCAGAACTGACATCAGAGCGTCAGGGTATAAAAGCGCATGACCGACGTCATATCCTCAGTCTTTTCTTGCCCCAGATGTCAGAAGGCCCTAACAAGAAAGGCCACAGCCCAAAAACAGGATACCTCCCAAAACCATGCCCAACAACAACCATCACCCAAACCATATTACCATGCCAAACTACAGAGGGGAAGGAGGAGGGTAATTGGACTGCAGCAATGTGGATCTTGAACATCTACATTTATGGTAGGTACAAAACTGTACTATGTTCTTCATCTCACATTGCTGCAGTCCTTACTTATGGGTAGAATCCCAAAGCAGAGGAAAAGGGAGGATGGCAAAATCATAAAGCATTAGGGGCTGCTAAAATGCCCTGTAAAATAGCAGAGGCAAATCCAGCCCTAGACTTAGAATAAAGAGGAAGGTGGTAATGCTTGGAAAAAGTATGTACTGAACTCCAAGTGGCTGCTTCCAAAATATCTTTTGTAGCTACCCCCCTTAGAAAGGCAGTAGAAGTGGCAGTAGCTCTAGTGGAATGAGGTCTGATTCCAGCCGGAACCTCCTTACCATGATGGGAATAACAGAAAGAAATACAAAACCCAATCCATTTAGAAATAGTTTGTTTTGAAACAGGTTTCCCTGAGAACCCAAAGCAAAAGAAACAAACAACTGCTGAGACTGCCTGAACCCCTTGGTTCTGCTCAAATAATAACGTAACTGTCTGTGAATATCCAAAGTATGCAAAATCTTCTCCCCTTTATTTTGGGGGTTTGCATAAAAAGTAGGCAAATGAATAGTTTGGTTCAAGGCCACACTAGAAACCACTTTAGGCATAAAGGAAGGATTAGTACTAAGGATACCCTATCCTTATGAAAATCAGGAAAGGTTCCACTGCCATAAGGGCCTGTAATTCAGAAACCCTTCTTGCAGAGGTAATGGCCAACAAAAAAGCAGTCTTCCATGATAGATACTTTAATTCGGCAGTAGCTGCAGGCTCAAAAGGTTGTAGAGTAAGTTTTTCCAACACAAAATTGAGATCCCAAGCAGGAGTAGGAGCTCTATGTGGGGGTCTTATGTTCTTTGCCCCTCTAAGAAATTGCTTAAACAAAGGATGGGAAAACAAAGGAGGGTCACAGTCATAGTGAGCAGAAATGGCTGCAGCATGAACCTTTATCGAGGAGAAAGACAAACCCTTGTCCAATAACTCAGTAAGATATTGAAGAGAAACACTTAAATCAGGCTTAGAAACATCAAAGTCCTTCGCTCTGCTCCAAAGAAAAAATCTCCTCCATTTATCTGCGTAAACTTTCCTTGTACTAGGCCTTTTGGCCTCCAAAATAACATTCAAAACTTGTTGTGGAAGCTGAGACCCTCCAGGGTCTAGAACAGAATATGCCAGGCTGCGAGATGCAGAGAATGAATCTTGACATTGAGGAAGTGATTGCCCTCCTGAGACAAAAGATGCGGAATCAAAGGCAGAGGCCATGGAGGCTCCCGTACTAAACTCCTCAGTAGTGGGTACCAGTGCTGTCGAGGCCAATCCGGCGCTATCAGAATCATGGATGGCTTGTCTATTCTGGCCTTCAGGAGTACCTTGGGAATGAGAGGCAGAGGTGGAAAGGCATAAACATGAAGATTGCTCCAACTGAATGATAGAGCATCCACCTTCCAAGCTGTGGGATGAAACATTTTTGTGCAAAACTTTGGCAACTGGTAATTTAGTGGAGAAGTTTAACAGATCTATGTCTGGAGTCCCCATAACACTGTCAACTTTTGAAACACATGAGGATCCAGTTTCCACTCGTGAGGATCCACAATTTGTCTGCTCAACACATCTGCTAAGGAGTTCTGTGCTCCTGGTAGAAACCTTGCCTGAAGATTGGTGTAAACTGAGAGCAGTCTCCCACAAAATCATTGCTTGCCTGCAAAGAGGGTACGAATGGGTTGATACGTAACTTTTTTCAGCCCATATAGCTGTGGGGGTATATGGAGGTTATACATTAGTGGTATTTAAATGTCTGATTATGTACTGTAGTGGGATCTAACGGTCTGACTATGTGCAATGGGTATAAATAATAACAACTATAGTAATAGGGAATAAATAATGGGACATTTTGAATTGCAGAATATGAGGCATGGGTTATAATAGTGGTGTTCAGTACATACTGATAGGGATGTTTTGTTTGACTTCCAGGGGCATGTGTTAATTATCTTGAAAATGTTTATGGTTAACCGTGTCCATTTTGGATTTCACTTCAAATAACCTTAATGGTTATTCAACATTTAATCAGTGAATGGAGATATCCTACCTTACATCCGATTATAATTATGAGAACTTCAGTGTTTATTTGGGCCTTGTGGGTCAGGGGGTTCTCTTTATAAACGGTTGTGGCATTGTGATGGCTTATTAAAATGCCCAATAATATTGTGTATATATGGGGTAATGGCCTCAAACAAAAAAATATATACCTTTTGTAAGGAATTAGTACAAGACCCAATGGGGTTTGGGTCGGATTGGTATGAATGGATGGGGCCTTAGTGATATTATGTTTTTTGAGTGGCCATGAGGGCAGCCAATACTACTTGAGATGGATGAATGGTTACAACAGGTAGAATCCTGATTAGTCCATGAAAGGTGGTGTATATTATATCTTACGGTGGCAATATATGAATATATGATGGAGTTTTGGCAGAGACGTATGTCGGCCTATTGAAGGGCAATATCTTTTAGAGTTGGATTATTTATCTAAATGAACATATTTTTTCTGGAATTATTTCCGGATATCACTATTTGATTATTTGTTTTATCATATTGCCCATAAAGACGAAGGTCTTGGCTTTTGAAGAGTTTTTTTTGTATATTGGGCCACTTATGGTAAGAAAGTTATAGGGTTCAGTTTATCTGAATAATTTTTTCAATATGGCACACCTAATATGGACAACAATATTTATGTGAATTAAGAGGGGTTGGGTGTTTTCAAGGTCACTCTGATATTTGGGATCCGTATATTATAATATATTGGAACATTTTATATTTGAAATATGGACATTGGGCAGTTATTAAAGGGCCTTCGATCAAGATAATTTGGAGGTGTTTGGTTTAAGCAATATTTCAGGACCAAACTCTACAAACTCAGTATTGGATGTTCCATCACAATGCAACAATATGTTTTCTAAGCTTAATAGACAAATGAAGGCATTACGTACAAATGTATGGCATTTGAAACTCTTTAAAGCCTACAAGGTCAAGGATATTACTCCTAGGGGACTAAGGGTCTGTATACAACCCATTGTGGCCAATATAGATAGTGTGCTTTCCAAAGAATGGGCGGAGGCCCAACATTCATCATCTATGCAATTTGTTGATTGTTTACTAAGGTATTATGACAGGACTATTCAGAGCCAACTTACAGAGATTGAAAATTTGTGTGGGGAGGTAGAAAAATTTAAATCGGAAGTGGTATATTCACAACAAGTATCAGACCTGGCTAAGGACCTCTCATTATTGGAAAAACAACTTACAAAAAGAAAGATTAATAAGTTTAATCGTGATCTGATGGACTATGAAAAAGGGAAACCTTTTGTAAATCAAAAATCAGTTAGATTTCAGGATTTCAAATCTAGTAATAGTTATAATAAGAAAAGACCAAGGTCCATCTTAAGACAACATAAATCAATGTCTGATACTACATCAGAGGAGGAAGCTTCTTCCTTAACAGATGGGGAAGGTTCCCTACGCCAAGTGTCCCCAGCAGCGAAAAGGAAACAGCCCCCCCCCCTTTAGAGCTAGGGGTAGGAGGCGGGGGGGTAAGAAACATAAGAACAGATTCCGGCAACATAACTTTGCAGTCCCTGTTACAACAAATGGTGACATAAATGATAACATACACAATATTTCCTCTTTTGAACTTTCTCCAAAACTGCTGAATAAAGGGCTTTCTTTTGTACCCTCATTTTCGGTTTCAGAAACTCAGTTATTGCAAGATGTTGATGAATTTTGTAGAATACTTAATTTGAAAATCTTTTTTGCAGATCAGGAATATACTCAAAGATCTTCTGATTTCAAGTTTAGGAAATCTAATTTTGTCCCTCCCATGAACAAACATGTGTCAATTTTTAGGGAGTGTGTAATGAAGGAGTTACATTTCTCTAATTTATATGGTCTTACCGATAATAATTTAACATCCTTAGAAAGACAAGCTTTGGTTGAGCTTAGCAGTAATCATGACATAGTTATAACCATGGCGGATAAAGGAGGAGCAGTTGTGGTTTTGGATTATTCATTATATAATCAGGAAGTTTTACGACAGTTGGCAGATTCCAGTTTTTATATGGCACTGAATGTGGATCCGACTCTTTCATTTAAGAGGGAAATTGATGATTTTTTGGATTTATCAGTGCAACAGGGTATCATTACGACACAGGTGGGTGGGCAATTGAAGGTGGACGAGCCCAGTTCTCAGTATTTGTACATTTTACCTAAAATACACAAAGACCCATTGTATCCCACTGGGAGACCTATAGTTTCAGGTAGGGGTTCCTTAACGGAACCATTGTCAGCTTTTTTGACCCATTATTTGAAACCTTTGCTGCCATTTATTAGGTCTCAGATAAGGATACCACAATTTTTGAATATAATTAATGATTCTCAACTGGAATCTCACTGGTTACTTTGTACTCTTGACGTGGCTTCATTATATACAAATATTCCACATGATCAGGGTATTCTAGCTGTTTCTTTTTGGCTATATAAATCTAAGCTTTATTCTTTATCCTTTAATAATTTTTTGATCAAGCTCACTGAAATGGTATTACGAAAGAATATCTTCTATTATGCAGGTAAGGCTTATTGGCAGATCAAGGGCACGGCGATGGGTGCTTCCTTTGCACCCATCTATGCCGATTTGTTCATGGGATATTATGAGGCTGGGTATATATATGATGATCAACATAACAAATTTTTACAACATCTGGATATCTGGCGGAGATATCTAGACGATTGTTGGATGGTGTGGCGTGGAGACAAGCAAAGTTTAATGCAGTTTGTGGATTATTTGAATGACAATAGTTTTGGTATTCGGTTTACTGCCAATATTGAACTTTCCGAAATTGTATTTTTGGATGTCAAAGTTACTAAACTTGCTGATAATACTTTATCGTCCACTATATATCGCAAGTTTCCCAAATACAATACTTTGTTACATGCTAACAGTTATCATCCACGCCACACCATCCACAACATTCCGAAATCTCAATATATGAGAATCAGACGTATTTGTTCAGCTGATGAAGATTATTTGGAATGTAGTCTGGATTTGAGACGTAGGTTTCTAACCAGGGGGTATGAATCTCAAATACTTGTGAAAGCGGAAGGTCAAACTTCACAAATGGAACGTCAGGATTTATTGGGTTAAAGCCAACAATAGGATTGGCAATAAAACAAAAGATATTCAACCGATCAGGTTGGTGACTACCTATGGGAACAATACCAATTGTTTCAGGGATGTCATTAACCAACATTGGGGTATCCTTTTGTCACATGAGGTTTTAGGCAGGGTGTTGCCGGCAAACTGTCAGTTTTCTTACCGAAGGGGACGGAATATGAATTCTCACTTCACACATTATAAAAGACATGGTACAAATATACCACAACAAAGAACCTTAAGTGGTGATAGATTAAGGGGGTGTTATCCTTGTGGGCATTGTGCTGCATGTCAGCATTTGCAACAAACCAAAGAATTTTCTAGTAAAAACACATCACGAATTTTTGAAATAAGGGTTTTTGCTAATTGCAGCACAGACTGGGTGGTATATTTGGTGACATGTAGTTGCTCTGCATTCTATGTTGGACAAACGTCCAGACCTGTCAAATTTAGAATAGGGGAACATTTAAGTGCAATTAAAAACAAACGTGTTGCCAATGCACTATTTAAACATACCCTGGAGCATCCTTCGGCCATTTTTCGGTTTGTGGTTATAGATAAAATTACTCTTCATAGGGGTTTTAAAGCCGGATGGCATCAAAAACTTGATCAAATGGAACAAAGGTGGATAATTCAATTGGGGGGTTTATTTAAAC
Organism: Protopterus annectens; assembly: GCF_019279795.1. Classification (NCBI taxonomy): domain Eukaryota; kingdom Metazoa; phylum Chordata; order Ceratodontiformes; family Protopteridae; genus Protopterus; species Protopterus annectens. The sequence goes on from NC_056746.1 coordinate 897,137,733, forward strand.
CCGGTTTAAATATGTTGGAATAGAATTTGGTGGGTCAAGTGTTTATGTGTAACTATATATATATATATATATATGTATTGGCATACACATTATGACTATTATATCCTTTATGGATTTGGTTTGTATGCACATTACAATTTTCAACAGGAATGTGGTGGATACACATACACACATATATATATTTTTAAAGAAATGACCTATATTGGTTGTTTTCTATATATAGAAATTGTCCTGACCAGTTGTTCTGATCACCATATAAGTCCTTTAACAATTTGGTGATGGAAGATATGTAGTTATTATTATATTTTTGTTACATTAATATTTTATTATTTTTGTATTTTATTTTTATATTTTTTATTTTAATTTTTGATGATATTGCACATGGTTTATATGTTTATTAAGTTAAAAAAATTTTTTGTTATATGATGTGATTTATGTGCTGTTCTGCTCAAATGTATTTGTTTATTATACTAGATTTTGTACCCCTTTAAATCTGGAGTATATAAGCATGGCCCACCAGGGATCGGGTTTCCTTATTATTTTTTGAACTGCATTGATAAAGGCCATGTTATGGCCGAAACCGGTATGCTGTTTATTCTTCAAGATTCCTTTATTTAAGGAATCTGGATATCAATAAAGTTGGTTCGATGGAACCGTACGTGCTGGCTCATGGTTTTTGAATGTTTACTTGGTTTTGGAGCCGTGCACGTTGCCCGGCATGCGCGTACCTTGGGTGGAGTTGCTGACCTGGTAGAAACCTTGCCTGAAGATTGAGGTGTAAACTGAGAGCAGTCTCCCACAAAATCATCGCTTGCCTGCAAAGAGGGTACGAATGGGTTCCCCCCTTGCTTGTTGATGTACCACATGACAGTAGTGTTGTCTGTTTGAATCAACACCTGTCCTGGGTGAAGTAAATCCCTGAAAGCCATCAATGCAAATTGAACTGCTAACATCTCCTTCAAGTTGATATGCAAATGTTGAAGTCTGACAGGCCACGTGTCTTGCACCCATTTTCCATTGAGATGTGCTCCCCAAGCCTTGTCCGAGGCATCTGTCGTTAAAATCTGACTCGCCTCTGGTCGGGTCACAGAGAGTCCCTTGTTTAGGTGACATTCCTGAGCCCACCACAAAAATTCCTTCTGAATGCAAGGTATTATTGGAATGACAGTGTCTAGATCTTGGCAGTGTTGTGTCCATACATTTTTGGGATACCATTGAAACTTCCTCATATGCAGTTTGGCATTGGGAAGCACCAGAATACAAGATGCCATGAACCCCAAGGCTTGAAGGACTGACCTTGCAGTCAGCCCGGACTGTAGAGACATTTGATGGAAATAAAGAGAAAGGCTTCTTTGTTTGTCCGGGGTCAAAAAGGCCATCTGGGAAGCTGTATTCAGTCTCACACCCAGAAAGCACATGTCCTGAGAGGGTACTAGACTGGACTTTGTTTCGTTCACAGAATACCCTAGGCATCTTAACACTACCATCACATACTGTAGATGATGAAGAAGTTCGTCTTTGTGCTGTGCAATCATCAGGCAATCGTCCAAATAAGGATAAATCTGTATTCCTCTTAACCTGAAAAAGGCTATCACTGGAGCCAGAACCTTTGTGAACACTCTGGGTGCAGTAGATAAGCCAAAGGGCAATGCAGAGAACTGATAATGTAAATTTCCAGCCCGAAAACGCAGGTACCTCCTGCAACTGGGCCTGATAGGAACATGAAGATAAGCCTCTTTGAGATCCAGAGTTACCATCCAGTGATCTTTTCCCAACAGAGGTAAAAGCTGTTGTAACGCCAGCATTTTGAACTTTGGAATGTCCAGATAAGTGTTGAGGATAGATAAATCCAAAATTGGTCTCCACGTGTTCCCTTTCTTTGGTACTAGAAACAGGCGAGAATAAAATCCTAGTCCCACTTCTGACAGAGGAACTGGCTGAATATCTCCTATTTGAAGAAGCAAAGAAATCTGCTTGTGAGCCTCTATCCTTTGCCGAGGAGGAACGTCTGGCATGCCTTTGAAAGGAGGCAATGTATGGAAATAAAACTTGTAGCCTCGGTTTATAATGTCCAATACCCATTTATCCTGGGTGACTAAAAGCCAGTTTTGCTTGAAGAGTGCTAACTTTCCTCCCAAAGGAGCTGCCAGGCAAGAAGAATCTGGCAGCTGAAAATGCAGGTCATTGGGCCTGTTTACGAAAGGACTGGCCCCTGCCCTCACCTGCAGACTGTGCAGGCGAACTCCAAGTTCTAGGCCTGAATGTACTGTGAGCTCTGCCCCTGCCACGTCTAGACCTACCCCTAGATTGAGAATCAGAAGAAGGGTAGGCCCACCCCTTAGTAGGCCAATTTCTACTAAACTTTGGAGGTTGCACCTGCAAAAAATCTTTAACAGTCTGCATCGACTTAGCCTTGTCTTCCATTTTCTTCAAAACAGACTCCACAGGGGGACCAAACAAAACTTCAGACTGTAAAGGGGCATCCAGAATTCTAGTTTTAACATGCTCGGGCAAATTCTGATCCTTAAGCCAGGCGTGCCTGCGAAGAACTGAACCAGTGGCAGCCACCCTAGAAGAGGCCTGCACAGCATCAAAACCACACTGCAAAGAATGCTTACTCACCTGTTCAGACACATGTACTAAATCCTGCAATTCTTTACACTCTATGCCCTCTGCCAAAGCATCCACTTTAGATTTTAGCTGAGAAAGGAGGAAATTCTGATACTTCAACATGTGAAACTGGCAATTTAAAGCCCTCATTGCTAAAGTAGAAGAGGTATACACCTTCTTACCCCATCTATCCAAAGCTCTAGCTTCCTTATCTAGAGGAACCGGATTCTTTACAACAGAGGCTCTAACACCCTTAGGCCCCTGACTAATAGTTTCTGGGTCCGCCCTAGGACTCTTATACAGATATTTATGAGCCTCAGGCACCCTGTAATATCTGTCCAGTTTAACTGGCGCAGGAGGCAAAGAATCTGGATTAAGGGAAGCCTCCGAGAAAACATCTTGAACAACATCCAAAACAGGAGGTATAGCCAAGGGTCTATGCTGTGGTAAAAACAAGAATTCCCTAAGCCTCTTCCTTGAATCAGAGAAATCCTGTCCTTCCCACTGAAAATGCTCCCTCATGGAATGCAAAGTTTCTGAAAATGAAAAATCCTCTGGAGGAGAAGCCGAAGGAGTGGAATCCTCTGCATCAGAATCCGAATAAGGAGGAAAATGTAGAATATCTTCAGCAGGAGACTCTGAGTCATCTGAGGCCTGATCCAAACTTTCTAACTCTGGCTCCACCCTGGGCCTCTTATCAGGAGGGGGCATAGAACCTCTAATTAAAGTAATCAAATCTTCTGCCATTTTAAGCATGTGCTTTCTAGGCACAGACCCTGAAGTACCTGGAGGGACACCAGAGGAAGGCAAAACAGACCTGCCCTTAGAAGAAGCCTTAGAAATAGAAGCAGAAGGCCTAACCACCTTAGGCATAGAAGGGAGAACAGTAACTTGAGAGGCCCCTTCAGCCTGACCTGACTCCTGGGAGGCCACATCCTGCAAAATCAAAGTTTCCCCCTGAGACTCAACAGAAACTTCAGCCGGATCCCCCTGCTCTACTGTAGCTTCTGCAGGACCGGCATCCAACGGACGAATCAACCTGTCTAGGTTTCAAGGATTTGTCTTTGCGCTTCGTGGAAGCGGGCCGGAGGATCAGACGGCATATTATAATTACACCGCTACCAAAGACTAACCTAGCACAATCTAACCTTCTTTTATAGTGCGCTTATTAAACCTAGCACAAAACCGACACCCACGCCGTGGTCCGGTCCCAAACAAGGAATGCAAAGAGAGTGATAATCCCTATGCGGTATCTGTTTCCCACAAGAAATACAATTATTCACTTTTTCTGACATCCAGAATTAACTGAGGCAAGAAAAACAAAATATTCCCAACGGGTACTTAGCCCAACTTGGTTTCGGTCTGAAACTCAGAATTCGAAAATTTCAGAACGCCGAACGGCACTCGCAACGCTGCTTCTGCATCGGACCATGCGGCAAAAAAGACTGAGGATATGACGTCGGTCATGCGCTTTTATACCCTGACGCTCTGATGTCAGTTCTGAGCGCCCATGACCGACGTCACCCTAATACTTCGGTATTCGGGCCGACCGAGGACAGCGGACTACCCATAAGTAAGGACTGCAGCAATGTGAGATGAAGAACATCAGGCACCCTGTGAAAAACTAAGAAATGAGGAGAGCCTGAAGTTGAGAAACTCTCTTGGATGAATTAAGAGCCAAATGAACAGTCCTCCAAGTATAACATTGTAAGGAAGCAGTAACAGCAGGCTCAAAAGGAGCTAGAGTCAGTTTTTCATGAACAAAATTGATGTCCCAGGTAAGCGAACAGGTTTCCTGGGAATTCTAATATTAAGGACACCTTAAATCTAGAAGTCAGAGGAGGATTCAATGGCAGACATGCAGAAACTGCTGCTAGGTGGGGTCCATATCACAAAATCAAACTTCCAAAATGTCGTACACCATAACTTCGAACTTGGAAGATCGAATTTGGATAACAGACACTTCAAAATGAAAAACACACACAACACAATCACACCAAACACCTTCAAAACCTACACTAAAGCAAACATACACCACTATCTATGCACTGTCCTTAACCCAGCCCTAACCCTCAAGTCCGTCACTACCACACCACTTACCTGACCCGCGCCCTAACCCTAAAGTCCGTCACTACCCGTTCATACACTTACCTTGACCTGGTCCGAAAATGCCAAAGCAGCAGCAATGGCCAACCAAATTCTTTCCCTGGGAAAGAATTCTGGTTTCCGCGGCTTTGACATTCTCAACTTTCGAACTACCAAGTTCAGCGATCTCAACTTTCAATTTCGCGATAGGAACCTGCTAGGTGAGCTTTAACTGAAGAATATACCAACCCAAGCTAGAGCAGATCACTCAAATAAGAGGACCAGAGGAATCTCCCTCCACAAATACAGGATCCTGACGGAGAGAGGCACTAGACAGAAAATCTCTTCCATTTGGACAAATAATTTCCTGGTAGTGGGCTTCTCGGCCTCCTGCAGGATCCAAACAATGCCCTCGGAAAAACGAGTTTAAAAGGGATCAGAAGCCTATTACCCATGGCTTCTGTTTGACAGTGGACAAGTGAAGATGAATAACAGACCCCTTTGTCTTGTGTGAGAAGGTCCCACCTGTTGATGTAACTTGTGGTGATTGCCCCCTGGCCAACAGAGACGCAAGTGGGAACCAATGCTGTCTGGGCCAAAAGGAAGTCACCAACAAGATTATGAGAGACTCCTGCTTGATCTTGTGCAAAACTCCTGGAAGGGGAGGGAAGGGAAGGGATAAAGAAACATCCCCTTCCAAGGAAAAGGCAGGGGGATCCACTTTCCAAGCCAGAGGACTTGGGACTCTGGAACAAAAGGTAGCCTGTTCAGACAGGAGGCAAAAAACCTACCTGAGAAATACCCCACTGATGGACAATGTCCAGGAACACATCTCTGTGAAGTGTCCATTTTTGAAGTGGTGTGTTGGATCTGCTCAAAGAGAGTCTACCATAGATTGTGCTCCAAGGATATGTAAACACAGCCTGAAGAGTCGCTTGATATTGGACAGTTAGGTCCCAGACCTGAAGAACCAGCCTGCAAAGAAGGTAGGACCTTGTACCCCCCCTTGCTTGTTGACATGCCAACATCACTGTGGTACTGTGTGAAAACTTTGAGGGGCCCAGGATGCAACCGTGACTGGAAAAGCCTGGGGAGCTAAAAGCAGGGCCCTCACCTCCTTGATGCTGATGTGGTTAACCTCTGAAGAGGACAGAGACCCTGAAACTTGAGACAGCTGAAGAAAGCCCCCCACCCCACCTGAGGCATCTGTAGAGAGCTCTAGTCGGGACTGGAGGAAACCCTGGGTTGAGAGAAAGTTGACAAATCCATCATTGAAGCCCAAACTTGAGACAGGGGAAGGAAGAGAACAAAGTCATCCAGGGGGTGACAATGTTTAAGGTGCACTGACTTGAGGTACCAATGAAGCTTTCTCATATGCAGCCTGGCCAGAGGAAGCAAAGGAATGGTGGAAGTCAAACCAAAGGACGCAGAGAAAATCCCTGGCTGTGACTGAATCTAGAGGGAGAAGAAAATGGAAAAAGGCAATCTGAGACAAGGCCTTGGGGCAGACAGATGCCAGCATGGGGATGGTCTGGCTTCTGCAACCAAGGAAAATATGAGGAGTCAAAACTGATTTTTGAAAGTTTATGGTGAACCCCACACTCTGCAGCAGGGAAATAAACTGGAGATCCTGAAGCAAAGCCTCGGGAGACTAGACATGAATGAGCAGATCTGGATAAGGAAATATCTGAATCCCTCTGATCCTGCAAATACCAACAGGAGTGAGGCATTTGGCGAAAATCCTTAGGGTAGTACAAAGGGCAAAGCAAAGAACTGAAAATGCAATGAAGGGAAATGCAAAAATTTCCTGAATAGTCGATGGACGGGGATATGAAGTTAGGCATCCCTGAGATCCAGACAGACCAAAAAGGACTGGGGAAGAAGAGGAGAAAAGTTTGAAGAGACAACATTCAAAAGGAGGGGACCTTGAGAAAGGTGTTGAGCTGAGAAAAATCCAGAACTCGTCTCCAGGCACACACTATCCTGGGAACAAGAAACCTTCTCGAATAAAAAAAACGTCCACCTCATAGGCAGGGGGAACAATCTGAAGAGTGCCCTGGGTCATAAGAAAATGAAGCACATCTGGAAAGAGAGGAAGCTGTTTGAGGAGGTTGAAGGATACCCAGAAAGGAAGTAAAATACTTCCAAACCATGAAATACCTCTGGTGAATAATAGACAGAACCCCAAGAGTCTGTTGTGATCCTTAACTTTGGAAGAGCAAGGGAACCTGGCCCAGAGAGGCAAACTAAAATGGAAGGCCACTTGTCCTGAAAAGGTTTCTGAGAAAAAGGGGGGTCTGTACATTTTGCAGAAGTTACACATCTAAAACCCTTTTTACCCTTGGGTGGAGGGTAAGACAGCCTGCAAACAAAAGCAGATTTGACAGGATAATTCCTCTGAAACTTTGAAATAAGAGAAACAAAAACGTTTCAAATCCCTTCTGCAAAGCTTTCCCCTTATCTGGGAAAGATTTAAAAAGTTCAGCAGTATCTAAACCATTTTTAATTATCCGAAGGAGCCTCTAATAATTTGGTCTTAATGTCATCAGGTAAAGCCTCAAGACAAAGCCAAGAAAATCACTTCCTAACAGAAGCAAATGCAGCAGCAACCCTAGAAGGGGCATTAGCTGCATCATAACCGTGCTTAGAGCTGCAGGCAACTTGAGAGGTAGGACTCAACAAGGAAAGGGCCAAAGCCTTCCTCGTAGAATTAGGAAGGTCAGAAACCACCTGAAAATGCATGAGGTTGGCAGCAGTATAGATCGTTTTGCCCAGCCACTACATGACCCTACTATCCTTATCTGAAGGGAGCAGTTTAGTACAGGGCAACAGCTTTGCAGGTTTTTCAGAGACTCCACAGAGGGATCAGAACATTTAAACAGAAATTTACAATGGGATCAGAAGGACATTTATACAGAAATTTATAATTAGGCACCTTGCAAAATCTGTTAGCTTTCTTAGTAGCTGGAGGCTGAGAATCAGGGGCTACTGAAACCAACACTAAAAATAAAAGATAAGGATCCCCAATGGTGGAGTTATCTGATAAATTACTTAACTACCAACACAGAAAAAAAGGTACTCTGACAGACATTCGATGGTGGTGGTCAGACTGATGGCAAAGTAGTTCTGAAGTGTGTGCATTCGTACATCACCTTCATGCCCTACGCCTTGAGTAGGGAGCAAATATGTGGTGTGACACACCTGTAGATACTAAAGGCTTTGGTATACTGGCCAGACATTGGGCTATCCTTAGCAGCAGATCCCTCATGTTAGGAATACCGCAAAGGTGACATAGGACATCAATTAAAGCTATAGCTGCTGGGTCAGGATTGAGAATAGTGTATAAAAAGTTGAGACTGAAGAACTCTATACATCCTATCTGCCTGGCTGCTATCAGGAAAATTGGAGGCAGTAACATCCTCTAATGTATACAGAACAGGATGAAAGGGTGTAGGCTCTGAAAAATCCTCCTTCAATAAATGTAGTATTTCCTGAGAGACTGAGAAACCTCAGTGTTCTCCCACTGAAAAGACTGGTGCATTCTAGTAATAGTCTCAAAGAAAAACATCCACAGGGAAAATCAGGAACTTTGCTGTCCTCAGAGTCTGAATCTGAAACTGGGGGGTGGTCTGCATCCATCCATGCATCTGCATGCATGTTCATATTCAGTATATTGAATCTCTTCAGGAAAATAGAGGAATTATTTTTTCTTTTACCAGAAACTAGTTTACAAGAATGATCAATAGCCTGAATTAAGCCCTGACCCAAACCCAGGAAATTACTCTTATCCAAATAAATTTGAGTAGAATACACACCTGGTTTCCTGTTTCTTTTTGATAGGAAAAATGGGCCCAACCATGTTACAAATGGCAGCAACTGCTTCCCCATGGATGGCCACACCATTGTGACACAATAGGGAAACTTTTCCTATACCTGCTTCCAGGATTGAAACGTGAGGAGATCCTAGGTGAGACAGAGAACATTGCTAAACCTCGGTACATAGCAGCTGCTACAACAGATGGATCCAGGGTAAAAAAAAATGAGTGGCTGAGGTACAAGAAATGGCCACAGCAGTCTCACAACCTGCAGGTGAGGCAAACTGCCAGCCTGCTGTGGTGGCAAAGGCTGTTTTGCTTGACTTTCCTTTTGTGGCTGGAAGTACCAACCACGAAACCGGTATACTGTCAAGCTGAAAATGGTGCTAGTTTCCTGGGGAAGACAGAAAATGCTAGTAAACATGACCAGGTCATAAAATTTACTTTGACAGAACAAAAATGCAGTAAACGTTATGCCTGCCCTACAAAAGAAAAAAAAAAAATTTTTCACAGAAAACATGTTTTCTGTTACTTTACACTGCTTTTAAACTGACAAAAAAAATGAGAAATCCATTTAAAAAAAAGCACAAGCCGACCATTGATCCTAAAAAGCCTCAGGAGCATACACTTTGGCAGCAGTAAAGCTCTGAAGGGCTTCATTCCCAAACTTGTCTTTTTAGTCAACTCACCTTGAACTACTTGACAGTCTGGGAGCGTGGAAGGTGCCTCAAAAACCTTTGAAAATTGGCCAGCTGTTAAATCCTTGGCAGGATATAACCCATGTATAGCCAAGGATACTGCAGCAGTGATCAGTCTGAAACATCTTTCATGTCTACAACCTGATACTTTCTGCTTTGTCTCAAAAGGTAGCCACTAAAGCAGCAGAGCTCCCTGAAGCAATTCTAAATGGTATTCAGAATTGTAGCAGCATAGCTAGCAAGGTCACCTGTGTGGGCAACTTGACTAGGACTGGAGAAGACATGAATATGCTTGGATATCTTCCATGTCTGGCAAAGACTTCCTTTTATTTTGGTGCTAGCTAGATTGAGGAGGGATGTTGTGAAGACTATCTGCGAAGCACTGTTCATATTCTGAATGGACTAGTGGAAAACCACCTGCTAAGAAACGGACATTCAGGATTTGTTTTTGACATTCATCAAGGAGAAATACCTAGAATCTTGCATATTGAATATTTGCAGCCACAAATGTGTGTATGTTTTGTCTTTCGGCTTTTCCCGGTTAGGGGTCGCCACAGAGGAACTCCGGTCCGCTAATGATTGGTAGTGGATTTTTACATACCGAGTTACCAGCCCTGACGCACAACCTTCAACGAAGGCATGCCCCATTCACGTATGCCTCCACACAAAAGACACTCTAGCTGAGAATTGAACGGGACAACGTCTTGCTATGAGGCGAAAACGCTACCGCAGCACCACCACCGCAGTTAAAAGAGGAGAAAATTGAGAAACACAAAACACTGAATACCTACCTTCTATTTAAAAAAGCCCCGTTAGTAAACCCCAGCTATAAAACTGAAAAAGTATTATGTTGATAACTGCACTACTGAAGAGCATTCACTAACAATGTGTAGGGCTAGAGTTAACACATGGGCAAGTGGGTACCCCTGCACTGCCTTAATATGTACACTTGGCAAAATTACTAAAAGCCCCCTTGCCCTGACAGTACCACTTAAGACCAAAAAGACACAGAAAACACACAGCACACAACATGCGCCGCTCGTGACGTCCATGCCCTGGCCCAGCAATCAAGGAGCCTCAATCCTCACCACTAACACCAGGGAGGGCACCTCATATAAGACGAAAGGATAACAAATACACACAGTAAAGTACAATTTCCCTTAAGTGCATACAGAGATCACAGTCAGTCTGGGGGCTGGTTGATCCTTTGCACTCCAGGTCCCAAATAAAACTCCCCACTGGCACAGCTATAGGGTCCAGATCCCAGCCTAGCTGGCAAGCTAACCTCCAGTACCCTCTCTGTCCAACCAGTGCTCCGTGCCCCTGCCCAAGTAGCCGACACACACACACACACACACAGATAAGTAATTATACAACTTCACATACACTCTTGGGAAAAGCTGACATTCTCCAGCTGTGCCCCTTTACCCAGACTCTACAGTAGTAATCACTGCCACCAACAGCTAATTATCAGCTACCCAAAGGCCCTTAAAAAGGTGTATAATTATTACTGTGCAATATTATTATCCAATTGGTAGTACAGCCCGAGTGGCTTTGTACAATAAACTCTATAAATATGCAATGTACTCTAGAGCTCAACTTCTCTACATAAACCAGCCACAGGTAAAAGGTTTTTAAAAGATTTAATAAATTAAAACACAAGACAATACTACTACACCACAGTGCTACTCAAGAGTTCAGAGAGCACACACACTTAAATAATTCAGTAGTACAGTTCTGACATAACAGAAAAACGCAGTAACTTTCTTCTAATTTCCTAGCTATTACTACAAGAAAACATACTTATAAGATAACTTAAGACACTGGCAGAGTGCTGCTATGTTGGATATCCAAGATCAAAATGCTTAATCTCTGGTTCTCATCGAAACTGCAGTTCTGATAAAACATTACATTGTTTTACATTTCCTGGAGTTTCCAGGCAGACAAACTGCCTTTACATTCTTTTACACTCAGAGCAATAAAGAACATTCCACATGCAAATTCTGGTCATTAACTTTAGCCTTAAAACAATAGACAGGATGCTTACTCCAGACTCCAACTTCAAAGGACATATAAAACAATTTTAATTTCAAAGAAAGTACAGTTTTCTACACCTACCATAAATGTAGATTTTAGAGTGTCTTCACTGTTGCAGTCATAACTGTAGGGTGATCCTGCCGGCAGGCAGCCCGAGGTCGGCCAGAATTCCAAAGTCTGGGTCAGGCGTCGGCTGCAACCAGCAAGTACCCGGACGCCAGAACGTAGAGGTATAAAGCTGACAGCCGACGCCATCTTCTCCAGCCTTTCTTGCCCCAGATGTCAGAAGCCCCCCAAAATAACCAAAAGGTGTGTCCAAAAAGAAACAAATACACCACAAAGGAAGAGGAAGATAGAACAAGCAAAAAATAAGAGGGGATTGGTGGGAGGGAAACACCGACTGCAACAGTGAAGACACTCAAACATCTACATTTATGGTAGGTGTACACAACTGTACTATGTTCTTCGTGTTTCACTGTTGCAGTCATAACTGTAGGGTGGAATCCCAAAGCTGTGAATGAGGGAGGAGGTTAAGCAGAAGAAGGGGCAGCCAGAAGACCCCGCAAAACAGCAGAGGCAAAGCCTGCCCTAGACTTAGAATACAAAGGGAGATTATAGCGCTTAGAAAAAGTATGCACTGAACTCCAAGTGGCAGCTTCCAAAATGTCCTTGGTAGGAACTCCTCTGAGAAAAGCTGCTGAAGTGGCAGCTGCTCTAGTAGAATGACTTCTAACAGTACCTGGAATCTGTTTCCCCAAAGTGAGAGTAACAAAACCTTATTCCATGAGCAATCCATTTGGAAATAGTTTGTTTAGAAATAGCCTTGCCTAGAGAACTGGAGGCATAAGAGATAAGCAATTGATCAGATTTTCTGAAATCTTTAGTTTTGTCCAAGTAAAATCGTAGTTGCCTGTGTATGTCCAATGAATGTAAAATCCTTTCCCCTTTGTTTTGAGGATTTGGAAAAAAAAGTAGGAAGATGAATAGTCTGATTTAAAGCCACTTTAGAAATCACCTTAGGCATAAATGTAGGATTGGTCCTCAAGGCAACTCTGTCTTGGTGGAAAATAAGGTACGGTTCCACAGCCATGAGAGCTTGCAACTCTGACACCCTTCTGGCAAAAGTCAATGCTAATAGGATAGCTGTCTTCCAGGATAAGAACTTGATATCCGAAGCAGCAGCAGGCTCAAAGGGAGGTAAAGTAAGTTTCTCCAAAACATAATTAAGATCCCAAGCAGGAACAGGAGGAGTTCTGGGAGGTCTTAAATTCTTAGCACCTCTCAAGAATTGTCTCACCAGCTGGTGAGAAAAAATGGGAGGATCAGTGTTGTAATGAGCCGAGATAGCAGAAGCATGGATTTTGATGGAAGAAAAGGAGAGGCCTTTAAGCAAAAGGTCTGAGAGGTAAAGTAAAATGGAGGAAATATCAGGCAAAAGAGGATCAGAACCTCGATCCCGCATCCAAATAAAATCTTTTCCATTTAGAAGCATAAGATTTTCTAGTGCTAGGCCGCCTAGCTTCTAAAAGAACATCCAAAACTTGTTTGGGAAGAGCAGAAGAAATCAAAGGCCCTTGTAGAGCCAAGCTGCCAGGCATAGAGTCTTGATTTGAGAGTGTAGTATCTGACCCTGATGCTGGGACAGAAGAGAAGGAAACAAAGGCAGAATCCATGGAGGTTCCAAGAACAGGTGTCAAAGTTGGATACCAAAACTGTCGAGGCCAATTTGGAGCTATCAAAATGATAATCTTGGGTTTGTCCTGTTTTATTTTCAGTAACACCCGATGCAGAAGAGGAAGTGGAGGGAAGGCATATCCCGAAAGATTTCTCCAGCTGAAAGACAGGGCATCCACTTTCCAAGCTGTTTTGTGGAAGGACCTGGTGCAAAAGAGAGGCAACTGATGATTGAGATGGGATGCAAACAGATCTGAGGACAACCCCAAACTGCCGTAACCATGCTGAATAAGTTGGGGTCCAGCATCCATTCGTGAGGATCCAAAAGATTTCTGCTTAGGCTGTCTGCCAAGAGATTCTGTTTTCCTGGAATGAATTGAGCTTGAAGATGCAGATTCAGATTTAGAGCGGTGTCCCATAAACTCATGGCTAGTCTGCAAAGGGGGTAGGAGTGAGAGCCCCCCTGCTTGTTTATGTACCACATGACTGTGGTATTGTCTGTACGAATCAGCAGATGTCCTGGTTGTAAAAGATTCTGGAAGGCTAGAAGAGCATTTTGGACTGCCAACATTTCCTTCAAGTTGATGTGCCAGGGAAGATGCTTCTTTGTCCAAGAGCCCTGCTGGCAATTGTCTAGAAAATGAGCTCCCCAAGCATAATCCGAAGCGTCCGTGGTTATGATCTGAGAAGGATGAGGCAGACGAAAGGGATTCCCTTCGTTTAAAGCACAAGTCCTGGACCACCAAAGGAACTCCTTGTGGAGGCAGGGAATCAATGGGATCATTGTATCCAGACTGTTGTAATGCTGTGACCATACACTCTTTAGGTACCATTGAAGTTTTCTCATATGAAGCCTTGCATTTGGAATCAACAGGATGCAAGAAGCCATGTAGCCCAATGCCTGCAGGAATTTCCTTGCAGTGAGCTGAGTTAAACTAGCCAAGGTCATGAAAACTGATGCCAGCTGTACTTGCTTTTCTGGAGTAAGGAAGGCCCTTTGCAAGCTTGTGTTTAGAAGGGCTCCCAGAAAGATCATTTGTTGTGAGGGGATCAAATGTGACTTTTTTGTGTTCACTGAAAATCCGAGTAGTAGAAGACGACGTTGAACGAACTGCAAAGTACAAGATCTTTGCTGTCCGCCTGAATAAGGCAGTCGTCCAGATAGGGGTAAATTTGAATCCCTCGGTGTCTGCAATAAGCTACTACTGGAGCCAGACACTTGGTAAAGACTCTGGGCGCAGTAGATAAGCCAAAGGGCAGTACAGAGAATTGAAAGCGTCTCATGAATCGGAGGTATTTTCTGCGTTCCTGTCTGATGGAATGTGTAAGTAGGCTTCCTTCAAGTCCAATGTCACCATCCAAGCATCCTGGGAGAGCATGGGAAGTTGTTGCAGAGTAAGCATCTTGAATTTTGGAATTTCCAGAAATGTGTTTAATACTGAGAGGTCCAGAATAGGTCTCCATGAGTTTTGTTTTCTTGGGACCAGAAATAGTCTTGAATAAAAACCTTTCCCCATCTCTGGAAGTGGAACAGGTTCTATGGCTCTCATGGCCAATAGAGCGTCCACTTGATTTAAGGCCTCTGACCATTGATGTTTTGGTAGATCTGGCCAACCGGAAGACCTTGGCAGAGTATGGAAGTGGAATTTGTAGCCTCTTAAAATCACGTCTAAACCCCATTTGTCCTGGGTAATGTGAGTCCAATTTTGGTAGAAAAGAGAAAGTTTTCCTCCGAGAGGGGCTTCCAGGCAAGGAGGACCTGTAGCCCAAGAGAGAGTCATTGGGTCTGCTTCCTTTGTGATTGAGGTCCGTCTTCTCCCCTTCTAGGTGAAGAAGCAGTCCACTGTCTGGACCTGTAAGAGGCCTGAGACTGCCCCCGACCTCTGGAGCGTCTATATCTTCCCCTTTGAGGCCTGTCAGACGTGGGAAAGGACCAATTTTTGGAGGGCCAATTTCTAGAAAATCTAGGAGGCTGAACTTGTAAAAAATCTTTAACAGTCTGCATAGACTTTGCTTTTTCTTCCATCTTTTTAATAACCTCCTCAGCCTTGGATCCAAATAAAACATCATGCTGAACAGAGGCATCTAACAATTTTGCCTTAACTTGCTCAGGTAAATTCTGCTCACGAAGCCAAGCATGTCTCCTGATAACAGTACCAGAGGCAGCGGCCCTGCAAGAAGCCTCCACTGCATCAAAACCACAATGTAAACTATGTTTGCTAACTTGTTCAGTTGCATGCAATACATCCTGTAATTCCTTGTCCTCTGCACATGCAGGAAAGGAAGAAAGCCTTTGCTTTAAAACAGACAAAAGAAATTGCTGATACTTAAACATGTGAAACTGGCAATTTAAAGCTCTAATAGAAAGAGTAGCAGAAGTATAAACCTTTTTGCCCCACCTGTCCAAGGCACGAGAATCCTTTTCAGAGGGAATAGGATTTTTAGATGAAGTGGCCTTAGCAGCCTTGGAGCCCTGGGAAATAGTTTCTTCAGGATCTGCAGAAGGGTTCTTAAATAAAAATTGATGGGAATCAGGGACTCTGTAAAATCTATCAGGCTTAGAAGGAGCAGGCGGCAAGGAATCAGGATTCAGGTTAGCTTCAGAAAAAGCATCATCCACAATATCAAGAACAGGAGGAATAGCCAAAGGTCTGTGTTGAGGGAGAAGGAGAAATTCCCTAAGTCTCTTCTTGGAAGCAGAATAATCCTGACCTTCCCAATGAAAATTCTCTCTCATCTCATGCAAGGTTTCCCCAAAAGAAAAATCTTCAGGGGGAGAGGCAGAGGGAATAGAGTCCTCTGCACCAGAATCCTCATAAGGAGGAAAAGAATAATCCTGGTCAGAGGAAGAGACTGAAGACACAGAAGCCTGATTAGAGGAATCATAAGGAATATCCTGTCTAGGCCTCTTTTCAGGAGGAGGGTGAGAACCCCTAATCATTGTAAGTAAATCCTCAGCCATTCGTAATAATTGCTTCTGGGTCTTGGGAGCTGTATCCGAAGAAGCTTGAGAAGAAATCCTTGGTTTAACAGGAGTCTTTGACTTTGCCTTTGTAGTAATAGTGATATGAGAAGACCTGAAAACCCCCTCAGAAGCGGGTACCTGCACAGCGGTTCCGGACCCATCTGAAGGAGCGACGTCCGAAGGTCCTGCAGCAGATAAATTAATAGACTTAGTTGGCTCCCCATGGGAGTCCGTGTCGGCCATCGGTTCCGAAGTGGCGGACGACAGGGGCTGCAAAAGCGCCTCACTGACGACCGCCGAACCCGAAGCTGGCTCCGGCTGCAAAGTATCCTGTTTGGACCTTGGAGGCCTATCCTTGTCCTTGCGTTTCTTTTGAATTCCGGTTGTCGGTAAAGTATCCGACAACATCCTATAATTGAATAGTCTACCGAAATAATTCAAGGCCCAATCGTACCTACGCTTGATAGTGCGAGAATTAAACATGGCACAGAACCGACAGCAAGAAACGTCGTGGTCAGGGCCTAAGCAAGGTAGACAGTAAGAGTGGAAATCTTTATGAGGTATTTGTTTTCCGCACGTTATACAATTATTAACTTTTTCTGATATCGGAGGAGCAAGAAAAAGGTTTCCCCAACGGGGTACTTAGCTTGAGAAGAGAAGTAGAAAACTTCGGACCGACTACAATCAAAGCACGTTGTCCTGAATGCGCCAACCAACAACTTGCGAGCTGCTTACCACCGCACGGCAAGAAAGACTGGAGAAGATGGCATCGGCTGTCAGCTTTATACCTCTACGTTCTGACGTCAGGGTACTTGCTGGTACAGCCGACGCCGGACCCAGACTTTGGAATTCTGGCCGACCTCGGGCTGCCTGCCGGCAGGATCACCCTACAGTTATGACTGCAACAGTGAAAAATGAAGAACATCATTTGAAATGCTTGGCTTAGTTTTCCTTACAGCAGATGGCAATGTTGCTACAATCTTGAAGTTCACATTTTACAGTGTGTTTTTTTTTTTCATTTAACAAGCCTGTAGTCTACATTTATATTTACAAATAATCAAATTCCATTTAACTAGGCTGACTGCCTTCACCCCTTCTCTACCAGTCTTCACAGCTCTTACATACATAAGATGTTGAGGCTTGCACGTTCATTTAAGCAGTTTATTGAATACAAACATCAGGATGGATAGCAGGAGCATTAAACTTCCATGATCTGCCTACATACTTGCATGCTCACACACTGCCTGGTCGCTCAACATGGCACTGTTCCTTGCATGTGCTCAGTACTTGTATGCATGTACTGACTCACTGGAAAGCTTCTTAAAGGTACATTACACACTGATCTACATCCTCCCTCTTTACTGAGCTATCTCAATGACATTTTAATAGGCATGCAATTATAGAGACAGTAAAAGAAAGAGTCATGTCCAGGTTGCCGTGCATCTGTCAGTAGCTTTCGAGATGCAACCTGATCGTGACATAATAGGACTAGTTTTAGCAACAGGAACAGTCACTGGGGAATGTTCTGACAAAATGTCTTTTAGAACAGGAACACTGGACAAGTCACTCTGAGAACTAGAGTCTTTGTCACAGGCAAGATGCTGTAACAGTTCAGACACTGGTAACAAATGCTTCCGATTTCATCTGAATTCCACTCCTCCTGATTCCACAATGTACAATCCTGGCTCTTTACACAAACTTTTCACAAATCCGATGCAATCAAAACCTTTTGACGTCTGCATCCTATCTCCCCTTTTTTCAATGAACCAAGCAGTTTGCTGGGTTTATCATAGTAAGACTTCTGGGACAAAAGCTTTTTCAACAGTTGTGCTTTTACTGTTTTGTTGTTAGCACTTGGAGCCAACAAATTACTGCTGATGGGTAATGTGGTTCTGATTCATCTTAACACAAGTCTCTGGGCAGGTAAACAAAGATGTGCATCACGAAGAATGTTTGAGATTTAACAATTTGAGAAAAATATGGGCATGGTCATGTCTGGATTTCTCCAACAGCTGTTTTGCAATTTCAACTGCATGTTCAACCAAGCAGTTTGACTGAGGGTATTCAGGACTACCCATAATATGAACAAATCCCCACTCTTCTGCAAATTTCATGAACTGCTGACTTGTAAACTGTGCACCATTATCAGAGCTAACTCTGTGCAAATTACCATGGACAGAAAATTGTCACTTCAACTTCGTAATGACAGTATTGGAAGTTAGGCTAGGCAGGTCAATCTTGAACCAATTTGAATAAGAGTCTACTAACACCAAGTATGGTTGACCACTCCACTAAAATGCATCTGTGGCTACTGTCGACCAAGGTAATTTAGGAATCTGGCTTAACTGAAGTGGTTCTTTTTGTTGATGTGGCTTTGTACGATTACATACTGAACAAGATCATGGGAAGTTGCTAGGCTACTGGCCTTGAGGCCCTTATAAGCCTAGCCAAGAGTATAGCCCATGTTTAGACAAGTCAGCACCTGATGCCCATCAGCAGTGACAGAGGTGGAATCCCAGGGGTGCATTTTCTGTTTCCCATCCAGTTATTCAGGTTGCGCTTAAAAAGGGGCAAAGAGGTACTCTGCCCGATGTGGAAAGGGAGTCTATTCCATAAATGGGGGTAGTGTCTCTGGGACACCAATCAGTCCCACCAAGTCCTATTAATGTCATAGACCATGTTGAGGTCAAATGTGTGGGTTACTCGAGCGGTGCTTGACTTGCAGATATGCAGCAGTCTCATCAGGGCAGGGTCTGAGATCACCTTGTATGCCAGACAGAGGTCACCTCTGAGAGGTTTGCATGGAGTCGAGTAGACAGACAGGGCTTTTAGCTTATGTGTGGTAGATGTTTGAGGCCCTGGATTCTCCTGGTGAAGAACCTCTGCTGTCTCTCCAGCTGCTACATGTGCTTTGAGTTACAAGCTGGAAGGGGCATTGTACTTAATAATGGGCCTTACAAGGGAAGAATACAGGGATGTTATGACCTCGTCCTTGGATGAGATACCCTTACATATGAGGTGGGCCTTGTAGAAAGCTTTCCTCACAATGGAAGCAACATGGTGGCCAAAAGTCAGGTTATCAACCTGGGTGCCCAAATCCCTCAACTGATTGCGCGCTTAGGACATTATTAATGTTATAATTTGTGGGGATGCTTGAGGCCATGTTTGACACCAGTCATTTGAGTGAGACCCTCTTGGAGGATGTCCACATCATTAGGGGAATTGATAACACTGCCTAGCTTGCAGTCATCTACACACTTGGGCCAGCCATAGCCCACTGGATTTGGCCTACACCTCAGAAAAGTATATCCCAAATAACAGAGGACCCAAGACAGAACCCTGGGGTATGCCGCTCATTATGGGTTTACTGCTTGAGGTGGCTTCCCCTATTTTGACAAGGTGGGTTCTATCAGTGAGCCAGTTTGCTACCCATCTGGTAACATATGGATTGATGCCTAGTTGAGAGTTTATTATTCCAGAGTGGGAAATCATGTTGAAGGCTTTGGCCAGGTCAAGGTAGGTGGGTGGGTGTGCACAGTCTTCCCCTTGTCCATGGCTTTGGTGACTGTCTCAAAGTTGTTCTCCAAATTTTACAGACATGACCTCCCCTTGACGAAGCCAAACTGTGGGATTCAGCATTTGGAGATTGCCAATATCCTTGTTAATGAGGTCCATGATAATCTGTTCCATGGCCTTGCAGATCAGGTTACTTAGGCTGATGGGTCTATAATTTCTCAGATCAGTGGACACTCCACCTTTGTGCAAAGGGATGACAGTGACAGCTCTCCACTCAGCTGGGACAAAGCCGGAACTCGGGCTTTGGTTGAATAGGGCGCCTAATGGTGCTGCAAGTTCCTGCCTGAGTTCATGTAGGATGCAGCCTGGGATGTTATCGGGTCCCATGGAGGCTGTATTTTTTCTGCCTTTGAGAGAGCAGTGATAACCTGTTCCCTAGATATATGGGGAAGGAGGCAGGTACTGGGGATGTCCCAATTTACTGATGGGGACACAGGGGTGAAGTTTTTGCTGAATCTGTCAATCAGCAAGTTTGCTACATCTACGGCATTTGTATATGTGGTGCCTTTGACCACCAATTCTGAGCAAAACTGGGTGCTTCCTTTGAGGTTGCAGACATAAGTGAAGAAGGCTTTATGATGGTCTCTAGTAGATGTGGCCAATCTGAACTCTAAGTTTGCTTTGGGGGATTTCACTAGTGCTCTTGTTTGCTTGCTCAGGCTAGGGACAGATTACTTCCAACCGGGCACTTGCTCCTTCTTGGTCCTGGATAGCAATTCTTTCCTTTTGTTATAGAGTATTTATTGTAGATGTCCATCAGACAGGTTTTACTCTTCCTCGTGGAGGATGACTTAGTCCTGTCAGGTATTCCTTATTCCATGCATCTACATAAATGCTCATGTAGTGCTTTGGTGTAGTTTTGGATATTGGTGCCAGTTCCTACAGAAAGCAGAGGGGGCTGTGGAGCTGTTTACACCATCCTTCATGAGGCTGTACTCAATTTTGGAGAAGTTTTTTTGTTTGGCCCTAGCTGGGGGGTGGGTGGGGGGGTGTCAGGGGAGATGGTGACTTCGAAAGTGACCACTTTATAGTCGGAGCTTACCCGGGAGGATGACTGTATGGACACTGCAGTGGTTACTCATGTTGGTTAATACTAAGTCCAAGATATTAGCACCTCTTGTGGGGGTATTAGCTACCTGTTCCAAGGCATTTGCATTGGCCTTAAAAAAAAAAAAAAAAAAAGGAATATCTGGGCATTTGTCTTCTGGCATGAGTAATTCTTCCAATGTTTGGGTAGTCATCCAGGATCAGAGTAAAAGGTTGAATCCCGAGATTCAAGGGGATCCAAGATAGGCAGATTGGGCATCTCCAGTCAGATTTGGGGGCCTGTAGCTATGATTTTAACAGGGGTTAAACTGTACCTGGAGTGTCTCCTGTGCACCATACTGTTTGACCAGCTTGGAGGCACGTCTTTAATAGACATTGAAACTTCACCTCTTTTGGCTTTACTGCCCACAGTTTGGGGGTCTGAATGTATGATAGGATGAGTAATCAGGTAAGGCTAGGGAGCTCTCCGCAGCTTTGAACCAGGTTGCTGTGACTGCGCAGATATCATCCAGGGTTAAGAATGGTTGCAATGAGTGCAGTTTCATATTTAAACCTTAGCGTTTAGCAGGACGACCTTTAATTTGCGTTTTGTTGAACTTTTTATGTTTGTAGTTTTAATCTCATCATCTTTCCTACAAGACGCACTATGGGGGATGCAAGAGTCTTTGTCAGAAGCCCAAGTGAGACAGATGCAGACCATCTCTGGCAAAGCATCGTGGTCCATTAATCACATCTTCCCAGGCTGCCGGGTACTGGATCACCCTGTAATGACACCAGAAACTAAACCAATTTAAGTTCATCACTGAGGTATCATTCTGAGGAAAGTACAGTTGTGTACACTTGTCATGGGTAATTAGATGCCAATTTTGTGCATGAAGTGCTATTCCTCCCCCCCCAAAGGGGCTCCAAAAGATAAGTGCTTGGAAATGGCAGAGGAAAGTCACTGAGACTGTTTACCGTAGGGGGGAGGGGCATTGCTACTCCCAGATTTGGAGGTGGAGGCACCTCATTGTTTTGTTCTGTAAATTCCTTATGACTGAAACCTGGAGTCTTTGGAGTGTCTGGGTTTGACCTGAGCGGCGCTGTTGGTTACTGGAAAGGACCAATTCTTAGTAGGCCAGTGTCTACCGAACCTGGGTGGCTGCACTTGTAAGAAATCCTTGCATAGAGTTAGCTTTGTCTTCCATCTTTTTCAAAACGTCTTCTGCCTCATTACCAAATAGACTATCCTGTTGTAAAGGAGCATCCAACAATTTTGCTTTAACATGATCAGGCAGATTTTGCTCCTTGAGCCAAGTATGCCTTCTTACCACAAATCCAGTTACGGCGGCCCGGCAAGAGGCCTCCAAAGAATCAAAACCACACTGCAAAGTATGTTTTCCAACTTGTTCAGCTGAATGCAATAAATCCTGTAACTCTATTTTCCACAGTCAGAAATCAACATCATTTTCTGCTTCAGTAAGCCCATGACATGCTGCTAATAATTAAGCATATGTAATTGACAGTTTAAAGTCCTGATAGCCAGGGTTGCAGACGTGTAGACCTTCTTACCCCATCTCTCCAGCGCCCTGGAGTCTATCAGAAAGGGTAGGATTTTTAGCAGTAGAAGCCTTAACACCCTTGAGACCCTGAGAAATAGGTTCAGGATCAGCAGTAGGGTTTTTAAAAAGAAACTTGTGGGAGTCAGGAACCCTGTAATATATGTCTGGCTTACTAGGAGCCGTAAGCAGGGAATCAGGAGCCATGCTGGATTCTGAGAAAACAATCAACGTCTAAAACAGGAGGTATAGCCAAAGGCCTATGCTGAAGGAGGAAATCCCTTATCCTCTTTTTGGATTCTGAAAAATCCTGACTCTCCCAATGAAAATGTTCCCTTAAGGTATGCAAGGTTTCTCAAAAAGAAA
Organism: Protopterus annectens; assembly: GCF_019279795.1. Taxonomy (NCBI): domain Eukaryota; kingdom Metazoa; phylum Chordata; order Ceratodontiformes; family Protopteridae; genus Protopterus; species Protopterus annectens. The sequence goes on from NC_056746.1 coordinate 897,160,144, forward strand.
AATCCTCTGGAGGGGAAGCAGAAGGGATGGATTCTTCTGCAGAGTCCGCATAAGGGGGAATAGAAAATTCCTGATCAGAAGAGGAATCAGAAGAAATGGAAACCAGATATGAAGATTCATAATCAGTGCCTTGCCTAGGCCTCTTAGTAGGAGGGGGTTGGGAACCCCTGATCAAGGTAATTAAATCCTCAGCCATTTTGATCATTTGCTTTTTAGGCATGGGGGCCTGAACACGTGGCCCATGCGGCAGTTTTTTTAAGACATAGAAGTTGGTCTTGGCCTTGTTTTTGATGATAGCGTCAGTTTAATATACAAATCTTCAGGCCTGAAAACACCCTCAGAAGACTGTGCCTGCTCAGCGGCTCCAGACCCATCTAAGGGAGAGACATCCACAGGTTCAATACTTGAAGTGTCTCACTGCACACCGACCGGACTCTGAATGGGTCTTGGTAGATGCCTGCGAATCAAAAGTAGCAGGCATCAGGGGCTGCAAAAGTGCCTGAGTACCAGCGACTGGCTTAGAAGAAGCGTCTGTTTTGGACCTCGGTCTTGTCTTTTTCTTTGCGTTTTTTGTGAATTGTAGTAGTCTGATTACTAACAGACGTACTTTCTGGATAGTTAAATCTTGAGCCAAAATATTTAGAAGCAAAAATATACAGATGCTTAATAGTGCGTTGGTTAAATTTAGCACAAAACCGACAGCAAGGTACGTTATGGTCAGGGCATAGGCAAGGAATACAGTACAAATGAAAATCCTTATGAGGTATTTGCTTCCCACAAGTAATACAATTATTAACTTTTACTGACATCGGTAAGGAGCAAGAAAGTTTTCCCCAACAGGGTACTTGGCTTTTAGGTTGAAGACTTCGGTTCTGAAACTCGAAAACGAGAATTTCAGGAGTCGGCCGACCGGCACTTGCGAACTGCTTCTGCTTCAGGCACCGCACGGCAAGAAAGACTGATAAATGGTGTCGGCTGCATGTTTTATACCCCCCAACAACCTGACGTCATGGAAGAGGAGACTGCAACCGATGCAGGACCCAAGACTTTGTTATTCAGGCTGACTGAGGGCAACCTGCCAGCAGATTAGCTAAATGTAATGACTGCAACAGTGAAACACGAAGAACATCGGTAGGATGCTCCTTAAGGCTAGGGGCATACCTGCCTAGGACACATTCAGCAAGCTCAATCATGTCGCTTCATACAGTACAGGGAGGAACGTCTCAAGTCATTCACGCCAACATGACAGAGTCTCATAACAGTACCAGTTGAGAGACTTAAGTGCGTACGTGATATGGTGGATTCTGGCACCTGACAGACAACTAACAGTGACTTTCTCCTCATCTAGCCTAGTGAGAGGCACATGTGTCTCTAACAATGGAGTCTCCTGTGACTAATATGTTGTTTATGGTTAAGCTTTAGTGGCTGTGAGACACATGTATGTGAACTGTGTGTGGTATGGAGGGCTGTCGAGATCGCGTGTGTTTTTGCCTCAAAGGTCTTTGTTTGGGTATGTTTTTGTTGAGGACTTCCGCATATGTGGGTGTGTGTTGTTTAGGTGTGGGTGCTGTTGGCAGTGTAGTGACTGTGTTGATAACCTTCTCAATGCCAGATATACTGGCCTGTGAGGGAAAGAGTATAGACTCTAGGTTCCTAATGTAGTTGCATCTCTCACAAATTGTGTTCATAGGTAGTAGTAGGAGATGGTTGTATGTGTACATGAAGCAGTTGCTACATTATCTCAGGATGCCCATATCAACCAGCCTGGCAGAAGAAACTAAGAAATTGCCCATATTTGTCAGAATCGGAGGGAGAAAGGCCAGGGACAGCTAAGGGGCACCCCAAGTGCTTAAACCAAAACTAAGAGGCTTGGGAACACCACTTAAAATTTAAGCAGGCTATAAATAAGCAATAATAAATGCAATAGAAAAGATGCAACTGAACACTTTAGAGAACAAGTAGCAGAAAAAGCAAGATGAAGTAATAGAGTAGGAGAAAGAAAAAGTAAAAGCAGATGATTTTTTTTTTTTTTTAGTAAGTAAAAAGGGAGAGAGGAGGAACAGAAGATAATTCAAGATTAGGAAACTAAGGGGGTTGGCCTTCCCAAATGATTGCTGTATTGGGTAGAAAGAGCTAATAAGATGGGACCGGGAGGAGCGTCCCAGATCAAATTTACAGTAGGGGCGGGCAACTGCAAAAGCCACCAACCCTAAGAATACAACAGCCGTTGAGGGGGAGGGTAGGAGAAAAACAAAATTCAGTCAGAGGTCAGCAAACAAATGCAGACACAAATAAATAATGTGTCAAGCAAATAAATTAAAACAGTGCAGTACTGTTAAGAATCACTGATCAGTTGAAGTACAAAATATATACTTATCAGCTCTATTTCCAGATCACTTAAGAAGCAGGCACAGTGTCACAATTGAGCTTCTAGCAAGATAAGCAGAAAGTCACACAAAGGTAGTATTTTATACCAACAAGATAAAAGACCCTTCCAAAGCCAGCCTTGAGGCAATCAGATAACACAAAAGCTGTTTGACCAGTGGTTCCACCCTGCAATGAAAAGTGCTCTCAATATCTGGACACAGAAGGTCAAAATACTAGACCTCTTGCCCTTCTTTTGGTAGGATCAGTTCTTGGGTGGTCACGAAGCAAGACTTTTATATTGTTGTTGCAAGGATTTTGGAACAATCACTTTATGACCTTTCATGATGATACCATTGTCTGACAATCTCATCTCTGTATGGAAAATACTGCAGTACTTCTACTGGTAAAAAAGATTGCTTTGAAGGCCATCCTCGACTAATAAAGAGGTTACCTTCTGGAGAACTGGATCTGAAGCTTTGCAAGTTCTAAGCTCATCAAGACGTGTGGAAGAAAAATTTCTTACTGCCATGACTTCAAAACCAAGTTGCTCATTGTTATGCTGTAATGTGTTTTTTCTAGGAGATCTGGATAAGGTATCAGCAAGATAAAGTTTGCCTTTTGTGTAAAAAGAACTGAAATTGTACCTTTGCAATCTGATCATACTTTGCAGTCTAGCTGGAGCTATATGCATAAGCTCTCTCAAAATAGTAAGTAGAGGTTGGCAGTTTCAATCTGGATAGGTCGACCATAAATATAATCATGGAACATGCAAACAATTGCAAAAAGCTCTCTCAATCTGGGCATACTGCATCTTGGTTTGTGTAAGAGTTCTCTATGTACAGGCTACTACCCTCTTGAAGGACTGCACCTACACCAAATTTAGAAGCATCACAGGAAAGAGTACATGATTTGTGAACATCACAGTAGATAAGAGTTGGTGGGTTAACAATTTTCAGTTTTAAGGCATCAAATAATCTCTGGTGCTGTTCTGACTATGACCAAATTGCATCTCTGCGTGTCAGCTCTCTGAGTGGTACTGAAAGTTGGCTTAAATCTGGAATTAACTTGCCCAAATAGTTGACCATGCCAACAAAATGTTAAGAGTTTGGACATTGTCTGGAGCTGGCATCTCGAGAATTGCTGTTTGCTTTTAAAGATCTGGTTGCAAGCCTGAACTGGTAAACAAGTGAACAACGCAAGTAACTTATTGCTGCCTGAACTTGCACTTCTGAGGATTCAGCTTAGGATTCACTTCATGTGCTCTTTCCAGGACTTTCTTGGAGGTTTCTGTCATGTTAGTCTTCACCACTGCCTCCTAGTACAACATCTACTATAACAGCACAAGGATAGCCGGAACAAAATTTGCTAAATTGAAAGATGAAACCTCTTCTATTGTGTGCACAGGATGAGGAGGTCTTTTAAAGCTTTGTTCAGATCTCTGGGATCAATACATATTCGGATATCAGAGCTTTTTTGAGCTACCAAGGAGGATACCCATTCAGTAGGCTCCTCTACTGAGCAAATTAGTCCGAGCTGCACCGTTCTGTCTAGCTTAGCTTTGACTCTGCTCTGCATAGCTAATGGAATTTTCCATGCTGGTCTGATAACTGGGCTGACCTCTGGGTCTAAACTTCATAAAGTTCACAACTGGTAGTCTGCCTAGCTTGTCTGCAAAAATATCAGCATACTCAAAAAACAAACAGTTTGTGCGAAATTTGAGCTGTTTGTTGTCATGCAGGGTTAACATGGTGAACTTTATTAAATGAGAGCAGTCCCATTTTCAAACTGTCTCTGAGGCCTAACGACGACTGCACGTGTCAACTGAAAAACTGCAAGTCATAGCTGTTCCCAGCAGAGTAACATGAAAGAACTACTGAGCCTTCAGTTTGAATCTCATCATCACCATAAGCAAAATCTTTGCAATCAAGTTGTTCTGCAGCTTTTACTCTAGCAAACATTTCTGGTGACATAACATTGCACTTTGAGCTCTACAGGACTCCCATTAATCCTAACAGTGCAAACATTTTCATTCTTTTACCCCAAATCTACTGCATCAACTTTCACCAAGCACAGACACACCAACATAAAAACTGATAAACTTGCCCCTTGGAATTCCCTCTAAATAAAAGAACGTGCTTTATTTTATTTATTTATTTTACATTTAACTGGGAAAGTCTGACTGGATACAGGTCCATTTTCAGCAGAGGCCCCGGGAGAAAAGCTCCACATGCACATAGATGCAGAAGACTTTACAATTATAGATTTTTTATACAAAAACAGATACATATTCCGGATTTGCCAGAATATATACAGAACTTTACAATTAATTCATATCCTAGAACACACATTTTTAGTTGTGCAAGTAGCCATACCGTTTTGGTAGTACAATCCATTACAAAACCTTTGAAAATGATTCCACTTAATACAGCTGTGGCACTGCTGACCGAAAGCCAAGCACTTTTCTCTTTAGGATTGATTTCCAACACAATAACGACAGCTGACTATGAAGCTGGGTGGGAGCACATGTTTTGACTTTGATAACTCACCCCTATGTTTCACAGAGCATGCACTAGAATTTTCTGGAAAGACTCAAGTTTCCCAGGGACTATTAAAGGACCTGCAGTAGCTGCCATGTGCTTCAGCCTGTTTGTTAACCACGTGCTGCATATTATCTACATGAGCTTTGTCACTCTGCCTTTTGCAGCTATTCTCATTTGTAAGCATATCTGTGTTTTTCTGTAAGCTCGTACATCTGACAAATCTCAATGGCCTTAAGGTCAAATCACTGTCTTGAAGCAAAATCTCTCACTCGTGCTCTGTATCATTACTAATTCTACACACAAGCCTGTCCTTTATCAACTCATTGCTCAAATCACGATCTGCACGTTTTAGCTTTATTTTACAAGTCAGTTATATGTGTTGCAAACGTTTCACCAGGCTTTTGACCCCTTGTTTAAAATAAGTGCCCTTCCATTGTAATATTCATTTAAGGGTTACACATTTCTCTAAATTTAAGTTTTAAGCACTCAGGGTCTTCCCTTGTTTCAGCCGGTACCACTATATGGCGGTTCCCCCCTCCCCTGCAAACAGCAGGTACATATACAAATGAACATACTTTCAATGGTCTCTGAACCAGCTGAATACATGCTTTTGTACGTGAATCTGTCAGAAAAAGCAGCCTGTATGAAAATACCATATTCCTGCTCAAACACTCCAACTTTCTTTAATACTGTTATCAAACACAAGCGGTGCAGGTCTGGGAAATCCTTCTGCCATGCGCACAGATTATAGTAAAACAATGCAAAGTGTCTCTTGTAATTATGTATGAACATTCACACACACCAGGAACTTGTAATCAAATGCACAACAAAGGTTTTCAAAATACTGTGCTTTGCAAAATATGCTTTGAAACAACGGTTCTTAGCAAAATATTCTGTGCAATGACGGCACTTTGCGAAATAACTGCACTGCAGTACTGCATGCACTTGCAAACACTTTGCATACTTCGGATATTCTGAATAGCTTTAGTTAGTACGAAAGGGCAGCACAGTGAAAAATGCTGTCGTTTTCCCTTTTTTGTACATTTTATGCAATTCAGATATTGTTTCAAGCATTTTCGAAATTCTAAACATTATCAATATGTCACATTTCATTTAATAAGTAATTCATTTTAGGCATGTTGAGTGATTTGTTTCATATCTGTAGCAAAATAAATCATTCAAACAAGTTTTAGTACCTGGAATTTGTTTATGACCTCTGTTGAGTCGTTTGAGCAGTACAGATGATGCACGCCTGTATGTTCCTCCAACTTTAACTGGTTGCCTCATGGCTGTAACTCTGGATCCCATTCTGACACCATGTCGCTCTTATAGACAAAGATGTGGAGGCTTGGGTGTTCATTTTAGTTTACAGATTACAAACATCAGGATGGATAGCAGGAACACTGAATTTAAACTGACTACATACTTGCATACTCACTCTGGCTGTTCACTCTAAATGGCACTGTTGCTTGCACTTGCTCAGTACTTGCATGCATATGCTGACTCGCTGGAAAGCTTCTTAAAGGTATATCACACACACTGATCCTATAACGCACATCGCAATCTATACCTCTTAACCAATTCTTACCCACAAACTCGTCCATACACACCAGCTGCTATTAAGTCTCGCACATGTTCAAACACCACTTTTTCATTCAAAAATTTTCCTGTATATGCTACTTGCCTATTCAATATGAAACCAGATTCAATCATGTGATTAACACAGATGAAGATTTAAGCATTTTGACACCCACAAAAAATGCAGTGAAATGAGTACTCAACCTTTTGAAAAAAATGTGCGCGCGCACGTGTGTATACATACACACACACACACACATATATATATATATATATATATACACACACACATATATATACACATACGAGACAAGATTCAACTCAAAAGCAATTGCCATCCAAAGACTGACTCCACTTTACCGAATGTACAGTACCCTGTGTGATAAACAAAAAGTTTTCCTGTTCAGTGAACTGTGACTCTAAAACTCAGCAAATACACAGATCAACTAAATATTCCAAATAAAGTACTGTCGCATTACATACACAAGCGCATGCAGACAGGATTTCTTTTATTTGAACAAAAATGAATGTAAACATCTTAAATGCAAACCACAATACCTCAAAAATGGAAATGATGAGCTACTAAGCATCCACTGAGAAAACCTCTACACATGCAAGCTTTAAAAACAAAAAAATATTTTTTTTTTGCAGGGGACAAGCCACCCTGCAAACTCCAGGTGGCGTTTACACCCCAAAACCCCTGCTAATTATATTTCCTCAGAGATTGTACAAAATTTGTCCAAGTGAATATTAAAAAAAAATTGTCAAAGACCAGCTCTTTGGAAGAGCGTTACTTATACAACCAATATATCTGGTACCTCAGCTTTTCGCCTTCAAAGCATACAAAAATATTAAGCTCAATTTATAACACACGAACCTCCCTCCATAATTACAACTCAATTAACCTTAAAGTGCCCCAAGCAAAATGCAATATTTGACATACAAATTTTCATTTATCAAAATACAAAAATCTTCTAAAATGGAATTCACAAAATTAACATCTTAATGAACATTTAATTACCTATAATCCATTTAATTTAAATTGACCAAGCAAGACCCTTTGGATGAAGTGTTCAAACATTCAAAATCAATGCGTTCTCTAGATCAAACTTTTTAATGCCCCCAAATACAAAACAGGTCGTGCTAATACACTAAAGAAAAAAAGATCCATCATTCCCAGCATGTGTGACATTGAAATGACCCACAGGACTCCTTTTTATTACGGATGTCTCCCAACTGTTTCATTATTCTAACCTTCACAGCCCTCCCTTGTTTGTCCTATATACCATTTAATATTCTTGCATCCACATCCCACAATATAAATCACCCCACACAAATTGCAATTTAATCTTCCTTTAGAAGTGAATTTCTGCCCATTAATACTGGTACCAGAGATGTTCCTGACCCTACTACATACTTTGCACTGCCCACAAGCAAATGATCCTACTACCTTTTGGAGCACATTAAACAATGCCATACTTAAAACGTCTTTTAAATTCAAATGCCTACTAAATGAAAACTTCACTGTTTGGGAAATAAATGACCCACTACCTCATCCATACAAAATCCAAAATGAACCTTTTCACTACCTCAGAAAATGGAGAATATTTACAAACACAAATTCTTCCTATTAACTGGAACCGTTTCATTTATATGTCTTACAATATCCCTTCCGTTCATATTTTTTTTCAAATAAATCCCTATTCTCAAACATTTTCTAAGGCATTATTTAAAGTTTCTTCCTTACTTCCCCTCTCTGGCAACCTCTTTCTCACTTCTAACAACAACTTAACCTTACACTTCCCCTCCAAAGTATAATGAGCAATTTAAATTCACCATAAGGAAGTGATTCTATTAAATGGGGGGATGCATACTTTCAGTATGCAAAAAATTAAGTGCAGTAGGTTTCCTAAATGGCCTGTACTGGATATGTTAAAAAGGCTATCTATATAAAATTCCACACCCAAAAACTGAATTAAAGAACTACCCTCCACCATGGAAAATTTCAAACCATGGTCATTTCTATTCAACTTAGAAAGGAAACGACCAAAAGCTGATGGGTGCCCCTTACAAATAAAAATCAGATCAATATAGTGTTTACACATCACATGATCTCTATAAAATGCAACATCATAAATGAACATTCTCAAAAAAAACAAACAAAAGCCAAACAAAAAAACAAACAAAAAAAAAACCTAGCATGGGTAGCGGCATAAGGGGCAACAATTGCAGTCCTTTTCTTCTGAAGGGAGATTTCACTGTTAAACCTAAAATAATTGTGCGTCAAACAAAACTGAAGCAGCCTAACAATAAAGGCAGTAAGAGGACCTTCACCTATTATGTCCCAGACAGTCTCCAGGCCCCATCTAAGCTGTATGTTCGTATACAATGAGCCAAAATCTACTGAAACCCAGTAATAATCCTCTTGCCATTTTATTTTACTCACTACCTCACACAGAGTATTTGTGATTTGTGCTGGAATTCTGGCTAAAAATTCCTTAAACAAAGAATCTAAAAATATCCCAACATTCTGCAAATAAGAACCCAGCCCAGAAACAGTCTCCCTGGAGGATTCAAAACAGCCTAAGGGATAGCATAAAAGATGGGATCATGAGGTTCAGAGATGTAAAGTTTAACATCTTCCATCAGTAAAAACCCATTCTCTCAGCCCTTTCCAAGAATTCCAGAAGTTCACCATTAAAAACTGCTATTGCACTCTGATTCAATTTATTCCTTGATTAACAGCTTATAAACCATTTGGTTTGTACTTCGCCCTGGACATAATGACCCAGTTACCCCCCTTTATCAGCTTGTTTGAACACATTTATCGAACATATCCTCAATTCATTAAGGGCCTCCCATTCAAATTTGGTTAAATTATATTGCTTTTGTGACAAACATTCAAATTAAAACTTTTTTGCACATAACTTGTTCAAACATACATACTGCAACAGAAAACTTGGGCGTGAAAACTTAAACGTAGGTAACAGCGGAACTATAAGTTTATCATAACCAGTGTTAAAACATGAACCAGTTACCTTATTCTTCATCCAACCATTCACATTCATAAATAGAAACATTTAATAAAGGGTTAACATCCTCATCAATAACAGCAGCACCTTCTATGCTGCTGATACAAGTTCTTTTCTTGTCAAAATATATTAAACGCAACTTTCTACAAAACTCTGATTTCTAACAATACCTTCGCTAATGTTGGAAATTTAGTAGGGACAAATTTTGAACCCTTACTTAAAAGACTTACAGCTGACCCAGTTAATTCGACATTACACACATTAAATTTTTTAAAGTGCTGCAATAACTTACATTATCAAGATTTAACGGATAACTCAAGTCCTTGAAACATGAGCTATTGTTCATACATAAAGAAAAAGCTTCAACTGCATTAGTACCAAAACCAGAAATGTTTGTGAAACTCAAATGACCAGCTACATCTCCTTTTCCCCTTGCCTCAATTTTTTCGGCCCCTTCCATGATTCCCTTGAGAAAAAAAACTTTTTCTTTTACCTCAGATTGGTATTCGCCTTCAATATTCTAAAAAGGAAACACTTTTCTTAAAGTATTCCAAAAAGAGACAGTCACTCCCAACCACCGCAGATTCAACAGACTTCTTAGAACAAATATGGACTGCCCACAAAGTGGCTTGCATTGCCAAGCATAGACCAAAACCACTCCAGAAAACACCCAAGTCTCTAATACATTTTTTCTTTTTATGACAGTCTCCAACTCTATTTTCTCCAGTCTAGATTTAATGTCCCTCATTTTAGCAGCAAATACAATTTCCGAAGATTCATTTACTAGCTTACATTGCAGCCTACAATCTGACGCTGCAACTTATCACTGGCCCACATGTTCCTTTTCATTAGAATTTGAATTCAGCCCAAAGTGCAGTCTAATGATACCGTTTTCCATTCATCCAATTAATTTTGTTCATCTTTGGTTAAGTCCCAAGCAGGAAGCTTATCCACTCAAACCCCTCGGGCTAATGCCCAAATGAAGATATTTCTCCAACAGTTTGGTATCAAAACAAATTTACCTCCTTAATCATAAGCATCTCAGCTTTTCAAACTGCACAATATAATCAGTCTCACCAACAGCCATCCAGGGGGTCATGATCAGCCAACTTCGTTTCCAGTTCTTTGAGCAATTCAGAAAACAGTTTATTCTGCTCCACTAGGGTTCAAAACACACTGGAATTGCATCGCTGTCCAAAGACATGACAAATACCACTCCGATACAAAATTCCAAAAAAACAAATATTTACTGCATTTTGCATGGGGCACTTTAAAAAGGCTAACTGAATTGTAATTATGGAGGGGGTCCACCGGTTATAAATTGTGAGCTTAACAGTTTTGTACCCTTTGAAGGTGAAAGGCCAAGGCACTAGATGTACTGGTTGTATAAGTAAAGCTCTTTTGAACCGCTGATCTTTGTGACTGTTTTTTGCGAATGGAAACATTTCCAAAACTCAAGAGCTGTGCAATCTCACACCAGTCAACCCTATGTATAGTCAACTAAATGAGTTCTAGTATACAGATGTTGGCCAAGCAGTCTCACAAACAAATGGAACCAATGTGTGCATAACCATTTTATATATCCATATATACACACGTGATTTCCTGAATTAGAAAAGGGCATTTGGGTAGAATCAGGGGTTTGCAAAGTCATCCTTGGGGTGCTGAGAGGAGCACTTTTTGCTAACCAAGATTGAAATTCTAATTTCAAAAACTTTAATTGTACCCTGAGTTAGGAAGTGGGTCCATTCCCTTCATGGCATTAGAAACCCAACAGACTTGGGTAAATTAAACCAAGGGCATAATTAACTGTGCAAAATGAACATCCAGCTGCCAATGTACTTAGACTGAAAAGCTAACCAGCTAGAAACTTATGCAGCACTATGGGTAGTCTACTGGAGGCGCTGTATAAAACACTCCAAGACAACATGAAGTTTTGCTGTTGGGAAGTCACCATGTCACAGGGTTTGGAGAAATTAGACAAAATGCAAACTCCCAAGTATAACGGCATACTGTGAAGATCAGTTGCACTTTATGGCCATCAAATGCAAACTACAATTTAAAATGCGAGAAATATGGCACTGGATACCAAATTCATGAAGAAATATAACTGAGCAAAACAAAAACTAAAAGGAAAAATGAACTTACTTTGGCTGGATGCTGTCAAACATTTCCTGAAGTGCTATTGCTCCGTACTTCACACAGAAAAGGTTAATAAATACCAGGAAACCTAAATATCAAAGTAAATGCCACTGTCACTTATTCGTTCAATTGTAGGTCAGTTTTACAGCTTTATATGGCTCACTGAAAATTATCTCTAGCCTACATTTATGAACAGTCAGCTGACCTTCCTATAAGCACTGAACAGTTTTATAAATAAAACATTTATATGAAAAGGCAACACAAAAAATGCTGGAGAGTTACTATTTACCATAATACCGGATATCTGAAAGAATGTCAGCAGAATTACTCTCTAAATGAAATGACCAATTCTTGAGGGAGACCCTCATTAGCAAGTAATCTTCAGGGAAATACAATGATGTTACAGTCAAAGGATTACAGCCCCCCCCCCCCGTTTCCTGCCAAAGAGTGAAGCCAGGAGATAAAACCTAGTATGGTACAGCAAACAAAACTCCCCTAACCGAGAGGGAAAATGTGAAGTACCAAACAAAACATCTACATTTCAGAAATATGAGTTACAGAACAGTTATGCAATTCTCCTTTTTGGGGGACGCAGGTTTCAAGTCACCAGAACTATTCTTAATAGAACAAACATGACTAAGGAGCTGTGTGTGCAAGAATATAAAACAGTTTTACAGTAAACCGGCATCCATGGGGATTGGCAGATGCTGGATAATTGCAGTTTCTGGTTGTTTGAGCGTTGCTACTAAAAACAGGCCTGACTAATACTGTACCCTATACTATTTGTTTGGTTTGACTTGTTCTCAGGTTGGGGAGAGGGGGGATTTATTCCCATCTTCCTTTTTAATACTCAAACTCCAAAAACGTAAGGTATGTTTCTGCGGGGGTGGGGGGTACAGAAAGTACAAGAAATGAAAGTTGTACTGTATTTCTTCGATTTTGTTTTGCCAGTTGCTTGAGTTCTGGTTAACAGAGTTTATACTGTACTACCTGATTAACAATGCTTACAGACGTGGTAAAATACTACCACACAGAATGCCTTTAGCAGAGCAGTGATATTTGACAACTTGTTGCCAGCAACGTATTAAAGATGGTGCAGTGCCGCAACACACAGCACGAACCCAATTACATTGATCCTACAAGTAAACAGTACTAACTAGCACTGATTATTATAAACATTTCATATTTGTTAACCACTGCAGAACCTTTATCCAAAATGGACCATTTCCAGGTCAGACAACGAAAGGATGAGGGGTAGTATAATGGTTAAGGTGTTTACCTCACAAACAGAACGGACAATTTGATTCTCACCTTTAAAAGGGAAGTTAGCTAGGCATAAAATGGCCCACAAGATCAGATAGCCTAATACTTGTCTATGAACCTATGAAAACCACAGGCATAAATGTAATAAAACAAGCATAACAAAAATGAAATCTTTATTGTAAATGTTACTGCTTAGGTTCAACATGCTAAGTAAACAAGACATTTGCCCTGAAGCATTTTAGTGTAAAAATATGAAAAACAAGGAGTCTTCATAAAAATATCAAAAAAAACTGTATTCACAAACCTGCTCCAGTTCAGGATTTTCCCCGCTACTAGAAGTTATTTTCTTACTCAAACTTCACCCTCAAGGATGAGCTACAATGACCAGTGGTAAGCAGAGTCTTCTTAAATCAGTTTAAACTACATGGCACTTTATATGTGGGGGATTCCCTTCTGAGCCATTCAACTGATCCAAGTCTACCAGCCTTGTCAATACCAACAACAAGACGAACAACATTTCTAAACCTTTTCGCCTCAATTAATGGGCCCACCCTTCCAGGGTGACATGTGAGAATATTTTACTGAGAGATTACTGCTCTTGCCCCCCCATAAGACAGGCTGTGCACATTACTAGTACGAGATCTCCCACACAGACGTCAGACCTGCTATGGATGCTTACTACAGACAGACCATCAATGCTGTTCCAACAGGCTGTGGTCTAGTTCAACTCATTAAAAAGGCACATCTGATCGGAGAGCTCTCAAGCTGCATCATATCGACCAAGGATGTTTCTCCACACGGCTGGAAGGCACTGCAGTTTAATTGTGTCCTGCCAGAGTATTAAAACTGCTGTTTTATGTTTTTTTTCTCCTCCTATACAAGCTTGCCTCTTAGGTAAAGATAACTAGTATGGGATCAAATTCTTGGCCAATGGTACTGACAACTTTTCATTCATATCCTTGGTTTCTTGATCATATCAAGGATTTTGAAATCATATCCTTTACCACACCAAACTAGTTACAACTCCTCTAGAAGCATGGATCCAGTTTATCACTTATCTGGCATTGGATCAAGGCTGATGCACAAAGGACTAAATAGATTAAAAATGGTATTTATCTCTTGGTGTATATTTTATATAAACAAGTGTGTGTGTTTTAAGGCCATATTTACAAATACCAAACAAGGAAAGTTACCAAAGGCACCGCATGGGAAAATGTACAGGCAAGATGAAGAGCGCAATGTACTTCAGGTGCTCAGAATGTATGAACATGTAGGAACACTAGGGGGTATTCATGCAAGTGTATAGGTACTTTTTTATTTTATTTTTTTTTTTACATAAATGGACAAACTACAAAGGAGGTAGAAAATGTTCTCAGATTTTGTGTGTTGGGGGAGGGGCACAGGCAGAGGTCCTAAGACTACAAGCGAGGCAAAACGAAGAAAGGAAAGTTAACACAATCAAAATGGAGAATAAGATGGAAGTCAAGGCGGACAAGCAAAGTCAAAAGCACAAGTGGATTGTGAATCACACCTAGCCAAATGAAAAGTGCAAAGTTGAAAAAAAAAAACAGTGAATAAGCTGAAAAAGGGGAGGGAATGAAAAAGACAGCTAAACATACAGAGGGAGACGGTCACCACACAGGAAGTGAAAGACCTTGGGTTATGAATATGGAGGAAAAAGGTTATTCGTGGAGGCTCTCAAAAAAAAATCTACCCAAGCAAGAGGGACCTCCAAAGCAGAAACGCAAGCAATCCCCCCCCCCAAACACAACCCAAATGACACACAGCTCACAAACTCAGTGTGCCACTCAACCACAGTCGATAAGGCATAACAACGTACCCAACACTCGAGTCATAGGTGACTCTATAGTCAGGCACACTGATGTTCCACTCATCAGGCTAAACAAGGAGAAAGTCACTGGCAGCTGCCTGTCAGGTGCCAGGATCCGCCACATAATGCATGCACTCGGGTCACTCCACATCACGTACAAATATGACTCTGTCATTGTCCATGTTAGTGTGAATGACCGGAGATGTACCTCCCTGGACTACATGAAAAGACATGAAGGAGCTTTCTGATCTTGTAGCCCAGGCAGGTATGACCCTAGTTCCGAGTAGCGTCCTGCCATCACCCAGAATGATACCACAGTACAAGGACAAAATGACTGACCAACAAATTGGTCAAGCTTCTGGTGTCATTCTAAGGGGATCCAGAATCTGTCTGCCTGGGATGACATGATCGACAAACCACGATGCTTTGCCAGAGATGGCCTGCACCGGCCGCCCTTGGGATTCCGGATACTGGCTAAGGCTCTTGCCACCCCTATATAGTGCTTTTTTTAGGCAAGATTCAAATGACAAATTCACCACCTTAACAGGTACAAGCAAGCAAAACCTGAGGGCAATGCTACTCAATGCCAGAAGTCTAAACCTCAAAATGCACTCACTCGAGGCACTCCTTAAAATGGAGAACATCGACATCTGTGCAGTGACAGAGACCAGGTTCAAGGCTCCAGAGGGCACCTCTGCATTACCAGGCTATAATTCATACCACACCTTTCAGCCATCTAACTTGGACCGAAGCACCGAAGGTGGAGGAGTGTCCATATTCATTAAGGATATCCACACCTCCAGGCTAGTTGCTCAGCATAATGCATCTGAGATTATCCAAGTGCAACTAACTCTGGGCAAGACCACAATGCAAACTGCAGCTTGCTACACATCCCCCACCATGCCCAGTGATTCCCACTCCATTTCTTAATACACTGGAAAATATTAGGGTTCAACCTAACACCCTAATAATGGGCGATTTAAACTACCCCACCATTAACTGGGAAAACACTCGTGTACCAGCACTTGTGCTCATTTTCTGGAATTCATAAATTCCAATGCCTTGGATCAACTTTATCCACACCCCCACCAGGGGCAGCAATATCCTACACCTGGTCATTACCAACATGGGCAACCGGTGTTCCACACCAGAGGTCCATTCCTCGTTGGTCAGATCCGACCATAAGCAAATCACCCTAGACGTCCACATCCCAGCCCCACCTCTCATCAGGGAAACCACCGTAAAAAGTTTTTCCCAAAGCCAACTTCACGCTCAAGACAGAAGTGGCAAACTTCACGACACCTATGCTGACAGACAACAGAGATACGACTGCTGAATCCTATACAATTGCACTTTATAAGCACTTACGAGTGCATTGATCGTGCAATCCATAACAGAACCAAGATGCTATCCTCCAAAAAAAAGAAGCCAGTCTGGTGGTCCCCTGCTATAAACAAACTCTATAACAGAAGAAAAACTGTTGCAAAAAGATCTGAGACTATGTGGAAACTCCACGAGCGATGTAGAAACAGAGTGGGAAGAACTGAACTTGTTGAGCCAGTAAGGAGTAAAAATCTGGACCAGGAGGCCCTTCTGAGGTCGCTGAAGCTGCACATTTGAGGCCAAGTGGGGACTGGAGAAATGGCTGACAGAAGTCCTGGGCCAAATCACCAGAGTCTGAGCCATGTTGGCCTGGTAAAGGGAATAGGGAAGCAAGGAAAGTAATGTTCGTGACCCCGCGTCCCTGCTGAAAAGGCTCTCTTACTAATGGCCTGGTCTCCTACTACAGAGTCTTCAGAGACTAATCAGAGTCTTTCATAGAATAGACAGTGAATGTGATTGTCCGCAGTCGTGATTCTATCTCCCAGGACAAAAGTGCGTTATCAGAAAACGCTTGAGAAGAAACTAGCTCATTGCCAGTCTGAGTGCTGATGCTTCTTTACAAGGGATGTAATCAGAACACGCCCATTGAGAATGTCTCCATTGGGTAGACAGCTTGCGGCTCCGATTGCAATCGTCTTCAATTCCCGCTTTCTTGAAGGGCTTCTGCAACTACAAACAGCACTGCTCCTATCCCACAACACGATTGTGCAAGTGGGTGTCTTGAAGGAGCCCATGTGCCCTTGACTGTCCTGCCCTGATAATGCCCCCACCCGATCAGGACATTCGCGTGCTCAGAGTACAACAGACTGGAGGTGGAACAAAATGACCTCCGAACCCACCGTGCAGGCATCCTACCATGAGATGCCTTTGCACGCCATGGGAACAAAATTGCAGAGACATTGGTGTTCCCAAGGATCATCCAAATGATGAGATGCTGAAGGATCCGCATGGTATCTGGATGGTGGGAGGAGAGGTATGTGACTGGGATGACCATTGAGGCCTTCCATGAGTAGAACCAACCTGCATTTGGTATATGGGCAATGGGAGGTAGAAGTTGGTCTTTGCCATGATTCCAGTCTGATATCCCTCTAACATGGCTTTGGCTCTACGCCTATAGGATGACTAAATTTTGCGCCCTAAGTATGTAATAGTACTTGGCTGAGTTGCATAAATGAATTTATTTTCGCACTTATTGAACCTATGTAGTTTTTAGTTGCTGTATATGACAAAACAGACTTTTCGCAGGATATGAAAATACCCAGCCTTTGAGTAGTAGAAAAAGTAATATGGAAACACGAAAGAGATTGTCGCCTCTGAGGCTGGAAGCTACCCACGCCATGCATGGAAAAACAGAAAATCCTGGTGAGACCAAAGGGCAGGGCCTCTGAATTGAAAATGACTGTTCCCAGCCTAGGGCGGGGAACGGAGAGTGAGCGGTTGTTCCCTGAATATGGAATGACTGGGCCCTGGCTATAGCGGAGGAAGCACATCCAGTTCCCTTTCCCTGTTGATTAGTATGTGACCATCCGACCATCCGGGGCCCCAGAAGTTTCTTTTGACTGATTTGTTTTGGAATAATGAGGATCCAAATTGCCTGTTTCTTCCCCTGTAATCAAAAACTAAAAAGGATTCCAAGTAGATTCCGATCCTTTGAAATCTGACACTGGCTTTGAGCCTCTTTTGCGTGCGCAGTGCCTGTTGGTTTCTCTGACACTAGTTGGTGGTTGAGCCGAATGAACACCGAAAGTTTTGGAGCTGCTATGAAATGAACCACTGAAGATCTGAAGTGGGGGTTCTGGAAATGGCGACCGAAAACCTACTTGTCTTGACGAAGGAGCACTCAGGGATTCCTGGGCACAGTGTCAGAATGGAGGATCAGCCCTCGGAAGATGGGGCAGCTCGCTCTTCCCAGGATGCTGAAATCTATTGACTGGGTGTGCCCTCTGCCTAGCTCTGAGGGCAGCACACCCTAGGCTGGCCAGGCCTTGTCTGTTATCCCACCCAGCCTCCAGGAAAACTGTCTACCAGGGCTATCTTTTGAGAAAGTTTACGAAGGACACGCCTCTGGAGGCCGGGCTTGGGAAGTGGCCCAGCTGGACTTTAAAAGACTGGATCTGGCCTCCAGAAAGGGTCAGACTCAAAGGTCCTGCACGGTCAGGGTTCTCTTAGGGTCGGACCAAAGAGCAGATGATCCACTGCAAGGGAGTTCGTGAAAGACAAAAAAAAGGTTCCGCAGTTGCAGTCATGATCCAATATCGCCTGGCCGCAAGGCTACTCCTGGTTCTGCGTGATTGAGGCCCAGGAAATGGTAAGGCTATGGAGAGGCGCATGGAGCGCAAGGGAAAAAATCGCAGCGATAGCCAGCCATGTTGGAGGAGTTCTTGGAAACCTGCGAGTCAGAGTTCCTGACATTTCACCTCAGCTCGACCAGTGTTCAGCTTAACGAAAAGAAACCGGGGCAGAAGAAGGCAAGTCGAAACTAGACGAAAAAAGTCCCTTGAGAGAATTTCCCTGCATCGGTCCAGTGACCTAGATTTTGTCAGGTGGAAGGATGGCCTTTGTGGGTGGACCACACCCTAGCATAGGATGAAAGCTATCACTCATAGCATCCACAGAAACCCTTTGATAAAATTGCTTGTCTCTCCGAGCGAAGCAAGTCTGATTTTGATAGAGAGTAATTTGTCTGATCAGGGGAGCTGTGATGGGGAGGAGGGGACAGGAGGCGGTCCACTGAATCAGGGGAGCCCATGCCTCTTAGGGATGACGAGCCAACGCCTTGTCAAGGGGAAGGGCCTCAAGGGTTGAGGCAGATAATTTCTCTGGTTTAACTATCAACAGAATGTCTGCAATAAAGACACTTGAGGAAGGGGAACCTCTTAAGAAACCCTTCCATGTCTCCAGATGAGTGTCCATCGTTCAGGACTCCAGGTGAGTCATCTTCATCCCTTCTGCTGTCCCTCGTGATAGACCCAGGTGAGAGAGGCTCTGCCTCGAAGAGGTGCTCTTCCGAGGGTGGGGGGAGCTGGCTCAGGGCTCTCGCGGTCCGAGGATCTGAGGGACCCGGTGGGGCCCTGAGGAGGCATAGCTCTGAGGCCGGGACGAGGCCGGAGCCGGGAGTAGAGCCGAGGCAGCAGGCCACTCCGGCATGAAGGCGAAGCGCAGAGTAGAGGCAGAGCCAGACACACCGCAGGAGGAGCGGGGACCCCCGGCACTGAGGATGGGCCCGAGGTCCCCGTCGGAGCCGAACGGGTCGTATACACCGGACCCCGAACTCACAGACAAGGTCCGAAGAGAGGAGACACCCTGGAGCCCCCGAGTCCGGAGGCCACGACCCTCGGTCCGGAAAACGGGAGCTCGAGACGACGTAGAGGAGAAATTGTCGGCCGGCGACGGCGAGCCCTACGGCCGTGTCTCGCATGGTGACAATACAGTCTCCCGTCAAGAAGGAAAGCCCGGTTGGATCTCAAGTAAGAAAGAACGATGAGTGAGTCGGGAAGGGAAAGGGTGGATGGATCGGACTTGCAAAGTAGTCAGACTACCACCTCTCTAAAGGTGGGGCAGATCGGAAAGTCAAGTGACTAGAGGAATCTGGACTGAAGGATGCTTCAGACAGCAGGGCCTGTTAGAGATGTGAGGACCTTGGGGAAGGGTGAACAGTGCGATTTGGGAGTCGGAGAGAAGATCTTGGAGAGAGCCTGAGCCGGAGCCGGGCCTGATAACTCCCAGCGTCGGTGCCGCCCGGCACGGTACTGAACTGTGAAGTCGTTCGACGGCTCCAGCCACAGCCGAAGAGACAAAAATAAGGTTGAATAACCTGAGCCGTCCAGCCTAGCTTATGGAGCCAAGACTTTCCTCAGTCTTAGAGGGCTTCCTGTTCCTTAGAGGGTGGAACCTGGAAACTTTAAAGCCTCAAAATTGGTTTAGGTTCTTCTCCTCCTGTTCTTTCTCCTTTCCCACAGCACACCTGGGGAGTCTCACAGGCAAAGCAGTTAGATATTAGACACAGCTGTGTGGTTTTAGACACAGAACACAGAGCAGAGCGATCACACCTCATCATCCAGAGACCACACTCCTTGACATTGATCCAACTGACATTTGCTTCCTGACAGGTTATCCTACACACACACCAAACTAACACACACCAAACACACAGTTATACCCCTAACAAAAAAATTATTAAAAACAAAGAAATTATAAATTTTAAAAAAGTTAAAGTAAAACACAAAAAACACAATTACAGGCACTGGCCAGGAAAAGGGAAGGGAAGGCCTGTTTTGTTCTTTTAATAAGAAAACGGGGGGAAAAATAGGGAAAAAAATAATGTTCATAATAGCACTCAATTTACACTAATTTGTGAAGAATTAAGGTTAAAAAGGGAAAGAAAAAAGCCAAATAATAACTAACACTCACCACACCCAACACCTCCCAACCAACCGCAAGCAGTGAAAAGGGGTAACTCTCTCGTAAGCAACGTGGGATATTATATGTGAGCCCCTGAGTCAGGGTGAAACCTCGAGCTAGTTTTAGAGAGAATGGAGAGGAGGTCGGGTCGGCTCCGAACCCATCCAGCAAGAATGAAGGCGAGATAGACAACTTAACATCAGTAAAACGCCATGATTGGAGGAACTCCGTGGTCAGCCTCAGTAAGAAGCTGAGATCCCTCAAAATCCTCCAAAGCTAGTTACGAAAACAAAATCGCCACTGATTCTAAAGACAACCACAAAGCATTCTATAGCTGTCAAGAATCTCAATGGCAACACTCAGATCTGCCCTGAGTTACAGCACAATGGCACTAAATATACAGAACCAACTGACATTGCCAACATCCAGGCAGATAGGGTCAGTGCTAACTTTAACCTTCTCTCATCCCTTAAAGGGCCCATCTCTATACCGGAAGAATGCAAAGTACCTGTAATCATGGCTGCACAGGTAAAAACACACTCTCCAAAGCCAAGAGACCTGACAACATCTCAGGCTGTGTTCTACATGAACTACAGAATGAACTGGCACCCCACCCAAGTACCATGTTCAATCATAGCCTCACCTCAGGCTTTGTGCCCACGGAATGGCGCACAGCAAGGGTTATCCCACTCCACAAAGGGGGAGCCACCACAGACCCCGGGAACTACCGCCCCATTAGCCTGATGAGCTTGGTCTGCAAGGCTATGGAGCGTATCATCATGGAACTTATAAACAATGACATTGGTAATCTCCAAACTCTGGACCCTACCCAGTTTGGGTTTGTAAAAGGCAGATCAGTCTCCTAAACCTGACAGACTACTTTGAAGTGGTCACCAAAGCTGTAGATGAGGGTAAGGTGGTACACACAGCCAATCTAGATCTTGCCAAGGCTTTCAACACCATCCCCCACTCTGGAATTATAAACAAACTCACTAAACTAGGTATAAATCCCTATGTCACAAGATGGGTTGCCAACTGGCTCACTGACCGAACCCACACTGTGAAAGTAGCAGACTAAATCCAACTTCAGACCAGTGACAAGTGGAGTACCACAGGGTTCAGTCCTAGGTCCTCGCCTGTTTGGTATCTACTTCTCTGAAGTACAGGCTAACTCAGAAGGTCTTTGGCTAACAAAGTTTGCAGATGACTGCAAACTAGGAGCCATAATCAAATCTCCCAACGATGTAGATATCCTACAAAAGGGCCTCGCAGAGAGATGCCTGTTGCAAAGCCATGGCTTCAAGCTCAATGCCAGAAAGTGCACTGTCATCCCTTTTGGTAAAAACTCTGTACCCATGAACTACCACATAGGCGTCAGTCTACTTAACACCGAAAGTGTGATGAGACCTTGGGACACAGGTGGACAGTAGTCTCTCCTTTGATAATCACATCGCCACAGTAGTCAGGAAATCCTTCTACATGTCACACCTCATCACAAAAGGTTTCTCATCCAGGAAAAAAAAGAGGTCATTGTTCCCCTCTACTTGTCACTCATTAGACCCATTATAGAGTACAACACCCCTTTTGGTATGTACCTCACAAGACATCTACAACTGGAAAGGCCACAGAAATAACTCACAAAGAGGATTACTGGCCTCAAACAGATGCCCTATGCAGACAGTCTCAAAAAACTACAGCTTTACTCTGTCGCATATCGCCTACTCAGAAGCGATCTCTGCCTAACCTACAAAGCTATGTTAAACCCAGAGCTGTTGGACATGCTCCACAAAGAAATCCCAATCCCTCTGAGCTACACACTTTAGGGACCTAAACCTTGTCACCACAATAAACAGGACATGCTGGAGGGATAGATTCCTGTCTCAGAGATTTCCCATACTCTGGAACAAACTACCTATCTATATCAAACAAACCTCCTCATTAGCACTCCAAGAACAATTTTGATTGGATGGGAGATAGGAAATTCATCCCGGGGATCACTTCTGTGGCTCTGCTTGACAGGGGCACAGGAAAATAATTTTCTTGGGTGGCAAAAGCTAGGGTACCCTTTGGCTAGGCTTATATAGGCCCTAGGGCCAATAGCCTAGTATCTACCTATGAACAACCACAATATAGTGGCTTGGGTTAGGAGTGAACACATGGGAACAAAGAGGAGGGTTTTGGAGATTGGAAACTCAATCAGCAAAGGGGCGAGATCTTGGCAAAAAAATATGGAACCAGATTTCAATGAAACCAGTCTTCAAGCTTCCATTTACTACACACGGGAGAAAAGAAGAAAAGTGGTAAAGAGGAGGAAGTGGACAAATACTGCAGTGCACCAAACACCAACTGGTAGAGACGAGACATGACAAAGACAATGTGGTGACAGATACCAAAAAGATACTGATGATAGAATTATCAAGTTAGACCTGTGCTGGATGTCAGTACACACAGAACATCAGAAGTACTAACACTGACTGCCAGCAGTAAACAGAAAAGGGCCTGGAATTAGGTTTATGAAGAGAGGTAGACCAGCTATGCCACAGATGGTCTCCACCTTGGTCCACAAGGAGTACTGATGTTTAGGAATAGGCAAAAAGCATATTACAATGAACCTTTGCAATGTGAAGAAATTTTGAGGGAGTCTCAAAGAAGGGGGTAGGTACTCAGGGGAAAATACAGAATGTAAAAAAGTAACGTCAGAGGAATAAACAGTGGTGATAGACCATGGAATGGACACACATTTTGCAATACAAGCAGAATGGTCAGAACTTTCAAACAGTGATACAGGAGGGGAGTGTGAACACTGCACGCATTACAAACACGATTCAATAGGAATTAGAACACAGCTGCTTGGGTAACAGCTGCTTGGGAAAGACAGGACAGAGATGGATGCTAAACACCACATTACATAAACAAGGCATAGACATTAGACTGAAAATATCACCTCATAAAGGGAGCAGGGAATGGGTGGATAAGAATTTTGTCTGCCCCAGCAAAGAAAGTGGTGGGGAAAGTGCAAAGGGTGCTTCCCCCAGGGCTACAGGAAGGAAAGAAATCCCATCTCAAAGGGGGAAGCAAAAAGCAATAGCCTGCACACTGTCAAGGTGTCTTACTGGCAGCAACAAGTTACAACGAGGTGCTGAAAAAGTTCCAAGCCCTACCTAGAAGGGAATGATGTAGAGCCATGAAACTTGCAAGTTATTCAACATATTCATCAGAAGTGCAACACTTGGTACATCATGTAAAACCACAAAAGATGCAGCACAATCCAAACGCACACAAAGACCACAGGGCAAGGAAATCCACACCAACAGCTTTAATGTCTCTGACATCTCGGCTACAATAGCCTTCAAGGAGTACAATGTTACAAGGTAATACACACCTGCCTATATATACACCGGTTAATTAATCAATAAAACAATTATTCAATTCATTAAACATTTCCAATTCATTTATGCATTCAACCCACTAGGAAACATAGTATTGCATTTTAAAATATAGATTCTTTGACCAACAATTTATTTTTTTTAGAAATTCATGACCATCAGCATACACTTTTATTTATTCTAAAATAGTTGCTTTAAAACCTTCTAGGTTACCCCCACGTACTTGGTTTAAGTGTATTGCTACAGAACTCTCCTGCTTGTCATTTTTTATATCCCTGAGGTGTTCCATCAGTCTTACATTAAAAGCTCTCTTACTCTGTCCTATATAAAACTTCTGACAAGAACAGTTCAGGACATAAATAATACCCTCCGTATTGCAACTAAAACTGCCACTGACCTGAAATTTTATTCCATTAATTTTGTTAAAGCTTTGTGTAATATATTTGCAAATTTTACACCTACCACAACTGCTTGTTCCATGATTAATTAAACCATTTACTCTTTCCACAGGAAGAGTAAAAATATTTTAACTAAAAAAATCTTTTAAGATTTCTTCCCCTTCGATATGATATAATAGGTGTTCCCTTTATATTTTCTTTAATCTCCTTAAACTGGGACACAACCCCAATAAAAATGCAATTTCACCATAATAGGGCTAAACTTATAAGTAGTGGTGAAGTACGTTTGTTCTTTCATCTATCACATCATTCCTTTGCTTACACCTTACTTGAGTATTTATTTCATCATTTAAAATTTTAGCTATACTTTTATTTAGCATATTAGTACCAAAACCCTTCTTTTTAAAAATGTCCATACTTTTATTTCTATATCCAAATAGTCATTATTACACAACCTAGAGAGTCTCAAACTCTCCTGTTGGTACAACTTCAATTGTGTGTGGAGGGTGGCAACTGTGGGCAATGAAATAAAATACCCCATTAGGAAATTTCCTGTGGACTACAGTTCTAAAACATTCTTCACATATATATAACACTACATCTAAAAATGAAATATTTTTACCTATTTTAATATCAAAGTGTAGCCCAAATCTATTATTCTGAGTTTCTTGTATAAAACTATCAACCTCTTTACCACCCTCGCACAAAAAAATTAGATCAATGTATCTGAAATACTTCCTGACGTATTTTATAAAAAACTTTGACCTGTAGATCTATATCGACTCGAAAAAACCCATACTTAGATTGCCGTGCCTTCTTTTTGTCTACATAATTGCCACAAAATTCAAAAAAATTATTCTGTAGGCTAAAGTCCAGTAATTCAATAATATATTCTGTAATTGGGCAGTCACCTAAAAAGAATCTGCTTCTAAACCAAAATTACGACTAATATTTGTATAAAGGCTTTTCACATCTAAAGAAATTCAGAACATTTTATTGTTCCATTCTACAGTTTTAAATTTTTCCAAAAAATCAAATGCGTCTCTCACATAGGTTGGTAAATTTTCAACTTTAGGAAGTAAATGTAGAAACTCTCCCATTTTACTCAAAGAAAAAAATATTCTCTATCTGAAACTATGGGACGACCTGGGGGTTAGACATATTTATGCACTTTAGGGAGACAATAGAAATGGGCCATCTTACATCCCTTTGTAGCAAACCTTTTCTTAATGTCCTCCATAGTAAAATAGCCCAATCTATACTCTTTGTAAGCAACTCATTATATTCATTTAAAGCTTGAAAATACATTTCATTATCAACATTTTCATACACACTAGCATCACTTAAATGTTTATTGCACATTTCAAGATATTGTTGACTACTTAGAATGACCAGCTTGTTGCCTTTATCAGCAGGCTTGAACACTATCATGCCCATCACTCAGTTCTTTAACATTTTACATTCATTCTTTGTCAAATTATAATCATCCATTTTAAATTCAATAAAACTTTTTTCCATTGCATAATTAAACATGGAATTGAGATGCTTAATCCCTTCATGCAAAAAAGGTGGAATGAATGATCTAACATATTTAACTTAAATGGTGTCAAGCAACGTATAAGCAATATGTTTATTTGACTCAAGAATAAAATCTGTCCTCAGAAGAGGACATGTCACAACAAATATTTGGTTCCATATTTATGCTTTGATCATTTCGTTTAGTGTCAAGAAAACATTTAAGATGCATTTTTCTAACTAAATAAAAAATATAAATTTTTAACTCACTTGGTTTAACTGATGGCACAAATTTTAACCCACAGTTTAAAACAGCATACTCCACCATATTTAAATTATACCCTGATATTAATCATGAGTCCATATTACCAGTAAATGGAACACTATTTACCATTTTTACGTTGGTTTTGTTGCTGTCTCCCTATTGTACTAACCCGTCGATTCTCTGTTGTTTCTTCCCAGCTGAATCATCTTTCCCTGGTACAGAATCTCTCCGAAAAGTCCACTGAAAATGGTCTTCATGTTGCGCTCTCGGCAAACCTGGAAAGTCAGAATTCTCCTCTATTTCCCCTGAAGAGTTGAAACTCTCAGGCACCGAAAACAAACTTATGTCTGCCATTATCCTGAGCGCCTTCCTTGAATTTCACATGACCAGGTCCTCGCCTCCAATTGGACCGTGTTTGAAATGCCCTGTTATCATAGTCAAGGAGATCTCCAAGGAGCTTGCCTTTTTTTCTAGCCACAATTTCGTTCTCATAACCTTTTAATTTATTATTCATGTCCAGTAACACTTTCTCTAGATGTTTTAGATTGAGATTAGAGATAATAGATGTACAAGTAGCATGTACTTTTTTCTTTTAGTTCACCCTGTTTCACTTTATCTCTTGGTACATCATGTCTGAAGTTTCTGTAACCCTGTCAAAAAAAAAAGTCTGATCACTGAAATATTGCTCCGCTGCTACAATCACCTCTGAAGAATTCAAACATTGCCGCCCTTTCTAACTCTTAAGGTTTGGAAACAGGAAATAATCAGGTGGACCAAGATCTGGTAAGTAGGGTAGATGGTCTATGCACTCAAACCCAAATTCTGTCAAAATGTCCATTGTTTTGCCAGTCTTGTGAACAGGGGCGTTGTCTTGCAAAAAGAGAACATTTTGCAGCTTCCCTCTCCTTTTTTCTTTCAGTGTCTCCTTTAATTAGCACAGCAAGTTGCAGTAGTATTCTGCATTAACTGTTTGGCCCCTTGGAAGACTGTCATTGCAACACCTTCCTGATCCCAAAACACTGTGGCCATGACCGTTCCTGCTGACTTTTGGGGCTTGAACATCTTTGTCTTTGGTGAACCAGAGTGCCTCCACTGCATGGACTGTTTTGTCTCAGGATCACAAGTCAGGAAGGGCTGTTTCAACAACAGCAACTAGTGGCTCAAAAAAGTTGGCACCAGCTAGACAAAAATGCAATAAATCAACTTGAAATTGTCCATGACTTAACACTGGCATTCAAACATTCGGGCACCCACTTGGCTGACAGCTTCTGCATACCCAGCTGCTCATGGATTATAAACCCAACACATTCCCCTGGATATCTGTCGTGTCTCAAAATGTTTTAGCCAATATTTGCCGATCTACCAAAATCGCTCTCAATCTCCATGCTGAAAGTCTGCACACCACTTCACAGTTCTGTAAGAAGGGCACTTGTCACTCAATGCTTGGATCATACATTCATGGATTTCCTTTGGAGTTTTCTTCTACAGGAATATGACTTCATGACGGCATAGAGTTCCACACTTCAAAATTCCGCACTTTTTGTTCTGGTTCAATCAATGATCTGAAACTATGTCAAAACATAGCATTATGATTCTGTAAAATTGGCACTTCACGAAATGAAAAAAAGAAGTTATGTACTCACCATAACGTTCCATTTGAGTTGTTTCATCACGCCTTCATTAATCACTGATGGGTTCAGAGCCGATCCTCTGCTCCGACTCGGCCGACTAACAAGCTCAAAGTTCTTCAGTATCTCGAGACCCCACCCCTTATCCCATGATAAACTGCTGGAATTACCTCAGATCTTGTTTGCTGCGTACCATATAAAAGTACAATAATTCTGCCTAGTATGAACACACATTGAAAAACCAGGATGACACCACCCTCCAGGTCAACTGTCAGCCAGGAGGGGGAAGGAGGGAGGGACGTGAGAATGAAGGCGAGATGGAACAACTCACATGGAACGCTATGGTGAGTACATAACTTCTTTATGTGAAGTTGTTCAATCTCACCGTTCATTCATCACTGATGGGTAGTGTCCCTAGCACCCTGATCTTGGGTGGCTCACGGAAGTACACTCTTCAGAACTGTAGAAACAAATGAAGCCCTTATCCACTTTGTAATGAGTTTGTAATGAGTTATAAAAAGTGTGAGGTTTAGACCAGGTGGCTGCTGCACAGATGTTATCCAAAGGCAATTTGGCTTGAAAGGCTGACAAGGTAGAAACTGCTCTGGTTGAACGAGGTTTTACCATACTAGACAATGGCATATTATGAGAAGCATATGTATAGGTGATGCAATCTGACAACCATTTAGACAGGGCTGTTTTAGCAACTGGTTTACCTTTCCTGGTCTCAGAAAAGGACACAAAAAGCTGATCTGATTTCCTAATGTCTGGTTCTGTCCAAATAAAATCTAAGTTGTCTATGAACATAGAGTTTATGCAACATATATGCCAATGTGTTGGTATGATTAGGGAAGAAAACAGGTAACTCAATGACTTGATTAATTTTAACCTCAGAACATACTTTGGGCAGAAAAAATGGATTAGTTCTGAGAGATACCCTGTCAGTATGGAAGACCATGTAAGGGGGCTTGACGGAAAGGGCTTGGAGCTCTGACACTGTACGGGCTGAAGTGATCGCTACTAAGAAGATAGTATTCCACAACAAGAATTTTAGTTCACAAGATGATGCAGGCTCAAGAGGAAGAATGATACAAGAACATAAAATTCAAATTCCAGGGGAAATAAGGTGTCTTTACTGGAGGCCTTATGTGAAAGGAACCTTTTAAAAAAGCCTTAGACAATTGGTGAGCCATAACATTCAAACCATCAATTCCTACATGGAAATTAGATATAGCAGCTAATTGTACTCGTATCGTAGCTGCCGCAGCTCCTTTGTTGAAGATTTCTGTCAAGAATTGTAAGAGAAGACAATGGCGCTTGATAAGGGTCAATGTTGGGGGAAGAAGCCCAAATGGAAAATTCTTTTCCACTTACTATGATACAATTTTCTGGTGGAAGGTTTGTGGGAAGCCAACAAAATCTGACTAGTGTCATGGGAAAGATTATAGAGCCAGGCTATGCAGGGAATTGGAGCAGCCAAGCGGTTAGCTTCTGTGTCTGCAATGACGGCTGAAGATCCCCTGACGGATGTGTCAAGTCCGGAAATGGGTCCAGAATATGATAAAGAAACGGGAACCAAATCTGTCGAGGCCAATAAGGGGCTATGAGAATGATTGTATGTCCCAGCGACTTTGCTTTCTGTAAGAATTTGGAAATCAGGGGAACTGGTGGAAATGCATAGAGGAGACCTGGGGGCCAATCATGGACAAGAGCATCCCTCGGGGAGTGACCTGGCGTGGGAATTAGGGCAAAATAGCTTCTGCATTTGTTGTTGATGTGACTGGCGAAGAGGTTGCAGGAAGGTTGGCCCCATTTGAGGAAGATTCTGTCCGCGATCTCTTGTTTGAGGGACCATTTGTGGGGCAACAAGATTGCTCTGCTCAGTCTGTCCGCTATTACGTTGGATTTGCCCGGGATGTGCATTGCCAACAGAAAGCACTGGGACGACAGTGCCCACTGCCATACTCCGAGGGCTTCTCGGCAAAAGGGAAAAGACTTGATCCCGCCTTGTTTGTTCTGATACCAGACCACTGACATGCTGTCTGTATTGCAATTGTCCCTAGAGGAACAGAGTCCTGAAAGTATTGCAACGCTAGAAGTACTGCTCTCATCTCCAGGACATTGATATGGAGATGTGATTCTTGACTTGTCCATGTGTCTTGGGCAGTCTTTCCCTGAAATAGTCCCCCCCACCCTATTAGGGAAGCGTCTGTGGTCACAGTGGCAACAGGAGGGGGGGGGAGCATAAAAGGACGTCCTATTGTGACATGGAGAGACGTCAACCACCACTGAAGATCCTTCTTGCAGGAATTTATCAGGATCATGCAACTAACTGAAAGTTCTTGGTAAGACCATTGCATTAGAAGCCATTGAAGGATTCTCATATGCATTCTTGCTAAGGGGATTGCTAGAATAGCTGCCGCCATCAATCCTAGAACTTTCAATACCTCTGCCGCTGGTGCTCTGTTCTTTGATATTAGGGACATGATGTGTTGGCGAACAGAGATTCTTTCTGGCAGAAGGTGGAGAGTTGTGGTGGACGTGTACAGTTCTGTCCCTATAAAAACGATATGCTGCAATGGCAACAAGGCAGACTTTTCGAAGCTGACTAATGCCTAGCTGATCGCTTGACAAAGTTGATGCCTGGTGGTGGACATAAGGAGCCAATAGTCTAGATACGGAAACACCTGGAATCCTAGACGCCTCAGGTGACCCTTGACTATTGCCATGCACTTGAACACTCGGGGGGCTGTAGTGACACCAAAGGGCAGAGCTCGGAATTGATAATTGGCTCCCAGCCAGAAACGCAGGTCATCTCTGGATGGGCTGGCCATCTTTATGTGGTAGTACACATCTTTGAGATCGATCAAGCACACCCAATTGTCCTTCCCCAACAAGGGGAGCACGGACTGTAGCGGGACCATTCAGAACTTCTCTTTTCTCACAAATTGGTAGTCTCTGCCGAGATCCAAAATGGGTCTCCAGTCCCGTTTTCTTTGGAACCAAAAATAACCTTGAGTAAGTTCCAAATCCTGTCTGGTCTGCTGGGACTGGCTGGATGACTTTTTTCTAGCAATCGGAGTACCTCTATTGCTGCTTGTCCCAAATGACTGGGTGGAACGTCTGGGATTTTTGACACGAAGAGGCTTGGTGGAGAATGGTATGAAATACCCTCTGGAAATTACACTCCGTACCAAACTGTCATTTGTTATATTTAGCCAGGCTTTGGGGTACAAAGATAAGCGACCCCCGACTGCCTCCAGAGGAGGACAGCCGGGCCTCCCTTCAGGAGCGCTGGTAGGAATGACCAGAAAAGTGATCTGTCACCCTGATATTGCAGACCCCCTCTACCGCGAGAGCGGCGTCTTCCATTGAAACCCCCTCTGCCTCTGGAGAGGGGCTCTCCATGTGCGTCTTGAAAGGCTCCTTGGGCTTTCCGGAACCACATCTTTCCTCCCCTCTGACCTTTGGGAAAAGGTCGAGTGGGGGTGGAAAAACGGACTCAGACGGCAGACCGTCTTTTCCTTCTTGCTCACACCTGGTTAAAGTCTCCTTCACCTTTGGCTCAAACAAGGATGAGCCAAAAAATGGGGTATTAGTAAATGAAGACTTGAAGGGTTCCATGAAGGAACAGAGTCACATCCAGGCATGCCTACGGAGAGCGATTACTGTACCTGCGGCTCTACTCGAACCATCAGCTGCGCATGATACGAGACGCATGGACGAGTTGACTATTGAATTGAGGGTAAAGAGCCGAGTGGCAATCTTATCGGATACACTCGAAGCTACAGCCCCCCGAAGAGCATCTCAACTCCTTAAGGAGATCTCTCTGCAGTCTGGTAAAATGGGTCAAGTAGTTCAGTGATCAGAGTGAGAAAGTCGCTGAACTGAACATACATTTCCCATATCTATCCATGATCCTAGATTCTTTATTAGGAGGATGGAAAGATGAGGAAGTCTCAGACATTTCCCTTTTGGTGGCTGCCGCCACCACCATGCCATCAACAGGGACTCCCTTGGTCAAAAAGGACTTCTCCACAGGGGCTGAAATAAACTTACTAGGCCTCCAGGGAACAGGTTCCATAGATTCTGGAGACTCCCACACCTTAGAGATCAGATCCATAACCTCATCGTAGGGCAGAGATACCCAAGAGGTGGAAGGCTGAGACCCAAATGCCTTCAGAACAGACTCGTCCTCAGTAGGGCTCTTGGGCTGCCAATCACCCTTCTACCTAAGGATTTCAAGAATCTCCGTAAAGGAGATGTCCTCAGAGGGGGATCTGGGGGACCCTTCTGATTCATCCAGGTCGGTGTCCGATGTGATAGACTCCTGGGGGGGGGGGGTCCAAATGCCTCCTCTTGCATAATCTCTTCCTGGGAACCTCTTCAGGGAGAACTTCTGGAGAGGTCTCAGAAGAGCTGGGAGCACCCTGCGGGGCTACCTGAGGCTCTGGGTCTCTATGCTTGGGGGGACCAGAGGAAACAGAAGCAGACAGGCACTTTAGGGGAAGAGGAGGCCAGACCCTTGAGATGAGGAAGTCTTGGAAGACAACACTCGCCTCATGGCATCGAAAGAACCTCAGCTCCGATGGAGCCGCAATGAGTTTCTAGGCAAGACTCTTTCCAAAGAGTAGTGCGATCAATTGAGACTGCTGCCTTTTCCAGCTTTGACTCCAACACAAAAGACTTCACAAAGGTTTTTTCCGGGCCTGACTTATTGCACAACATGTGACATTTGTGTAATAGCATTGAGTGGCAGAGCAAGTTCTATGGACTCTAAGGCAATGTCCAGTTAGAAACTCTGGATAACCACTTTTTATTTATAAATATGTGCAATATTAATACTTTTATTTCATACAAGGCTGCCCTACAAGTTATGTAGCACTTCAGGGTTATGAAACGAAGGCTTACATAATATGCTGGAAAACTTCTCACTGCTACCTAGTACCACCAATGTGATATTTATGCATTTATGTACATATTTCTTCATCCAGCATGCACAAATTAGCACTGCGGAATAATATTTCACAGGAGAAGTCTGCACCTAATTCAGAAATACCTGCTGGCACAAACTTTGTGGTCAGTGAATGAGTTTTGCCAATTATGAACAAATGTTAATATTTTCGGCAATAACATCATCCAGAAGATTATGTGTTATTCCATCATATCAAATTAAATCCTGCGTAATGCTGGGCATGTTCTCATTGCTGCTTAGTGCTCATCTTCCAGTACTTTGCAGACATTTACACTTGGCTTAGCATAAATACAATACTTGCGCAAATTATTTCAGGCAATGGCCACAAGTAGGCTTGTGGAACAGCGTCTCCTAGAAACGCACTGTACACAGGTCAGGAATGTCTGACTATACTGCAAGTGAATCCTCCCCCCTCGTTATGAATATGGTCTACTAATACATCTGTTAATAGTGTAATACAAAAGTTTATAAGCAAAGTCATGGTGTCAAATGAAGACTTGTAACCCTAAAAGCTGTTACTACTACATGCCTAACAAAGACCACTTTAATAAGCATAAATACCTACAAAAAATATGCATTTCTGTAAATATCTTTGGCACTGGCCATTTGGAAGCATAATGGCACAGCATTTCACATGTATGACCTTCACATAAGTCAGGAAGGGCTCCTGAACCCATACAGAACTCCCTATACGAGAATACTGAATATCATGAATGTGTCACACATTAAGCTGAACCAGAAGTTGTTTACATAACAAATCGATGGTATCAAATGAAAGCATACATTATGATGGAAAACACAACCTTGCAGCTATACCTGCAATTATGTATATAAATCAAAATCATGCAAATATCATAAAACTAGGTAACAGCTACAAAACTTGATTTATAGTAGACTGAAGATCACATATGCAAGAACAAGTCTCACACAACTTGGTGTCTATTAGAGAAATTTCAATAGTTCGAAAAATGTAATAAAATGTACGTATTTGAATACTTGTTCAACACCATCAGGACAAGTACAGAAAATCTCAAACAAATTGTCTGAATTCAAGAAAAAAGTCCTTTAGTTACATTAGAAACACCAGGCAGTGATCTGAACCTACCCAAAATGGACAAAAGTGTGTTACAGGGACACTACACTAGCAGGCACATTTAGTGCAAACTACCTTAGAAACAATCATCCTTCATGTGAATGACAATTTGAAGCCTACTAGCCCCTCCCCTGAGCAACAAATGCACTTTAGGTCTTGTCATGGGGAAGCAAACCTCAGCAAAGCAGCTGGAAGGCACAGCCAAACTGTCAGAGAACAAAAAAACACAAACAAACTTACACATCCATTCATTAGCAATACAAAGATTAAGTGCCATTTTGCAAATTTCTTAATGTTACTTTGATGAACTCTTTCTTGCTGAAAAAGTCCTTTTCTTAGCTTTTAGTTAGGTGTTCTTAATTTATCAAGGTGATACCAGTGTCTGGCAGAGGAAATTCCTAGTATGTTTGCTGCACGTGTCTCTTGAAAATATTTAATATATTTATAGCAAGTACAAAAAGTTTTAACGTTTTCAGTTCAATACCATTTTTTTCTTGGATGCAACTCCTAATTTAAATATGCTATGACATTTGGATATCCTAAATATTTAAAATGTTCTAACCAGAACCTAATTTTAATATTAACACATTAGCTTTTACTGCTACTGCGAGTTCTTTTGTTTTTTTCATCTTCAATGTATTAGTCA
This sequence comes from Protopterus annectens, assembly GCF_019279795.1. NCBI lineage: Eukaryota > Metazoa > Chordata > Ceratodontiformes > Protopteridae > Protopterus > Protopterus annectens. The sequence goes on from NC_056746.1 coordinate 897,194,587, forward strand.
AATTCCTTCAGATGTTAAATATAAGCTCCTGTTCTGATACAAGCTTTCATTTATCCAACCCAATTCTCACTTCCTCTTTTCTCCAAAGTGTCACATTTAAAATACGCTGCCCACATGGTAGCCCAACTTAAGTTACAAGACAAGATGTCCCCTTCCCCAATGCCATTGCAGGTTCATGCAGATTTACTCGAGTCACTAACTGCCATTTCAACCGCTGCCCATTACTGCAACTTTTGACTCTGGATATCATTTCAGGGATAAACTAAAGTGCCTCCAATTTTCTCCTCAGTCTGCACTTATAAATTCTGTATCTGAATTAATAAATGTCAAGCCAGTGTCTCTAGACTTTATACATTAGTCTGCATTATTATGATGGTTTGCGGCCTGCTTTGCAAGCATGCTCATCGGTTGTAGTTACATCCTTAGCTAGACAGCTGGCCACATTACTATGTTCTACACTATCTCCTCTCTTCATGCACTCTATCTTCAGGTCACTAACTGCTGTTAACATATTGCAACCTCAGCTCACTTTGTTGCTCTGGATATTTTACTTTTTGATACAAAATTACAGCTCTTCATAGGTGGACTATGCTTAAAGTCTAATTTTATAAATTCTATCCATGGAATAGTGATGCACTTCAAAACAGAAAAAGCAATCACTTATTTAAGCACCTTGCATTATGCCATTGACTGATGTTTATATATTGCCAGTCTTGCTGCGTTCTGAAGTGCTTGAGTTTAGATACTGCACTTTCTGGCACAAGACTGCAGCATTTTAGTGTTCATCTCCCACTAAACTGAGCCATGCTGAACATTTACTTTTATAAACATTCAGTATGAACATTTTCAGACCACTTAAGTCCACTTTTTTGCTTTAAGATTCCATGACCATAATGCTTTGCTGTTCACCCTTTAGGCATACTTTTAGTTACAGTTACTGCTTTAACTATAGAACTGGCTATTTTTATTTTTACTTCCTATTGTGTACATCAATAGTAATTTTCCAGCTATCGCGACATTGGTACACGTCTAAACTAGTTATATTAATTTTCCGAAGTTTTAATATTTATATTTTAGATCTGCAAAAAAGAAGTTATGTACTTAACATAACGTTCCATCTGATTAGTTCTACTTCATATGTCTTCAACCTGTGGGATACCGGATCCATATTGGATCCGAGCCGGCAATCTCACTAGAATCTGCTCCAAGCTCCTCCCCTTACCCATAATCTCCACTACCTTCCAACCCTCAGATCAAGTTTGCTTACCCTAACACGGATAACCTGACCTGAAAAAAAAGTTATAACGTTCCATGTTTGTAGTGCATTTCGCCCTTCATTCTTACATATGGGTTCGGAACCTATCCTTGGCTCCGACTCAGCCTTTTTGCAAGCTCAAAGTCTTCTAGTTGGCTTGTGGCTAGGTAGGTATCCCATGGTGCACCAGTACAACCCCCAGATCTTGTTTGCTGCTGAGAGAAACAAAAAACCATGCAGAAAGAACCCAATAATAAAAACTCTCCACTTAATAAAAATGTTTGTCTCCAGATCCTTCCAGGATGGGGGTAGGAGGGTGGGTTCATAAGAATGAAGGGTGAGATGGACTACAAACATGGAACATTATGGTGAGTACATGACTTCTTTATGTTCTATAGTCCTATCTTGCCTTCATTCTTACATATGGGACAGCGTCCCTAGTGCCTTATTCTTGGGTGGCTCATGGAAAAATACTGAGTACTGTGGAACCAAAGGATGCTCTACCCCCTAGAGGTCAAATCCAATTTGTAATGAGTAATAAATGTGTTAGGGGTAGCCCATGTTGCTGCTGCACAGATATCAATTGGGACCTTGGCTTGAAAGGCTGCAGAAGTAGACAGATCTCGTGGAATGAGCCTTAATTTTGAAAGGTAAAGGCTTACCGTCAGAAGAATAAATGTAGGATATACAACTGGAGATCCAATTAGAGAGGGTCACTTTGGAAACCGGAAGACCTAATCTGGAGTCTGACTTCCTGAATTCCTTGGTCCGGTGTAAATAAAACCGTAATGGTCTATGAATGTCCAACGGATGAAATCTGCATTCTGCTGCATTGGAATGAATAGGGAAGACCACCAGAAGCTCTATACATTGGTTCAAGTTGTTATGGGAGCACACCTTGGGGACAAAGGATGGACTAGTATGAAGAGACACTCTGTCTTTGTGAAATACCAAATAAGGGGGTTTGACAGACGGTGCTTGTAACTCAAATTCTTCTAGCAGATGTGATTGCCACCAGATTTCAAAGTCTTCCAAGACAGCAATTTCAAAGGCGACGAATGAGCTGGCTCAAAGGGTGGAGACGTTAATTTGGACAGAACAAAGTTCAAATCCCATGAAGCAACCGGTTCCTGAAAGGGAGGTCTCAACAAAGTGGTCCCTTTAAGGAAGGTCTTGCACAACCTATGTGACATCAGATTGGAATCCTGTTGACCAGAACGGAAATTTGAAATTGCTGCCAACGGAACCCTAATTGTGGCAGAAGCAGAGCCCTGGTGAAAAAGTTCAGACAAGAATTCCAGCACCACTGGAATAGATGCAGTATAAGGGTCAACATTCCCTTCCTCAGCCCAGATAGAAAACCTTCTCCATTTGCTGGTATATAACTTTCTAGTGGAGGGTTTATGAGAAGATGTAAGAATACCAGTCACAAAGGGTGAGAAATCACAAAGCCTGACTAGGGATGGAAATGGAGCAACCAAGCTGTCAAATTGAGGGTGTGTAGGCTGGGATGAAGACAGCGTGACACGTGCGTCAGATCTGGCACTGGGTCCAGAGTCCAAGGATAGTCTAATAGGCGAGGCCGGAGAAAGGGGAACCAAACCTGACGAGGCCATTAAGAAGGGATGAGGATCAATTTGCTTCCCAACAGTTTCGCTTTCAGAATAACCTTGGATAAGAGGGGAAAAGGCGGGAAAGCATAAAGGAGACCCAGGGGCCAATTGTGAACAAGGGCGCCTCTCAGTGACTCCCCCGGTGGGGGGGGAGGTGAGGGAGAAATAGCTGCTGCATTTGGAGTTGATCGGGCTGGCGAAAAGATCGCAGCAAGGTTATCCCCATCTGTGGAAAATCTGTTCCGCTATTGCCCGCTTCAGAGACCACTCGTAAGGCATCAGGATTGCCCAGCTGAATTTGAAGGCTATCACGATGGTTGTCCCCGGGATGTGCGTAGCCACAAGAAAGCGCCGGGAAGATATCATCCATTTCTAAACCCGAATGGCCTCTCGACAGTGGGTATGATCCGGTTCCACCTTGTTTGTTGAGATACCATACTACCGACATGTTGTCTGATTGTATTGCGATCATCCCAAGAGGAAGATGATTGTGAAGTGCTTGTAATGCCAGGAGCACTGCCCTCATCTCTAGGACACTGATTTGCAGGTGGGCCTCGTGATCTTGCCATGTGCCTTGGACAGTCCTGCCTAGATAATGCCCCTCCAATCTCTGAGGCATCCGTGGTCACAGTGGCAACGGGTTGGCGAGGCAGGAATGGAGTGCCTGTAGTTAACTGATTGCGTTGGATCCACCAACTGAGATCCTTCTTGCAAGACTCTTAACAGAATGTGGTGATTTAGGGACAGTTGTTGGAAGGACCACTGAGATGACAGAAGCCATTGAAGAATCAGCATGTGCAGTCTGGCTAAAGGTACTAGTAGTATGGTGAAATCCATGTTCCCTAGAAGTTTCAGAACAGTCTGCCTTGACTTTTCGGAGAGAGAGAAGACAGTGAATTTGTTGTACAAGATTCTGTGCCCTTTCTACTGGAAGACGAGCCGACATGGCTACCGTGTCTATTTCTGCACCTATAAAAATCACAAATTGAGAGGGCAATACGGCAGATTTTACCCAATTTACAGTAATCCCCAACTGGGCACAAAGCTGAATAGTGGCATCTCTGGCCTGAAGTAGTAGATGCCTGGTGGGGGTGGTCAGGAGCCAGTCGCCCAGATACAGAAACACCTGGAATCCTAGACGTCTCAGGTGAGCTGTCACTACTGCCATACACTTGGTGAACATCCTGGGGGCTGTGGTGAGACCAAAGGGCAGAGCACGAAAGTGGTAGTGACTGGCTCCCAGCCGGAAGCGTAGAGGACTCCTCGACGCTCTGTCCATTTTTATATGGTACGCGCCTTGGAGGTCTATTGAGCACATCCAAGTGTCTTTCCCTAATAAAGGGAGTATAGACTGCAGTGTCGCCATCCGGAACTTGTCCTTTACGGATTTGTTTACTCTGCTGAGGTCCAAGATGGGCCTCCAGTCCCCTGTACATTTTGGCACTAAAAAGAATCTGGAGTAAGTTCCGAATCCTACTTGGGGTCTGTGGGGATGGTTTGGATGACTGCTTGATCCCTGTGATTGGGTGGAACATACGGGATTCTCTTGGGGATATGCGGTGGAAGAGAAAAGGGTATGGAGTAACCTCTGGTGATAATTCTTTGTACCCATCTGTCTCGAGCGATACTTAGCCAGGCTTCCGGATACAAAGAAATGTGACGACAGGCTACAGAGAAGCAGTCGGGTCTGCCCCAAAACAAATCATGGCCTCCTTGGTTTTGCGGTCCACCCCTGCCAGGCGATGTCTACCATTTGCTCCTCCTCCTCTGTCTCTGAAGGAGGAGTCACCCTGTGCATCCTGGAACAACCTCTGGGACTTCCTGAACCACATTTTACCACCTCTGACCCTTGGGATATGGTCTAGAGGGGAAAGTAAAACATACTCCCATGGCAGAGAGTGTTTTCCCTTCTTGCTCACACCGGGTAAGTGTGTCCTTTACCTTAGGTCCAAACAATGAAGATCTGTCAAAGGGGGCATTGGTAAAAGTAGAAGAACGGCTCTGCAAAATTGCACAAGCGCATCCAGGAGTGCCTCACCCGCTGTTCTGCTCGCTCCATCGGCTGCATAAGAGATCAGCCTCATGGACGAGTTAACAATGGAATTATAGGTGGACAGCTGAGCAGACACCTTATCGGGGACTCCTTCAGTGGATGTACCTTGTAAAGTCTCTAACTCCTTAAGGAGATCTCTCTGAAGCCTTGTAAAGTGTGTTAGGTAGTTCAGCGATCTGAGAGTGAATGCCGATGACAAAAAGACACTTCCCGTATCTGTTCATCTTTCAAGACTAATTAGGCGGATGGACAGAGGTCTCCGCTAGTTCCTTCTTAGTGGCCGCCGCCCACCATGGCATCTATGGGAACACCCTTTGACAAAACTTCCCTCTCCTTGGGGGATGACAGAAATTTATTAGGTCTCATGGGGACCGACTCCACGGCATCAAGAGTCTCCCATACCTTCAGACTAACAAGCCCTAACAGTTAGTCAAAGAGTGGAGACACCCAAGAGGCTGAAGGCTGAGACCCGAAAGCCTTCTGGTACACAGACTCCTCATCACAAGGGGTAACTGTGGGCCAGCAGCACCTCTGCTTAAAGATCTCTAAGATGTCAATGTAAGAGACAATCAGAGGACGACTTGTGGGACCCTTCTGACTCCTTGAGGTCAGTGCCAGAGGTAAGAGACTCATCCTGGGAGTCTACATGCTTCCTCTTGCATGTCCTCTTCCATGGGGGCTCCTCAGAAGGGTATTCCAGGGAGGTCTCCGAAGAGTGAGGGCCACAAGCCAGAAGATACTGAGGCTGCGGGCCTCTGCTGTCCAGAGAGGGAGTAGGTGCCGAGATGGAAGTAGGTGCCCAAGGGGGAAGAGTGTCGGTACCCCTGGGTGGAGCTGATGATCGGGACAGCATGCTCATCATCTCAAAGGCCGACCTCTCTGGCTCTGAAGACCTCCTGGGCTCAGAGGACGCCATCGGCTCCGAGATAGATGTATGGTCCAAGCTCACCCTAGCCTACGCACAGAGAGGAAGGCTCGGAACCGAAGAGGTCTGGTTCCAGGCGTCCCTGTCGGGGCAGACTGGGAAGCTCCGGTTCCTAGACACCACAGAAACCAAAGATGTCAGAGTGGAACTCAGCTCCGAGATTACCTCAGGGGGAGCTGGAACAGAGGGTTCCACCAGTGGTACTCAGCACTACAGCTCCAAAAGCAAAGCATGGCTCGAAGGAGGAATCGTAGAAGGGATAATGCACTCAAGTGGTTCCGGAACAGACTGGGTGGGAGCAAACAGCATTTTCGGTAAGGCCGATTACTTCAGGAGTCTCAGCACTACTCTCTCCACATAATCTTCCGATAAGCTTCTGGAAGACAGTGTGGGAGATCTAGACCTCTGCAGTACAGGGGACCTTAGGGTAGGGGAGACGTAGACCGGCTCCGATGTCTGCTATCAGTGGTTGGCTCCGAACTGCCTGGTGCTGACACTGTAGTCATAGTAGCAGTATCCTCGATTGGTTCCGAACTCAGTGGAGCCGAGGAGGAAGACTACTTGTCAGGTATGGAAATTTTGGGAGGCGGTTCTGATGCACCAGCCGATGCCGGGGAATGCCTCTTAGGCTTTGACTTGTCTTTCTTGGAACCATGCTATTTAGAAAAAGGAAGACGAGCTGGCCAGGTCTTCAGTATCAGTTTATTCTCTCTCTCCTGCAATACCCTGGCACTAAACGAGTGACAAAATATACACGTTTCTTGTAAATGGATGGCCCCAAGACAGTACACACAGTTAGTGGCCATCAGTAATTGACATCTTCTGCGAGGATTTCACACACTTTTTAAACCCAGAGGGTTTATGATCTTTAACCTCCTTAGACATATCACTGAAGATGAAGCCAAAGAGACAGTCAAACACACAGAGAGAGGACTAGGTCCTCTAACTTAAATGGGCCTAGCCCTTAACTCACCAGCAATCACACAACCACGAGGACTAGGTCCTCTAACTCAAATGGGCCTAGCCCTAGGAAGTAAGAGAAGGGAGAAACCTAGGTCCTCCAACTAAAACGGACCTAAAAGTGGATAGAGGTCAGAAATAAATTTAGTAACTCACACATACACAGCAGAAAGTCTATATAATAACTAAGCCTTATAAGAGATAAAGGTTGAAAAGTCAGAAACCCTGATCAGCTAAGGCAAATACGGCAAAAAACTAGCTAAACAGCCTACTGAGAACACTAAATAGCTAAACTGTACAGAATACTAAACACACAAGTTAAATAAAGCGCAAACGCGCCTAAGACACCAAATGTTAAATTACCAATATCTGAACTACTAGAGAAAAACCACTAAGGGCAAAATGCCCAGAAAGAATAACTGGCACACATGATACCAATGAGAACAAGGCCAACCAGTTCTCAACAATAATTATCTAAACAAGAAAAAATATACCGTAAAAGGCTAAACTACTGGAAACGACACTCATAAAATGTAATGCTGAAAATTGCACAAAACAGCAAAAAATTTAGCAAAATGTGTTAGACTTAGCCACGGCCAAGAAGCACATCCGAACTCGTCGACGTGGCAAATGAGATCTGGGGATTGTACTGGTGCACCATGGGATACCTACCTAGCCACGAGCCAACTAGAAGACTTCGAGCTTGCAAAAAGGCAGAGTCGGAGCAGAGGATCAGCTCCGAACCCATACGTAAGAATGAAGGCGAGATAGGACTATAGAACATCTGAAGTAGTTTACTTCATTTGGTCTTCAACCTGTAGGACAGACGCCCCAGCTACTAAACTCCTGGGTGGCTCTCATGAAAGGATATTCCGGAGCACTGCGGAAGGATGCTCTCCTTCTAGATGTCAAATCCAATTTGTAGTGAGAAATAAAGGTATGAGATGAGCACCAAGTAGCTGCAGAACAAATGTAATCCAATGAGACTCTACACCAAAAGGCCGCAGAAGTAGCCATGGACCTAGTAGAATGAGCTTTCACCTGACCCGGAGGAGACGCACCTTTATCCTTACAGACCTGAAGAATGCACGAGGAAACCAACCTAGCAATAGTGACCTTGGAGATAGGTTTGCCCAAAAAGGGTTTAGAGAAGGGCAGAAACAATTGATCTGATTTGCAGAAATTTTTGGTCCTGTGTAAATAAAATCGCAACTGTCTATGAACATCCAAGTGGAGTTTGTATTCCAATCTGTTAGCAAAATTTGGGAAGAAAGCAGGTAAATTAAGTGTCTAATTGATGTTAACTTGTGATGCAACCTTAGAAAGAAAGGATGGACTATTCCAAAGGGAAACCCTATCTTTATGGAAAAGCATATATGGGACTTTGATGGACAAGGCTTGCAGTTCTGAAACCTTTTTAGAAGTGATGGCCACCAGGAGTGCTGTTTTCCAAGATAAGAATTTTATATCTGTGGTTGCAGCAGGTTCAAAAGGCGGAGCGACCAAAGCTTGAAGAACTATAGTAAGGTCCCATGGAGGAACAGGATCCTTGACTGGGGGGCGTAACAGAAAATTCCCTTTGATAAAGGTTTTACACAGTCTGGAGGAGGCCAGTGAAGCTGAATTCTCATTCACATGAAAATAAGAAATGGCAGCGAATTGAACTTTGATAGCAAAAGAACTAGCTCCCTGTTGAAAAATATTGGCTAGGAAATCAAGACTGACAGAAATATGGGCCGTGAAGGGGTCTAAACTCCTTTGAGAAGCCCAAAAGGAAAAACATTTCCATTTGCTGCGGTAAACCTTCCAGATTGAAGACTTATGAGCAGCCACCAGAATAGACCTAACTGAAGAGGATAATTCAGGAGTCCTAGCGATCATGGGGACTGGAGCAGCCAAGCTGTGAGCTTCAAACTGTCCAGATTCGGATGAGGAACCCCCAATGGGTGTGAAATCAGATCCTGAATGGGATCTGAGATCCAGGGCGGAGCCAAAAGGTGAGACCAAAGGAAGGGAAACCATACCTGGCGTGGCCAAAATGGGGCAATGAGGATCACTTTGCTCCCCAGTAGATGAGCTCTCTGTAGAAACCTCAGAATAAGAGGTACTGGAGGGTAAGCATACAGAAGACCGGGAGGCCAAGCATGGACTAGAGGCAGGGGTTTAGAGCGAAAAACTCGCTGCACTTCACTTTGGAAAGAGATGCAAAGAGATCGCAGCAAGGATGACCCCACTCCAGGAAGATCTGCTCCGCTACTGAACGATTCAGAAACCACTCGTAAGGCATCAGAATAGTCCGACAACCTGTCCACTAGAACATTGGCCAATCCCAGAATGTGCGTTGCTATGAGAAAACGACCAGTGGAGATCACCCATTCCCACACTCTCATGGCCTCATGACAAAAGGGGGTAAGATCTGGCCCCTCCCTGTTTGTTGATGTACCAGACCACTGACATGTCTGAATTGCAAGGGTTTCCAGAGGAAAAAAGGCATGAAGGGCCTGCAGCGCCAAAAGGACCACCCTCATCTCCAGAATGTTTATGTGCAAGCTGGTCTCTACAGGGACCACAGGCCTTGGGCTGTCCTGCTCGAACAATGTCCCCCCCCAACAGAGTTGGGAGGCGTCCATGGTCAGTGGCTTGGAGAGAGGCTGAAACAAAGGGTCGTCCCGCCAAGATCTCCGGTGAGCACATCCACCGCAGAAGGGCTGACTGAGACTCGACTGAGTTGTATTGGATCAGATAATGGACGTTCCAACAGGGACCATTGTGCAGCTAGTGTCCACTGTAGAATTCTCATATGTAACCGGACGCACAGAAGAAGCGTTATGGTCGCCACCATTGAACCTAAGGCCCTCAACACTAATTCTGCTGATGGAAGAGGAGAATGGTAGAACAAAGACATGCATCCTCAGGTTTTGTACTCTGAGGTCAGGAAGATTTTGCACTGTAAGGTGTCTTATCCTTGCCCCAATGTAGTCTATAACCTGGAAAGAATTTAGAAGTGATTTGGATGCACTGACTGCGATCCGAAATGCAGGGCAAGCTTTAAGAAATAATCCCTAGTTTGAGAAAACAGACGCCTGGTGGGATAAGTGAGGAGCCAATCGTCCAGGTACGGATAGACCCGAATCCCCTGAATCCTCAGGTGAGCTGCTATTATAGTCATCACACACCCTGGGGGCCGTGGTGAGAACAAGGGTAGGGCTCGAAACTGGTAATGAGACTCCTTTAGCCGGAAGCGGAGCTTCTGTGCATCTTTATGTGATAGTAGGCATCCTGGAGGTCTAACAAGCACATCCAGTAGCTCTCTTGCAGGTACGGCATGGACTGTAGTGTGAACATCCAGAATTTTTCTTTGGCAACCGACAGGTTTAGAGTAGATAGGTCCAGAATGGGCCTTATGTCCCACTTTTCTTTGGCACCAAAAAAAAACCTGTAGTAGAAACCCGATCCGGACTGATCTGGGTAGGACAGATTCGATGGCTCTTTTTTTTTTTTTTTTTTTTTTTAGCAGCTTGACAATTTCCTGTGCTGCTGCCTCCCTTTGTGGGTGGTACGTCCGGGAGATGTTTGCAAGGTTTGGGAGGAACCAGAAAGGGGATAGAGTATCCTCTGGATATGATCTGAAGCACGCAGCGGTCTGATGTTACGGACTCCCATGCTGCCAGGTAGAATGACAATCTTCCCCAGACTGCCTCCAGAGCAGAACAGTCGGTCAACCCCTCAGGGTTGCTGTCCGGGCCTGAGAAAGGTTCTAGAGACCCAAAATTCCTCTGACGCCCTCTGCCTCTGGGTCGGTGTCCATTTTGTTCCCCTCTGCCTCTGGGAGAAGAGCAGCCCCAAGTGCCCCTGGAATTCTGAGACTTCTTGAAACACATCATCTTTTGCCCTCTCTGATTCTGAGAAAAGGATCTTTGAGGGTTTGAGAAGCGGATTCCGATGGCAGACCGTGTTCTTCCCGTCCTTTTCACTCTAGACTAAAGTCTCTTATGGTCTTACCAAAGAGAGTAGAGCCATCATAAGGGGCATTGGCAAATGACGTCTTGTAAGGTTCCGAAAATGACTGAGCCAGGCATTGCGCCTCATGGACAAGCTGGACCCAGCCGCCCTAGTCCTTCAGTAGCATGTGAGAAGAGTCGCATGGAAGTGCTGGAGACTGCTTTCAAAGTGGCTGTCCTCAGGGAGAACGAGTCCCTGTCCTCCTGCGACAAAGACTTAGGGGGAGACTCAGCCAGCTCCTTGACCAGGTCGCACTGGAGTCTCGTGATGTGGGCCAGGTAGTTCAGCGCCTTAATGGAAAAGGTTGCCAACACACAAACCCGCTTCCGTAAATGGTCCATCATCCACGACTCAGTCAGGAGGATGAACAGAGGAACTCTATTGGGCTAGTTCCTTCTTTGTGGCTACCGCGACCACCACAGCGTCTACAGGGGAGCCCTTGTTCCACGCTGGCCTATCTGAAGGTGGACTCGAGATCTTATCAGGCAGTTTAGGGATTGATTCCAAGGTGTACGGCTCCTTCCAGGCCCGTGAGGTGACCAGGTCCACCAGGGGATCTGCAGGAGGGGACACCCAGGAAGTAGATGGGCCCGTGCCGAAAGCTTCTAGGAACATGGACTCGTCAGAAGAAGGTTTGGGGGCGGACCAACCTCCCCGTTGGCGAAGGATTTCAAAAATGTCTCCATAGGAGACATCCTCAGGAGGTGACCTGAAGGAGCATTACCCATCATCCAAATCAGTGTCCTCGGTGAGGGACTCGGGGGGGGGGGGGGGGTGTTAGGTGGGGAGTTCCAAGTGCCTCCTCTTACAAGTATGCTTGCGAGGCATGTTTCCGGTGGGCGTCTCCGAGGGGGAACTCGCAATCCACTTGTTCTTCAGGGGGAACCATCTGGGGCTCCTACAGCACGTGCTGCCCCTCTGGTAAAATGATGGGATTCATAGATAGAGCCGAGGGGATAGTTAAGGGTCTCAATCCAGCAGAGAAAACACTTTCTACCATATCGAACGCACAGGGAGAACAAACCTCCTGGGGAACCAATAAGGAAGCCGGTCTCCCCAGATCAGACGTCAGAATCAGAGCTAGGCCTGAGTGGGCGGAGCTCTGAGGGAGGGAACTTGGCCCGACAAAGCCAGAGCCAATGAAAAAAGTTCCTCTCCTTCAGATCTGACACCCAAGCTCCGGCTCAGACAGCCGCTTGGATCCGAACTAATCGGATCAGACATGCTCCAGGCAGCTGTAGGCATTGAGGAAATGGGTACCGCCTGCACCGACCCCCTGACTCAGGCCATCCTCTGATCAGAGTACTCCCAACCCGGTGGACGGATCGGAGAAGAAATCTGTGTAAAAAAGGGAAGCGAGCTCCCCCCTCCAGAGGGAGAGGGGGCTGGCAAAACCACCATCTGGATCAGAGTACGAATGAACTTCATTTTATCCATGTCAACTTCCGATAAGCTCCTTGCAGACCTCGACAAGGTCACAGACACCGACCTTGCGGGTCAAGGAACAGAGGCCCTAGATGGAGAAAGTGTCTCCTCCAGCTCCGGGTTAAGTCTTGGAGATTGGAGTCAAAGGGAGTCACGGATCCTAGGCTGACTTGGCAGGAGAAGGGAGGTCCGGGGACCCCTCGCATTTGTCAGGTCTGTGAGATTTTGCCCCTCTCTCCTTCTCTCTGCCCCTTTTCCGCACCACTTCCACAGGCTTTGAAATGGGAAGTTGAGTCCCAGCCTCAGAGGGAGGAAAAGCAAGGACAAAAGAGGAAGTAGAGGTGGCCACAGCAGTCACTGTGATTAAGCAGAGGACGAGGCAACTGCCTCAGAAGTGGGAAGAAGGCTTTTCAGGGCCAACTTAGCCTTCCAGTCCTTGATGGCGCACAAGTTAAAACCCACGCATATAGAGCAGTCAGTATTTAGGTGGGCAACGACCCAAGCACATGACACAATGTTACCATCTGCCGGAGACAATTTATGGCCACACAGTGCACCTTTTGAACACAGGCTTAATCAGCCATGCTTCTATCCAGCCACTCAAAGAGAAGAGAAAAAGGAGAAAAATTACCAGTTTTCCCACTCAGATCACTCACCACACAGTCACACAGAACACACTGATGGGGGAGGGGAAGCAAAGCACACTAACAAACTAATGATAAACTACAACAAAGGTTCAACTCATGACGCACCAGCAAGGGGAGAAGAAAACCTACATTAAAACACTATACTAATATTTCAGAGAAAAAGGCTGCTTAAAAGCAGAAAAACCCACACACTACTCGGAGCTCAGGCGATCACGACGCTTCATCAACCAGCGGCAAACGAGATCTGGGGGTTGGAAGGTAGTGGAGGAGCTTGGAGCAGATGCTATTTAGATTGCCGGCTAGGATCCAATACGGATCTGGTATCCACAGGTTGAAGACCAAATGAAGTAAATACTTCAGATTTTGTATTTTTATTCACACCATCAAGAGTCAGAATAAAAAAGTGAGATTAAAGGGAAGTGTACCATTTTCATCACTATACAGGGGCTGCTTATAAATACCAGTCTTCTAACTAAACACCATTGCCTTTTAATAGTCTTCCTCATATCTAATTTTAGTAACTTTTCCACATTTTTCTGCATCTTCATTGAATCTAGTTTTAATTTTGTTTATGGGACAAGACCACACATCTTGTTTCAGCTTTGTGTCTTTCATGGAAACCATGCACATAGTTGGCTTATGGTTATTAATTTTGAACTCTGCGATGCATGTAATAATTGCGTTTCAAATCACTTTTGGACAAAGAATTGGGTTAGACCTGGAGGTGGCCCAGAGTATAGGTTTAACATTGCTGAAGCGGATTTGAGCTTATTCTTTTGTTGGGCCATCTGGATGACTTTATGCTATAGTTTTAAATGCATACAGGTGTTTTTCTTACAATGCTTATTTTAAATCAAGTTGTAGCAGAAAGGAAAGACAAATTTTAGTGCAGTTCTGCACTTTCTGGACCATGCCCCTTGGTACACAAGAAGGATGGTTAAAAGGGAACTTCAGTGTTATACAATTCTGTTGCTAATATTGCTATCAATACATAATTTGTCTTAGCAGTACAGCATCTCACAATATGGGCTGGATTTTATACTATGCAGAATTACATTACTAGATGCTTCAGTAAACTTCAATGTAACTCATTGGTCTAATTCACAAGATATTTCCTTGCAAAGTTTTCTTCCTATATAAGCAGCAATTTTCCTGTATACATGCAGTCTCTCAAGTTCAGGAAAACTTGCAGTAAAAAGCACCATGGAGCAGCTTACATCAAATCATGCTCAGAGTCTAGATATTAGACTTTCTGGATTTTATACTATGGACTCACCTACACTTGAACTTTTTGCTTCCAGTTGGAATACTCTGAGTATCATACCTCTCAATGCAAGAAATTTGGACAAAGGCCGACAAAATGGGGGACAAAGGCCCAAAAATATTTAAATATGGCTCTTATAAACTTAAAGTTGCTAGAGTAAGAGAGTTTACTTTAACATGCATTTTCTGAAAGATTCGAAGTCTGAATCTCAAAACGTATGTCATTGTTTAGTGACTTGATTTAATCCTCAGGTCATCCCACTGATTTTTCAGAAAACCATACATTTTGAACAGACCAAAAATATGAGTCCAAAATCTGGACATTTTGCAAAAATCTGGAGTTGAGAGGTATGGCAAGTATTTAATTTGGTTCTTTTATCAGTTAAAGTACGCTTTCCTTGTATATTTATGACAACCTTATATATTTCTGAATACCTAGTAGACCAGCAATTGACACTGAAAAAAGAAATTGTGACAAAGTTACATACTGCAGCAGACTGCTATCTAATTTGAGTCTGGTTTGAAAACTAAATATAATATGATAGGATACCCTTACAAAATTAAGTCCTTATGCTCAAGGTACAAAATCTTTCATCAACATCACACAGCTATTGCGTGTCCACATGTGGACAGAACATCCTGACAAGAAACATAAGCTGTCATTGCTATACTTCTTATTCTGGCTGCCATAAATACATTTTTATTATTATGAGTTACTCTAAGAATATGAAACCTTCGCAGCAAATGAATGGTTTTCAAAAAATGACAACTTCCTTAACTGCACTGATACATGCTTGCACAGCAAGAAATACAATATCTCGTATCACTGAAAATTAATCAATATCAAGCAGATATTTTGTTTGAGTTATGGGCTAACACAGCCTTAGGTAATATAAACCAAAGCCCATCCCAAGTCCCACTTTTGATGCCGCGATGTCCAAACAAAGGTTTGGAGAAGTCCAAAAAATGTAGAAGAAATTTTTTAACTTCATTTAACAATTAGCCCTTTAGCTTTTGAAAGATTCCTATTTGGGAATAAAAATGTGACAAAATAAAAGTTAATCCTTTAATGGTAGTCAGCTGATCCTGCTGTGGGTTTACTTACATCTGTAGCACTAGCTCTGTTGTGTGCCGCCTTGTCCCATTCAAGCCAACAAAACTTGAAATATTTGATTTGCTGCAGCTGAAATTGTGGTATTCAGTGTTGTAACTACAGTAGGGTGAAAGTCACTGCAAACCTGGGTGCAAGTTTTAACAGGCACAACTAGCAGGTGCAGACTGTACTCAAAGTGCACTCTGAGTTATGAAGCCACAAATTTTGCTAATGTCAACTTGTGACCTAGCTATTGCTCTGCTATGATTAAGCACAGCTAACAAGTACAAAAGGCGTCTAGTTCAGATTCTTGCATTTAATATTCTATGTCATTCACAGCTTTAAGTGACTGCCTGCTAGCAGTCAGAAATTCCAGCTGAAAAGACTGTAAGGAGACATTGAGTCGATTAGCACAGGTCGAACCTCTTTTCTACTTGGGATCACAGGAGATTACTAGGCTAATGGCCCTGGGGCCTTTACAAGGCTAGCCAAGAGCTTATCCTCAAAAAAAGAAACTGAAGTCAGCACCTGTCGCCCCTATCAATGAGGGACAAAGGTTTAACTTCTGGGTCAAAGTAATAGTTTCCTAGGGCCAGTGAGGTAATCTGTTTGACATATATGGAAAGTCTATTCCAGAGAAGGGGCAGCATCTGGGAGACAAACCTGTCTCTCCAAGCAGGTTTTGTTGATGTTGCATATTACATTTAGGTCTATCGAGCGGGTAATGCGCGAGGAGTCAAACTTACGGATGTGGAGCATCTCTAGTAGGGCAGGGTCCAAAAAGTACAGTTGTGTACACTAACCATAAATGTAGATGTTAGAGTGTATTCACTGTTAGTCATCACACTTGGGTTACCTCCCTGCAGGTAGCTCAGTTGGCCCTAACACCATAGTTTTTGGATTTCTGCCTCGGATGCTGTCGCTTCTTCCATGACGTCAGGTATAAAAACAGGCAGCCGACACCATTACATACGTTTTTCTTGCCCCAGATGTCAGGAGTCACCCAAATAGGAAGCTAGTATATGGTGTGGAACACCACCAGTAAAAAGTAAATACCCCTGTCATAAAAAATGGCCATATAGAGGATAGTTAGAAAGGCTAGAGAAAAACAGGGGGCTGGAGGGAGGGAAACCAGGACTGCAACAGTGAATACACTTTTAATATACAACATTTACATTTATGGTAACTGTACTATGTTCTTCATGTTTCACTGTTGCAGTCATCACACTTGAGTTGATTCCCAAAGCCGAGGAAGGGTGGAGGCATTCGAGAGGAGTTAGGGCTGGCTAGCAGGCCTTGTAAGACACTGCTGTAGGAAATCCAGCTCTGGAGTTAGAAAAAATAGGTAAGTGGTAATGCTTGGTGAAGGTGTGTACAGAACTCCAAGTTGCAGCTTCCAGAATGTCTCTGGTAGGGACTCCCCTGAGAAATGCTGCAGAGGTGGAAGTAGCCCTAGTTGAATGTGTTCTGATCCCCTGTGGGGTAGGTTTTCCATAGTGCTTGTAGCAGAAATTGATGCAGTGTGCTATCCATTTGGAAATGGTTTGCTTTGAAATGACCTTGCCATCTGCCCCTATAGCAAAGCTGACTAGCAGTTGGTCAGATTTTCTGTAAGGTTTATTCCTGTCAAGGTAGAACCTGAGTTGTCTGTGCATGTCCAAGGAGTGCAGGATCCTCTCCCCTTTATTTTGAGGATTAGGGAAGAAGGTTGGCAAATGGATGGCTTGGTTTAGAGCCACACTGGAGACCACCTTAGGCATAAAGGACAGGTTAGTCCTGAGGGAAACTGTCAGAATGGAAAATAATGAATGGTTCCACAGCCATTAGTGCCTTAACTCAGTCTTCTAGTTGAGGTTATGGCTAAAAGCAAGGCTGTTTTCCAAGAAAGGAATTTTAACTCTGCTGAAGCTGCAGGTTCAAAAGGGGGGAGCGTGTGCTTTTCCAGTACAAAGTTAAGGTCCCAGTCAGGGACGGGTGCTCTCCTAGGGGGCCTCAAGTTGTTAGGCCCCCTCTCAGAAACTGTTTGAGAGGGTGACGGAATAGAGGTGGGCTCAGTATTATAATGAGCTGAGATGGCAGAGGCATGAATCGTAATGGAGAAGGATAGGCCTCTGTGGAGTAGCGCTGCTAGGTAATCAAGGCTTTGAGATAAGGAGGGCACAGCTGTGTCCTTTCCTTGAGACAGACTCCAAGAGCAATATCTTTTCCACTTTTCAGCATAGGATTTTCTAGTACTAGGCCTTCTGGCCTCAAGAATGACGTCCAGAACCTGCTTGCTGAGGGTTGCTGGTGGAGTATTCAGGGGATAAGCCAGGTTACAAGATTTAGGGTTTGCAACTGTGGATGCAAAATCTGTCCCTCCTGCTGAGACAGCAGGGAAGGAGTCTGATGAAGGTGCCAGGGTGGCACTGTCAGACTGAGTACCAGTGCTGGCGTGGCCAATCTGGGGCAATAAGAATTGCCCTTGGGCTGTCCTGTATGATCTTGAGTAGTACCTTTGAAAGGAAGGGTAGAGGGGGAAGGCATAAGTTGAGAGGTTTTCCCATTTGAAGGATAAGGCATCCACCTTCCAGGCATTGCTGAGAGGGTTCCTGGTGCAAAATTTGCTCTACTGGTGGTTCTCGGGGGAGGCAAAGAGATCCACCTCCAGTGTCCCCCACCTCTGGATTAGAAGGTTGAAGGTGTTTGGCTCCAATTTCCACTCGTGTGGGTCCAGGAGATTTCTGCTTAAGTCGTCTGCCAGTGAATTCTGTTTGCCTGGCAGGAACTGAGCTTGCAGATGCACTTGGTTGCTCAATGCTGTGTTCCACAGGGCCATGGCTAACCTTCAGAGTGGGTAAGAATGGGTTCCCCCCTGTTTATGTACCACATAATTGTGGTGGTGTCTGTTTTTATCAGCAGCTGTCCTGGAAGGATTAGGTATTTGAAGGCTGTCCGAGCATACTATAGAGCTAACATTTTTGACTGATGTGCAGGAGAATTTGTCCTGGGCTCCACTTTCCCTGAAAGCATTTGCCTGCCATGTGAGGCCCCATGCATAGTCTGATGCGTCTGTAAATCGGGGTTTGGGCGGCGAGGGGTTAAGTGAAAGGCAGTCCCTTGTTGTGGTTGCATGCTTCTGCCCACCAAAGTGGAATTAGCAGAATGCATGAAGCCATGAACCCTAAGGCTTGCAGTATTTCCCTTGCAGATAGCTGGGTTTTGGTGGCCATGTGTTTGAAGTAGTTGTTCAAATAGATCTGCTTTTCTGGAGTGAGAAAGGCCATATGGGAAGATGTGTTCAAGCTTGCTCCCAAGAATACAATTTTTTGACTGGGCACCAGTTGTGATTTCTTTTCGTTGTTGATGGTGTACCCCAATGAAGGTAGCAGTCTTTTGACAAATTGCTAGGTGAAGTGGTAATTCCTGAATGTCCACATGAATCAGGCAATCATCCAAGTATGGGAAAATTTGGATATTTCTCTGCCTGCAGTATGCAAAGGCTGGAGCCAGGCACTTTGTGCATACTCTGGGCGCAGTAGATAGGCCAAAGGGAAATGCAGAGAACTGATATATAGGAGATATATCCTGCAAGACTCCCTTATGGGGATGTGCAGATAGGATTCTTTTTTCTAGGGTGACTAGCCAGGCATCCTTGGCTAGCATAGGGAGAAGCTGTTGCAGGGTTAGCATTTTGAATTTTGGGACCACCAGAAAGGTGATGAGAATTGATAGATCCAGGATTGGGTGCCAAGAGCCCTCTTTTCTGGGCACCAGGAACAGTCTGGAGTAGAAACCCTGTCTCTTTGTTCTACTGGAACAGGCTGGATGGCCCTAATATTGAGCAGGGAATGTACTTACTTTTGACCCTCTGCCCACTGGTTTGGAGGAAGGTCTGGAAACCTGCTTGGGGATGGCAGGGAATGGAAAGTAGAAACTGTACCCCTGGGATACAATGTTAAGAACCCATTCATCCTGAGTAATGGACATCCAGTTTTTGGCATGAAGGGCAAGTTTTCCTCCTAGAGGCGCAAGTAGATGGGCAGGGCTGAGAAGGATAACTGACAAGTCATTGTGAACTTTTACCATAAGGGGGTGGCTTGCCACTCCCGGTTTCTGAGGTGAAAGCACTCCATTGTTTAGATCTCTGCATACCCTGAGACTGTAGTCTTGGTGGTCTGGTTCCCTTGAGTTTGGACTGTGAAGGCCTGGAAGGGGCTGGAAAGGACCAGTTTTTTGTAGGCCAATGCCTACTAAATTTAGGTGGCTGCACTTAAGAATTCTTTAACAGTTTGCACAGATTTAGCTTTTTCTTCTACCTTTTTAAGAACCTCTTCTGCTTTGGGGCCAAACAAACGGTCCTAATTTAAAGGAGCGTCTAGTAATTTTGATATGACATGGTCTGGCAAGGTTTGTTCCTTCAGCCAAGCATGCCTTCAGTATAGATCCAGTGACTGTGGCCCTGCAAGATGCTTCGAGGGCAAAGCCACACTGCAAATTATGCTTACTAATGTGGTTTGCAGAATGCATTAACTCTTGTAAATCTATTTTCAGCACAATCTGGAAGGAACACCATTTTTTTTGTTTAATTCGTTCCATAATATGCTGCTGGTACTTCAACATATGAACCTGGCAATTCAATGCCCTGATGGCAAGAGTTGCAGAAGTATATACCTTCTTACCCCATCTGTCTAAAGCTCTGGAATCCCTGTCTGATGGAGTAGGGTTTTTGACTGTAGTAGCCTCAATAACTTTAGGCCCCTGGGAAATGGTCACTGGATCCGCAGTAGGATTCTTAGAGAAATTTGTGAGAATCAGGTACTCTATAGTACTGGTCAGGTTTTCTAAGGGTCGGTAGTGACTGGAGTAAGACTGGATTCCATAAAGACATCTACAACATCCAGTACAGGGGGTATAGCTAGGGGCTTGTGCTGAGGCAACACTAAAAATTCTCAGAGTCTCTTTTTGGACTGAGGATAATCCTGGCATTCCCAGTGGAAATGCTCTCAAAGTATGCAAGGTTTCACCAAAAGAAAATTCCTCTGGAGGGGAGGCAGAGGGAATGGATTCCTCTATATCTGAATCCTCAAAGGTAGATAAGCGTATGTCCTATAATCAGAAGGGCTAGAGTCAAACTCCTGGTCTGTAAAATCAAAGAAACTGAATTCTTGGACTCTTAGCAGGGGAAGGATGGCTTCCCCTAATTAGGGTGATAAGGTCTTCAGCCATTCTAAGCATTTGTTTTGGAGGCATGGGAGCTTGAGCATGCGCTTTTTTGGTAGTCTGTTTTCTAGGCGTAGTGCGTACTCTGGGCCTGAGAAACTCTGTAGTTTTAGCTAAAAAGAAGAAGTTGTTGGTTTAATGCAAATATCGATAGGTCGGAACACACCCTCAGAAGTCTGCGCCTGCACAGTGGCTCCGGACCCATCCAAGGTAGAGACATCCACAGGTTCCATAATCGAACCATCTCGCGGCATACCGGATTCCGAATGGGTCTCAGCAGAGGCCTGCGAATCTGTAGAAGTGAGCATCAGGGGCTGCAAAGGCACCTCACCGAGTACCGGCGGACTGGCGACTAGCTTAATGGAAGAGTCATCGGCAGTTTTGACCTATGCGGTCCGTCTATCTTTGTGCTTTTTCGTAAGATCGGTAGTCCGATGGCTTACCGAAGCCAGTTTGGAATACGGAGAACGAGAGCGAAAGAATTTAACAAAAATAGCCAGACGATGAATGATTTGGGCTTTAAATAAGGCACAAAACTGGCAGCGAGGGACGTCGTGGTCTGGGCCTAAACAGGTGACGCAGTAAGAATGAAAATTTCTGTGAGGTATTTGCTTTCCACAGGCAAGACAATTGCTAACTTTTTCTGACACCAGTTAGAGCAAGAAAAAAGAATCCCCGACGGGGTACTTAGCTTTAGAAGACGTCAAGCTTGAAACTCGAAAAACAAAAATTTCAGGTAGCGGCCGACCGGCACTTGCGAACTGCTTCTGCTTTGGGCTCCTTCTCGGCAAGAAAGGCTGGTGTAATAGCATTGGCTGCCTGTTTTATACCCCTGACGTCATGGAAGAAGTGACAGCATCCGATGCAGAAAACCCAAGACACTGGTACTCGGGCCAAATGAGGGCTACCTGCAGGCAGATAACCCAAGTGTGATGACTGCAACAGTGAAACATGAGGAACATCTGCCCTGTAGGTGAGACACAGATCACCTCTGAGCAATGTGGATGATACAGAGTAGAGTGATAGTGATTTAAGAAAAACAAAAAATGTAGATCCAGGTAGGCGATACAAAACAATTTATTAAAATTCACTAGTAAAATCTAAATTCAAAGACGTAGAAAATGAGCGCTTTCGTTTGTAGCGATGACAAACTTCTGATAAATACATCATTTCCTTTTGGCTTTAAAAACACAAATAAAAACAGCATTCCTATTTGTCTATCTCCCTACAATCAAGTCACACCCCCCTCTCATTTATGTATGTAAATGTCAACAAACCAAGTGCAAAAATTCATGCAAGTTAATTAAATAAATGACAAAAATAATCCTAAAACGTTGTTTACATATTATAATCCAATGTCAATATGGCAAACAAAATGTGCAATAATGCATGCAATGATGAAAAAAATCAAAGTTTAAATCAATAAATCATCGTTCTAAAGCTTTTAATTTCAAAACACTACCTAAAGATAGCGATCCATTTAATCCTAGCCAAGAATGTGCACCAAGGCGAATTTGCCATCCTAATTCCATTTTCTCTAGGATGATTTGCCAAGCTCCACCCCTACTACTACTTTTTAAAGTATCTAAGACAAAGAATTTAAATGAATGTGTAGGATTTAAGAAGGTGTGGTTTGCCAATGCGTTTGTTTCACCATTGTCTAATAGCTCTGTTCACCCATTCGATCTTTTAATTTTCGCTCTTTTTCCAACATAGAAACAAGTGCAGTGGGTGCACAGGGCGCAATAAACTACCTTCTCAGTAGGACAATTATAGTTCCACAATATCTTAATACTGTAGTTATTAATAGAAATAGTACTAGTTTCTAAAATAAAATTAGAAAATTTACACCTGCCGCACTTGAACATGTAACCCTTTGTTTTGATAGTGGTAGTTACTTCAAAACATTTTTAAGGTTATATCCCCTTCTTGTAAACAATAGAGAGAAAATTGTCAATTTTATTCCTCAATGAGGAGTCATTTATTAAAAGGGACCAATTTTTATATAAAATTTTCCTAATAAAGTAACTATCAGAATTAAAAGTAGTAATAAAACTACAACTGTAGTTTTTATCACTTTTATTGTTATTGAAGTCATTAAAGTTAAGATTGACAGTATTGTTAGCAACATTAGCAAAATTATTGCCCCCTACTTGTTGGACATCCAAATTGTCAGTATATATTAAAATCCCCTGCTCACTGTCCAATAGAGAGGTTGTATTTGCTAGAAGTGGTTTGAAATGTCAGTTTTCTCTTGTTATAAAAACTTCATTCATGACTTCATCTATGAACAAAGTGGGATACCCTCTATGTAGAAACAGTTTTTAATACATTATACTCTTTTAGAAAGCTATCCCATTTACTAACAATTCTAGCTGCTCTCACAAATTGTCCCTTTATTACAGCCCTCTTTTGTGCATGTGGAAAATGTCTGAAGTGTAATTAGTGTCAAAATCTTTTTTTAAAGTAACATCCAAATAGAAGATTTGATTTGTGTCCTTTACAGCTGAAAATCTTAAAAAAGTAGTAGTTTGGTTAATATAATCCAAAAATTCATTAGCCCTTACTTCCTCACCACTCCATAGAATAAAAATGTCATCTAAAAAACGTAAGTATATCTTACACCACGGAAAGAATGGAGATGTAAAAATATATTGTTCTTCCCATATACACAACCATATTGGCGTTAAGCCCACCACAGGAAGCTCCATGGCCACTCCTTCATTCTGCAAGTACAATTTATCATTAAACATTATAAAATTATTCTTAATATTGAAGAGTTGTTCATATGAATTAATATCATCTTGGGAAAATCCTTTATAGTGTAAATATTCACCCATTCAATGCCCAACTCATGGGGTATGACTGAATATGGATTTTACGTCTAATAAATGTAATAAAAGATGAGCAATGCACCACACCATAAAACATACCCCGATTTATTCAAAAACTGTATCTCAAGACAAAAACAACAAATGGATTAGCGCGCTTTCAGCTATCAAAGCCTTCTTCAGATCCACATTCAAAAGACACATCTCAATTTAATATAAAGCATATAACAACCAATGACAAAAAACATGTAAACAAGCTGCTTTGCTCTGCCCAATACAAGTACTTATACAAGTGCTTCATTATTCAATGTATTTCATTACTCTAACTCTGACTAGCAAGTTAGGATGGAAAATGTAAATCGGACTTCGCTTTCTCAAACATCATTGGTTTTAGCTAACAAATGAAAGCAGAAATGTAAATCAGACTTTGCTTGCTTAAAAATCATTGGTTTGCATTAGACATTAAACAGACATTGGGAACTTATATCAAAGTATTCCCTATCGCTTTCATAACTATAAGAGTAAAAACTAAGTTATTCTGAATTCACTTATTAAAACACACGCTTCTATAGAAGCATTTAATAAAACAGATTTACTAAAATATTAATACTTAAAACATTTCAACATTAAAAATACATATGCAAAGTCCTTAATAACAAAGTGCTAATAAAGAATGAAACTTTACATAAAATCTCTATATATTATATAAATATATGCTATCTACATGAAAATGTGTAGCACAACTATTAAAACAAACAAGAAGCAAGAAAAGATAAATACATTAATAATATTAGCGAACACTATCGTTGAAAATAGCATAAACAACGAACCATGGTAACTACAGAAATCTGAACGGCACCTTAAGGAGGTGTAGTAACCATCTTAAATTTCTACTATAGGCAACAGTAACTAGAAATAATAATGCAAATCACTAAAACAATTGATAAGGCAAAATAAGTCAGTCAAAACCTTCAAGTAGACGGTGATAAAACAATATATAAACCATATGATTGATGGTTATTAATAAATCAACCATATGAGAAATATTTGTTAAGCTAGGCTGTATATTGAATTATTTTTCTATTCTTCAAAAACGGCTTGATTGGTACACTTCCATTTAATCCAGGTGGATGATCAGCCCGCAATCTCATAATCCAATTTAGATTCCTCACAATCAAATTCATCAAATCACCTTCTCTTTCATCTTGTTTTAACTGAGAGATCATCATAAAAAGAAAATTATGACCTTCATTGCTTTTTATATGAGTGAATAAAGCATTAGTTTCTTTTCTGGTTCTTATATCTGATAAATGTTTGGAAATCCTTTCTTTCATTTTCATATTGGTTTTCCCTACATAAAAAGCTGTACAAACTGTACAGGTAGCAATGTAAATCACATTTCTACTGTCACAATTAGCAGTCCCAGAAAAATAAAATATTTTTCCTGTGTCCGGATGTGTAAATGACTTGGTGCAGTTCATTACGTAGCAGGTCTTGCAAAACCCACATTTTTTAGTTCCTATAGAGCTTTATTTTTTCATCTTTCTGCCAGAAAAACCTGTTCCTTCCCTATAGCATAACAGTCTTTTTAGATTTTTCTTATTTTTAAACTGAAAAGTTGGAGATGAACCTACTATCCCTTTGATCTTAATATCAGCAGTTAGAACCGGCCAGTAGTTTTCTTAATCACTTGGCAGATAATATTATGGTCAGACCCAAAAGTTAAACTAACTCTCAAAGAATTCATACTCTTAGTGTTAGTGTGATGACTCATTTCCTACATTTCTAGTTGAATACAAAGGTCTCCCCTTGTTTCTTCTCAGCTCAGTGGCTTCTGTAACATTTGAATTCACTCTTCTAGTTGGATAGCCTCTCTGTTCAAAACTCTTCAGTAAACTATTCCTTTCCTCAAACTCTTTCATCAGTACAGAGTTTAGAAATACTGTCTGATTTTCCACATTATTAAAAAATATGTGTCTATGATGCATACTAGTATAGTGCAACATATGATTCCGCCACATTTGTTTACGAAAGAGACTAGTAGATATACCTTCCTTTGGGTCCAAGCGTATGCTAACATCCAAAAAATCCATTTCAAACCTGGAGCTTTTGTATTCAAACTTTAAAAAATCAGTGGTCTCTGTCAAGTAGTAAACAAAACTATTTAGCTGTTCTCCATCACCTCTCCAAATGATAAAAATATCAACAAAACGATTGTATAGAGTAATACATTTGTTCCATTGATTCATTGAGTCTCTCATCCATTCTCTCTCCCATTGAGCTAGGACCAAATTCGCATAACTATTGGCACAGGGGGTGCCCATGGCTACCCCCCAACTCTGCCAATAGTATTTGCCTTCATATGTAAAGATGTTATTGTTGAGAATTAAGTCAAGAAGTATACAAATTAGTCTGGGGTTAGTTTTTTCTTCCATAAGAAATCTTCTAATGGCTTCTACCCCATAATCATTAGGTATAGACGTAAAAAGGCTATTAACATCTAAAGTCACCAGTAATAGACACTCAAAATCATTTACATTGTGCGTAGCTTCATATAGTCGCTGTAGAAAATCTCCTGTGTCTTTAATAACTATCAGCTTTAGGAATCAATTTCTTGAGCTCTTTCTCAACAAATATCAAGATAGGCTCAGTCAGTCATCCTCTTCCTGCTACAATGGGACGTAGAGGCGACGATATTAAGGTCTTGTGTATCTTTGGTAGACCATTAATAGAAGGTACAGTAGGATGCTCAACTTCAAAAAGCTCATTGTTCTTTGTCAATGATTCTACTCAAGATGTCATATAAATCATTTTTCACTCTTTGCTTCATAGAGTTCAGTTCACTCTTACTAATCTCATGATATGTCTCTTCATCGTTCAACATCTTTCTCATTGAAAAAGAATAGGTATCAGCATCCATTACCACTGCTCCACCTTTATCTGCTGATTTAATAACTATATAATTTCTTATCTTTAGTTCTTTCAATGCCTGATTTTCATCCTTGGTTAGATTATAAAATTTCTTATTCATATGCATCTGCATCAATGCAGCCACTTCTTCAACAGCATGTATAAAAGATTCAACAGCTGGTAAATTAATGGGAACAAAAGTACTAGGTTTCTTTAGCATGATTTCATTATCACCCTGTTTAACTTTATCATCATTCCCAAAAACGTACTTTAGTCAGGTTTCTACCAAATTTAAGATCTAAGAGAAACTCATCAAACGAAGTTAGAGTAGCTGGTATAAAGCTTAGACCTTTTTCAAGTAGATTCATTTGAGAATCCGTGAGTTGAACAGTAGACAAGCTCACAACTAGGGATTGGGCTGTACAATTTTCCTTTTCTTCCTTTCCCTGCTCAATGACCTTCCTGTTAGAGGAGTCTTGTTCATAATTAAAAAAGGGAGTTGTTCAACAATAGGTGCATGTGAGACCCCCTTCTTACAAATCGCCCCTAAGGATCGTTCATCTTGTTCATGACTAGAAGTGATCACCACCTCATCTATAGTCCCTGGTGAGTCCAGGGATATCATATTGTCATCCAACAGACAGACGCTGCCATTAGTAACTTTATTCGAAGAATTAAGTCCATTTCCTTGATGTACTTGTGCATTGACACAAAATTCTTTAGGCCCAATTGACTGATTTATTTGTACTGGTATCTATACTTATTTTCTCTTCTTTTTCTTTCTCTCTTTTTCTTTTGTTAATCCTGGTTTCTCTCCTATTGTCACTGAGTATTAATAATGTTCCTAGGCCACTCGAACAGCTGGCCATTTTTTTGTCATTGAAGTCTCTTGTCAGTTTATTACTCTTAATGCTTTTCAGCTTGTTCTCATAGGCCAAGAGCTTATCTTGTAGGTTCTCCAGTTACAGTTTTGAATAAATCGTTGGGATGCATTTTATGGTGTGGTGCATTGCTCATCTTTTATTTATTGTTGCGATTTTGTTGAGCACGCTTGAAGGGAACTTCTGCTACTTTCGTCTATAGTAATAAATGTGTCATATATCCCAAAACTAGCTCCATTCATTCTAGTAAGCCAAGTCCCAGGAGTCTTTATATAGGTGGGTTTCTCCTAATACATGTACTTTTAATTCACAATTTACTATCTAAAAATTTAGCAATCGAGTTAGTGATAGAACCTTGGGCATCTACTATGGGCCTCATAGCTGGTCTAGAAACATCTATGTATTTTTGGGACACCAAACAAAGCTGGTGTCCTAGGGTGCATAACTGACAATTTAATTTGTCAATGTTAACAGCCCTTCAATAAAAAGGTCCTGTAGTATGCCCCTTATACGCCTGTAGGCACCATTCATTTCAATGATTGAATACTGTATTACTCATTAAAATTTTTTCCATTCTATGTACATAGTCTTATCAAATATAACCATACCTCCCCCTTTATCAGGTTTTATTAGTCTACCTTTTGCTTTCATTAACATCTGTAAATTGTCATTTTCCACCCTATTCAAGTTATCTTTTTGCATTTTGTTTCAATAGCACAAAAATCTAATTCGCACATTTTTTTCAAAAAGTTCCAAATTTGGATGTAAAGGTGGATTATATGTGCTAGAAACATAAAAAGGTTTAACTATTTGAATATTAGGTTGAAATAAAGCTAGATTTAATTTGCGAACAGTTTTAAATCTATCGTTGTTTCAAGAAGATTCATGTTACGGTTTGGCACAACAGACCTCTCGAAAGTAGGTCACACATGGATTCATCGAAGTCCAAGCAGGAAAAATTATAAACCGCAAAATCACCCGCTTTACTTCTTAAAATTCTGGGTTTTGGGTCAACAAATTGATTAATTTGCGGCCTCTCCAAGGCCCCCTGTTGTTGTGGTTCCTGCCCCTGTTGGAATAAGGTCCATTCCATTGTTGTCACCCCCTCATTCCCGGGATGAAAAAACTGTTTGTTTCTGCTGCTGTATTCCTTCCGATCTGAGGGCTGGAAACCCAGCTTCTTCTAAACAATAATTTTCTTCAGTTTCATTATCGTCAATTATGTTATTACAACTTTGATCATCCCCATTCTCATCCACTGCTTGACCATTTAGTCTTGAACCCCACTGTTGTGAATCTGGGGGAGGGGGATAGGCTGACTTGTTCTTGTAAGCTTTGATGTCTCTATCAAGTTTTAAGTTTTCTTTCTATTATAACTGATTTTTTCATCTATTGATTACACTCTTTCATAGTCAAAACTGTTATGATTAAAATTAGAATCTGTTTTAATAACATTATCCAATTCATTGGCTTTTTTAGTTAAATCTTCTATTATTCTATTGTCATAAATCACTAAATTCATGTATTCAGCCCCAATACGCTGAAACAAACGCATTGGCAAAACACACCTCCTTAAATCCTACACATTCATTTAAATTCTTTGTCTTAGATACTTTAAAAAGTAGTAGTAGGGGTGGAGATTGGCAAATCATCCTAGAGAAAATGGAATTAGGATGGCAAATTCGCCTTAGTGCACATTCTTGGCCAGGGTTAAATGCACCGCTATCTTTAGGTAGTGTCTTTAGAACGATGATTTATTGATTTACACTATGATTTTTCATAATTGAATGCATTATTGCACATTTTGTTTGCCATATTGACATAACTGGATTATAATATGCAAACAACGTTTTAGGATTATTTGTCATTTATTTATTTAATCAACTTGCATGAATTTTTGCACTTGGGTTTGTTGTTGACATTTACATACATAAATGAGAGAGGGGAGTGTGACTCGATTGTAGGGAGATAGACAAATAGGAATGCTGCTTTGCATTTGTGAGTGTTTTTAAAGCCAAAAGGAAATGATGCATTATTTATCAGAGGAAATTTGTCATAGCTACAAGCGAAAGCGCTTATTTTCTACGTTTGTGAATTTGGATTTTACTAGTGGATTTTAATAAATTGAGTTTATCGCCTGCCTGGATCTACATGTTTTGGTTTTCTTGGTTACTTGCGGCTCTCTTCGTTTAGTTGATAGGGATTTAAGCCTATCCACATAGGATAGGTGTTGAAGGCCATGGATTGTCTTTGTAAGGTACTTCTACGGCCTTTCCAGTTGGTGCAGGTGTTTGGAGAGGTGCATACCAAACGGGGCATTATACTCCTTCACAGGTCTAATAAGAGAGGAGTAGAGCGAGATAACCATTTCTGGATGCAATCCCTTTACTTGTAAGATGAACCAAGTAAAACGATTTTACCACAGCCGAATGTGAGATTGTTGACAACCTGAGTACCCAAGGTCTCAAACCACAGGTTGTGTGCTTAGGGGGTTACTGTTGATGTGGTAATCGGTAGGGGATGTGTTTTTGCCGAATGGTACGCTAATACTTTTTTTGCGTTTAACTTACAGGCATGACTTTGTGACCAGTTATTTGCAGTTGCGAGACGCTCTTGCAATGTGTTATCAAATGGGAAGTCAATGACAGCACCCAACTTAATCATCCGCAAACTTGGGCAGCCACAGGCCCTTTTGTCTTTGCCTGGACCTCTGAGACATATGCCAAACAGCAGGGGTCCCAGGACAGATCCCTGCGAACACCACTAGTGGCAGGTCTGCTGTCAGAGGTGGCAGTACCTATTTTGACCTTGTGGGTCCTGTGAGCCAGTTGGCCACTCGCCTAACTAGATAGGGATCAACACCAAGTTGTGTTAGTTTTTCGATGATGCCCAAGTGGGAGATTGTGTCATGGCCAGGTCGAGGTAAGATGTATGTACTGACTTTCCCTCATCCAGGGCATTGGTGACAGTTTCAAAGTCATCAACTAGTCTCAGAAGGCAAGATCTGCTCCTGCAAATCCAACTTGGGTGGGGTTGAGTGTCTGGAGATTGCCTATGTCCTTGCTTAAGAGATCCATAATACACTCCATGACTTTACCGATCAGACTTGTCAAGCTGGTGGGGCGATAGTTTCCTGGGTCAGTAGTGGCACCACCTTTGTGCAAAGGGATGACCATGGCAGTTCTCCACTCTGTTGGAATTATGCTTGTAGTTAGACTGGGGTTGAATAGGGTGCTTAATGGCAAAGCTAGTTCTTGTTGGAGATTTTGCAGAATACAGCCTGGGATACTATCAGGTCCCATGGAAGCAGTGTTCTTTGCCTTGGACAGGGCCTTTAACACAATCTACAGAGATGTGAGGTGTGAGAGAAGTATTGGGGACGTCGACTGGGCCTTTGCAGGGGCGATAAGGGGGTGAAGTTTGTGATGAACCCATCAGCCCGCAGCTTGGCTAAGTCAGCAGGATCAGTGTAAGTGGTACCATTAAGTATTAGTTTGGAACTTTGGCTTTGCCATGGAGGTTGCCAACATAAAGGACTTGCGGTTTCTCTTAGTTCTGGAGGCTAGTTTCAACTCATAATTGGCTCTGGAGGGTTTCACTAGTGATCTAATTTATTTGAGGCAGAGGAGGGAGTTTTTCCGATTTGGAATTTGTTCCTTTTTACCCTTGGACAATAGTTTCTTCCTTTGGTTGTAAAGCCTGTTGATAAAGGATGTCTACCAGACAGGTTTGAGTTTCCTTAAGGAGCAGATTTTAGTTCTGTTGGGTATGGCTTAGTCCAATGCAGTGCTGACTATTCAATCTAATGAACTTTTCACTAATTGGGTAGTATTTTTTTTCTCCAAAAATCCTTCAAATCACCTTTAGACAGGGCAAAAAAGACATGTATAAGCCATGTAACATCAGGTTGCAACTGTTCTTGAAATATGACCAAGTGCAAGTTTACCTGTTAACAGGTGAATCCCCAAGTACAACTGCATCCTTCAAAAGGAGACTGGTGTGCTCATGAGAAGGTAAAATGGTAGGCAGGATGACTACACAGTCCAAGGCATCAGAAATATTCTGGCTCTTAATGGGAATCACGCTGTAAGGAATGCATGCACCAGGTGCCACCCATGTGGACAGCCTGTATATGGCACTGTACTCAAGAAAAGTATGACATCTCGTGTGCAAAAACTGTGCACCAACATGAAATTGCTCACCAGATAAGGGCAACATTTGTCAAGAGACCTATGCCAAGCTCAGTGCAGCTCACACCAATCTGCTTTAAGTTTGAACACTGAAAAGCCATACATGTGGTGAGAAAACTTGACTGACCCATTTCCGATGGACCTGCTAATCCAAACAGGCTTGGGGCAATGCTCCAGAAGAATTTCCGGTCCAGTGTACTACTTGTTACCAGGTGACTCAAGAGAACCACTCCCTGGATTCATTCCTACATACCTCAAAATATTCTTTATCTAGGTGGTACAGCCAAGGTATATATTTTCATTCTTGGACATGGGTCTATATAACCTCATTCTGCTGAAGTGTGTGGGTTTGAGCCCCCTGCTAGAAGATAGGCTCAGCACATGCAAGCAATACTGCCCAGATGAACAGTTTTAACTTTTGGAAAGCCAGGTCATGAAAACTTCTCCAAGTGTTTGTCCCTTTAGCAATATTCTTGTCTAGGACCTGAAAGAAAGACCCCTGCTGCTAGTCCTCAAGTAAAGACCACGCATCTTGCATCTTTTAGAAAGTATAGTTGTGTACACTTACCATAAATGTAGTTGTTAGAGAGTATTCACTTTTGCAGTCATTACATTTGGGTTATCTGCTTGCAGTAGCCCTCAGTCGGCCTGATTAACAAAGTCTTGGATCCTGCATCGGCTGCTGTCCCTTCTTCGATGTCAGGTCGTCAGGGGTATAAAACATGCAGCTGACGCCATTACGTCAGTTTTTCTTGCACCAGATGTCAGGTGCCCCCCTAATGGGAAGCAATCAAATCTATAAATACAAGGATATACCTCCAACAAAAAAGCAAATACACCAAAAAGCTTTTAGAGCATAGTAAGTGAGAGCAGAGATATAGCCAAAAGAAGATAGGGGGTTGGGAGGGAGGGTAACCAGGACTGCAAATGTGAATACACTCGAACATCGACATTGATGGTAAGTGTACACAACTGTACTATGTTCTTCGTGTTTCACTGTTGCAGTCATTACATTTGGGTAGATTCCCAAAGCTAAGGTTGGGAGGAGGAATTTAAATAGAATTAGGACCAGCTATAAGGCCCTGCAAGACTGCAGTGGCAAAACCAGCTCTGGATTTGGAGAAAATTGGCAAATGATAATGCTTGGTAAAAGTATGTACAGAACTCCAGGTAGCAGCTTCTAGGATGTCCCTAGTAGGGACGCCCCCGAGAAAGGTTGTAGAGGTAGATACAGCCCTGGTTGAATGGGTCTGATGTCCTGTGGGGTAGGTTTTCCATGGTGCTTATAGCAGAAATGAATGCAGTGGCCAATCCATTTTGAAAAGGTTTTGAAATAGCTTTCCCCTCTGTCCCTGCAAATGCCACCAGTAGTTGTTCAGATTTCCTTTAAGGTTTAGTCCTGTCCAAGTAGAATCTAAGCTGTCTGTGCACATCTAAAGAGTGCAGTATTCGTTCCCTCTTTTTCTGTGGGTTAGGAAAGGAAGTAGGCAAATGAATGGACTGATTAAGAGCCACAATGGATACCACCCTTGGGCATGAAGGAGGGATGGGTTCTGAGGGACACCCTGTCTGCATGAAAGATGATGAAAGGTTCCACTGCCATAAGGGCCTGTAATTCAGATACCCTTCTTGCAGAAGTGATTGTTAAAAGGAAAGCTGTTTTCCAGGAAAGAAATTTTAAATCTGCAGTAGCAGCCAGCTCGAAAGGAGGAAGAGTGAGTTTCTCCAAGACAAAGTTAAGATCTCAGGCTGGAGTTGGAGCTCTCCTGGGTGGCCTTAATTTTTTGGCCCCTCTGAGGAACTGCTTTGATCAGTGGGTAAGAGAAGAGTGGAGGCTCTGTGCTATAATGAGTTGAAATGGCTGAGGCATGAATTTTGATGGAGGAAAAAAGACAGGCCCTTATGAAGCATCTCAGTCAAGTACTGTAGAATCTGAGGTAAATTGGGCACTGCTGCACTCATTCCATGAGATTGGTTCCAGGCACAGAATCTTTTCCATTTTGCAGCATAAGATTTTCTAGTACTGGGCCTCCTTGCCGCAAATGATATCCATCACTGACTTACTGAGGGATGGAGAAGGTGAGATTAGGTAATTAGCCAGGTTGCTAGGTTCAGTGTTATTTGCTTTCCACAAGTAATACAATTATTAACTTTTACTGACATCGGTAAGAAACAAGAAAATATATCCCCAACGGGGTACTTCGCTTTAGCTGAAGACTTCGGTTCTGAAACTCGAAAACGAAAATATCAGGAGTCGGCTGACCGGCACTTGCCAACTGCTTCTGCTTCAGGCACTGCACAGCAAGACAGACTGATGTAATGGTGTCGGCTGCATGTTTTATACCCCTAACTACCAGACGTCATGGAAGAATGGACAGCAACCGATGCAGGACCCAAGACTTTGTTCATCAGGCCGACTGAGGGCTACTGCAAGCAGCTAACCCAAATGTAATGACTGCAACAGTGAAACACTAACATCAAGCAATGCAAAAGCTTCTTCAATTTCGAGTGACACTACTGAACACACTGGCACCTTCAGCAATTTGGTACATCATGCCTGGAAAATCAAAGTTCTGGTGTTTGTCTTGGTTGGTGATCTGTTAGCCATGTGGTTCTTAGAGTGCTGGTGTTTTGGTATATGAATAAAGTGACTAAGCAATATTACGACAAACTAAACAGCCAAAAATTGTTGAACTTGGCAGATGCACAGGCTTAAACTAATGCTACATCTCACTATGAACTGAATAGTTACATAGACAGCCAAACATAGAACAGCAATTTTTTTCATACACAAATGTGATCAGCAGAGAAAATCTAGGAAAGTAATACAAGGTCATTATGCTTTGTCATGCAAGCCTTACTTCTATGAACATTTACTGTCTCCTGGAAATTCAACTCTGTGCTTAAGCACTGTGTCATACTAATTTTGTACACATCCACTACAAGAGCTATTACCTTCAGCTGCCTATTACACTTTCTTGAAAAATGACCATCACGGCTGCTCTGAAAACACACTACCAATATGTCCTTTTATAACTATGTACAGAGACACCAATATAATTGACAATTAGTCCTAAGTAGAAATATTCTAAAACTGGACTTAGGACAATACTTGGGGTTATGCAGTTTATAGAAGGCAATCAGAGAGATTGCATCTTTCCCAAGCCTCTGGCCAATGCTCCTAAATCCATAACTATACCAAGCGAGGCATGGATGGCTGTGAATGGTCCCTGTTATAATTTGCTATGGGGAACATTCTTCTGATACGCTGCTTATGACATTCCTTTAATTTGAGGATATTGCCTGTGGTACGTCTCCAGTTTTACTTAAGGTGATAAATCTCTGATGTAATCTGACATCCTGTATCTAAAGGATTCTTCACTTAGTAATAACAGTCAGCTTCTTTGGATAAACAAAAAAAGTTGTCAAATGCATGACCCACAGTTAACATACAACTTGCTCAAAAATGTTAATTGTCCCAGTCTGGTATTTGTAGGAATCTGACTGTTCTTGCAAACTGGTTTGAAAGCTTTGCTATCACACTTTTTGTTGCATACCCACTGCAATCTAATATCCCTCAATGACAACTCACTAACTGGTGTAGCTTTTACTTATTTCTTTTTTGAAGGGGGGGGGGGGGGTTGTCACTTCTCTTTCATTCCTCTTGAATTTTAAATCCCTGCTTTGTACTCACTGCTGGCTTGAACCACAGTATGCAAGTGAACATCCTTTCTTATAGGACAGCAGAACATGAGCGTATTCTTTACAGACTTCTTTAGTTCCTTTCAGTGCATGTCTGTTACTGCAGGTTTTACCTTGATCTTTACAAGTCTTGTGGCAGTATCCCACTTCTGAGCGTGCCCCTGCAATCTTCATACACAATTGTAAAGTAAGCACAACCCAATTCGCCTTTCTCAAGGGCAGGTCATGCCTACTGAATCTGGTGGATTTCTTTTCGAAAATCATTAAGGTCATGGATGAGGGTAAAACAGTACATACCCGCCTACCTCAACCCAGACAAGCCATTTGACAATTCCCCACACTGGTATTCTAAGTAAACTCAAAACTAGGCATAAATCCCTATGTCATGAGATGGACATCCAATTGGGTCATGCACAGTACACGTGGTTAAAGTGGGTAAACCCAGATCCAGCAAGAGGACAGTTACTAGTTACATCTCTGAAGTTAGGGCAAAGGTGGAAGGCATCTGGATGACAAAGTTTGCCGATAACTGCAAGCTGGGGGTAATCACTGAATCCCCCAAAGATGTATATATCCCTCAGAAGGGTCTAGATCAATCAAATGACTGATGCTAGAACCATGGCCTAAAACTAAATGCAAAAAACATCACCATATCCTTTGGGAAGTCAAATACCCCTGCAAACTACATCAACAGCACACCCCTTAGAGTAGACGGAGGTGAGAAATCTAGGGGCAGACAGATGGCCTGAACTTTCATCACCATGTGTCCACAGTGATGAGAAAATTATTTTATGTGGCACAACTTGTAAGTAAAGGTATGGCATCCAAATCCAAAGAAATTATAAACCAGCTGTACTCTGCCCTCATTAGACCAATAATAGAGTACAGAGCACCAATTTGGCATTTATTTGACTAGGCACTTAGAGCACCTGAACCGACCTCAAGAGGTTCCTCACAAAGAAAATACAGGGTGTACACAACAAACTAAGGATACACTAAAAGCCCCATCCCTTTTCTCAGTCTTCTACAGACTATCAAGGTGTGACCTATGCCTGACCTACAAGGTACTCGGAAATCCAGTCATAATGGACTTGCTACACATCCGCAAGTCAAAGAGCACGAGGGTCACCCAATCTAGGGATTGAAACTTAGCAACTCAAAACATGTTGCTGGAGACACAGATGTTTCTCAGAGTGTCCCTTCTTTGGAACAAGCTTCCTACTCGCAATAAACAGAGCCCTTCACTGGCCATCTTCTAACGCAATTTGGATTAATGGATGAGGAATCGCAAATTCACACCAGGGGTAGTGCCTCTGACCCTTATGGACAGGAACAATCTAAGATATTCAATATACAGGCACAAATCCATGCCATACTCTTGCCCCTATGGGCCATACATTCTGTAAAATCAGGTTACATTGGGTAGGCTTGTAAGGGCCTTTTAAGCTATTAACCTAGTAATCTCCTACGACCCCATAAAGGTTCCAGAGTCCATTTAATAAACTTTAATCAAAAGTCATCAAAAGTAGTATGGCATAATACTTTACATTACCCTGTACAATGCTGATATTGCTGCACTTTTTTATATCATTTATTTTCACCAAAGATTAAAAATGAAACTGGGAACAGCAGCAGGTGCTCTCTACCAGTTGGTCACAAAACAAGTCTTTTTTCCACAAGTTTCCTTCAGACCACTTACATGGTCCATCATACAACCTAGTGGCACATTTATAAAGTCTGGAAGCCACAGTAATTGAAGGCTCATTTTAACAGAATTAACATCTAGGGCAATATAGACTCGGTTGTATTTTAAGGGAACAATCCCCAAAGTGTAAAAAAAAAAAAATCAAATCTCTGGCTCAACTTCCTCCTCCTCAGTTTCACAGCATGAGTGTTAAACACGTGTGCCTTCCAGGCTTCTACATTTAAGCCAACTCCTCCACCCCATCCCTCCCAATTTCTATTAAGTGAAAAGACCCTGGCTGCATTCACCAGTATATTTCTTTTCTTGTATCCATTTCCCTTTTCTTACCAACAAACACATTTCTGATTTAGTTTTCTTTGTGTGCTTATTTCTTTCATTCTTGGCTTCTACCCCTACATACTTGTGAGAACCCCAGCTAATTGTAGGTCTGTTTTTCTCTTCACTTTTTGACCTAGCACTCCAGTGTTACAAACTTTGTACTTTTCCATCATTTCCCTACTTAGCACTGCCATTCTAAAATGCAGCTCCTGTAATTTCTGACTGTGCAGGGTCCCCACAGGTGTCAGGAATTCCCAACCATTTATCCCATGTCTAAGACGGCATAAATGTACTTTTTCCACATTTCACTTTTACAAGACTCAACAGAATTCTCCAGCTGCTTCCCATACTACATTGGCCATTTTTTTGCCCCCCCCCCCCAATAAAATTCTTCAGGTGCTCAGTCTCAGTGCTGACGGGTATGGTTATTTGTATTCTCCAACAATGCTCATCTTTCTGCTTGTCAGGTATTTGCACATCAAACTCTACTGGTTGATATTGTGTACCCAATAACTGCTTCCGCCTCCAAGAATCACTGATCTCTTCTTACCGATCTAGTAACAGTGTTGATATGTTGGAGCTTGTACACAAAGGAATAATTTCAATCTTAACCCATAGCTAGTTTTGCAATTGGCATTTACTACAAATCTGGAATTTAGCTCAAGCAAAACAAAGAAAATTATGTTTCATGACTTACTTTTCACAAACTTGGTAGTTTTTGAATTCTGAAGTCTCTGGAACAGTAAAATGAAAATCTGCTTCTTGTACTGACTGACAGAGTCACTGCATAATGAAAAGAAAGAGAGTTACCCAATAATAGCACTCAAATCCAACCTAAACACTGCTACTTACAAATGGCTTGAGTATGCACGACATCAGCTATCCTTGAAAAGCCCTTGGCAAAGGTGAGAACATTCAGGCTTTTCTGTAAACTCTCACATGGATCCTAAAGTTTCACACTAGAAATGATCCCTTATTTCAAAGGATGTGGCACCTCCAATGGGGTTATGGAGGGTCTGCAGCCACAAAATCTTAAGCTAATATTGCAAGTTATCACTTATTTCCATTTTGCTGACCAGGTTGGCCCTGCTTGGCCAGTGCCCAACTTCAGAAGAGATACGGGTATGTTAAAATGCATGAACAACATACAAGCTATAAAAAAGTTATGTACTCACCATAACGTTCCACCTGAGTGGGTAACTTCATTCGTCTGCAACCTGTGGGTCTCGGATCTGAGCCGGCAGCTTTACCTAGCTAAAAAAATCCAAGCTCCTAACTCCTCCCCGTAATCCCCTGCTACACATCCCCCATCCTCAGATCGAGTTTCCCTATAAAGACTCCACAAGACCCTTGAAAGAGGCCAGTAACCTACTGCCTAACAGAATGGGCAATCCTATCCCATGGTTAAGAAGCACGAAACTGGTTAGGGGGAATGGGGGGGGGGGTCGGTTGAAGACAAATGAAGTTACCCACTCAGATGGAACGTTATGGTGAGTACATAACTTTATCTGAAGTGGTTAACTTCATTTGGTCTGCAACCTGTGGGACAGAGTCCCCAGCTACCTAGAAAGCTTGGGCGGCCCTCAAGGAAGAAAATTCCGGAGCACCGCAGAGCCAAAGGAAGCCCTACTCCTGGAAATCAAATCCAATTTATAATGGGAAATTAATGTATGAGAGGAGGACCAAGTAGCTGCTGAACATATGTCTATAGGGACTCTAGACCAGAATACTGCAGAGGTAGCTATGGATCGGGTTGAATGAGCATGGATTCCCAAAGGTACCGGTTTGTTCAAAGCTAAATAGGCCTGAATGATGCATTGTAAAATCCAGTTGGCTAATGTCACTTTGGTAATAGGTTTACCCAAAGAAGACTTGGCAAAGGACACAATTGATCAGATTTGCGGTTAGTTGCTGTCCTGTGCAAATAAAAATGCAGTTGTCTATGCACATCCAATTTGTGTAATGTGTATTCCCCTTTGTTCTGGAAACTGGGGAAAAACACTGGCAGATTAATACACTGATTAATATTCGACTCAGAGGCTACTTTAGGGAGGAAGGAAGGATTAGTCCTGAGAGAAACTCTGTCCTTATGAAATATTAGGTAAGGGGGTTTCATACAGAGGGCTTGAAGCTCAGACACTCTCTTGGCTGAAGTCACTGCAATCAGGAAGGCTGTTTTCCAAGATAAAAATTTCAACTGAGCAGAAGCAGCCAGTTCGAAAGGAGGGCCAGTCAAAGCCTGTAGGACCAATGTTAAGTCCCATGGTGGGACCGCAGACTTAACTGGCGGTTTTAACAGAAAGGCGCCTTTTAAAAAAGTTTTGCAAATCCTGGTGGAAGCCAGTGATCCTACATCATCCCCAAAATGAAAATGAGAGATGGCTGCCAACTGTACTTTAACCGCAGATGCACTGGCTCCCTGATGAAAGATATGGGACAGAAAATCAAGAATCGTCGGAATAGGGACAGTAAAGGGGTCCAAGCCCCTGTCTTTGGCCCAGATGGAAAAATGTTTCCATTTACTACTGTAGATTTTTCTGGTAGGTTTGTGTGCTGCTACCAGAATAGCTTTCACTGGTGACGAGATACCGGGAAGTCCTTGCTATCAACGGAACTGGATCAACCAAGCCGTGAGCTTGAGGTCACCCACGTTTGGGGGTTGTAATCCCGCAGGATGAGAAATTAGATCCAGAATGGGATCCAAGATGCAAGGAGGAACTACACTGAGACCGCAGGTAAGGGAACCAGATCTGGCGAGGCCAGAATGGGGCTATGAGGATTATCTTGCTCCCCAACCGATGGGCTTTCTGCAGGAACTTCGTCATGAGCAGAAGCGGGGGATAAGCATAAAGGAGACCGGGGGGCCAAGCATGAACCACAGCGTCTCTGGGACTCTCCCCTATTTGGGGACTTAGAGAGAAAAATTTGCTGCACTTTGTGTTTGACGGAGAAGCAAAAAGATCGCAGCAAGGTAGACCCCATTAGAGGAAGATTTGTTTCGCAACTAACGGGTTTAGAGACCACTCGTACGGTGTGAGGATCAAGCGACTTAGCTTGTCCGCTAGGATGTTGGCCCGGCCCAGAATGTGCGTTGCTACCAGAAAGTGGTTGGTGGAGATCGCCCATTCCCAAACTCTCATGGACTCTCGGCAAAGGGGATCAGATCTGGCTCCTCCCTGTTTGTTGATGTACCAGACTACAGCCATGTTTGTCTGACTGAATTGCAATAGTTCCCAGAGGAAGAAGGTCTTGTAGGGCTTGCAACGCCAGAAACACCGCCCTCATCTCCAGAACACTGAGGGAGTCCACGTGCCTTGGACGATTCTGCCCATAGCATGCCCCCCCACCAGAGGCGAGAAGCGTCCTTGGTCAACGTGGCTTGGGGCTGAGGCATGACAAACTGTCTCCCCTCTTGCAGCTCCTGAGTGCAGCCACCAGAGAAGGGAGTCCTTGCAAATCCTGCTCAAGGGAATCGGGGTGTTCAAGGGGTGCAGTAAAAGTGACCATTGGACCTGAAGAGTCCACTGAAGAATTCTCATGCGCAGCCGCGCAAAGGGTGACAGATGGCTGTCGCCATGGAGCCCAACTCTCTCAGGACTAATTCCGCAGGTGGGGCTGGGCACTGGAGGATTGCTGAAGTGACAAACTGCGCAACCTGTCTGTTAGAAAGGCCTTGGAGTGGCGTGTATCTATCTCGGCACCTATAAATTCCAGAACCTGCACAGGATGAAGGAACGATTTCTGAAGGTTCACAGTAATACCTAGACGCTAAGAGCAAGAGCTAGGGTATAATCCCTGGCAAAGCAGAGCTGATGCCTGGTGGAGGCGGTGAGGAGCCAGTCGTCCAGGTATGGAAAGACCCGAATGCCCTGAAGTCTCAGGTGGGCTGCGACCACTACCATGACCGTGGTGAACACCCTGGGAGCAGAGGTGAGGCCGAACGGAAGAGCCCTCAATTGATAGTGACTGGCTCCCAGCTGAAAGCTGAGGAACCTCCTGGATTGT
Organism: Protopterus annectens; assembly: GCF_019279795.1. Classification (NCBI taxonomy): domain Eukaryota; kingdom Metazoa; phylum Chordata; order Ceratodontiformes; family Protopteridae; genus Protopterus; species Protopterus annectens. The sequence continues at coordinate 897,235,567 of NC_056746.1, forward strand.
CTGTCCATCAGAATGTGGTAGTACGCATCCTTGAGGTCTATGGAGCACATCCAGTCGTTCTCCCGTAGAAAGGGGAGAATAGATTGCAGAGTGACCATCCGGAATCTCTCTTTGGGGAATGAACAGTTTTAGAGATGAGAGGTCTAGGATAGGCCTCAGTTCCCCCATCTTTTTTGGCACTAAAAAGAACCTGGAGTAATTTCCCAATCCGGACTGGCCTGGGGGTAAATGCTGGATGGCTCTTTTTGCTAATAGCTTTGAAATTTCTGAAGCTGCCGCCTCCCTTTGATCAGGTGGGACATCGGGGAGGCGTTTCATAGGAGGGGGAAGACTCCGAAAGGGAATGGAATAACCTCTGGATATAATAATTCGGAGCACACACTGGTCCGTAGTAATGGACTCCCACATTTGGAGGTGCTCCGACAGATGCCCCCGACTGCCTCCAGAGAGGGACAGTTGGGTAAGCCCTCAGGGCTGCTGCGCGGGCCTCTCCGAGAAAGGTTCTTGAGACCAGAGATTCCTCGCCCCCCCGCCTCTGGGCTGGCTTCCACCTTGTCCTCCTCTGCCTCTGAAGGACGAGGGGTCCGAAGTGAGACGGGACTGCTGTGATTTCCGGAACCACATCTTCTTTTGCTCCCTCTGGTTCCTCGAGAAGGACCGTTGGGGATTAGAGAAGCGGATCCCAACGGCAGACAGCGTCTTCCCGTCTTTCTCACTTTGGACCAGCGTGTCAGACGGTCTTGCCAAAGAGCGTAGAACCGGCAAAGGGCACGTTCGTGAAGGATGCCTTGATGGGTTCCACAAAATCGCAAAGGCAGAGCCAGGCATGGCGCCGCAGAGCAATGCCTGCTCCGCTGGCTCTAGCCGCTCCCTCCGTGGCATGGGAGAGTAGCCGCATAGATGTGTTAGTAATAGATTTCAGAGTGGCCATGTGAGTACAGAAGGTGCGTTTGTCCTCGGCCACCACGGACTCTGGGGGGGGGGGGGGGGAGGGGCTCCAGCGTATTCCTTAATCAAGTCTCGGAGTCTGATGACGTGTGCCATAATTCAGCGCCCTTACAGAGTAGGTAGCTGAAGCAAACATCCGCTTTCCAATGCGGTCCAACGTCAGATTCCTTTTCTGGAGGAAGGACCAAGGAACTCTCCTGCGCTAGTTCCTTCTTGGTGGCAGTCGCCACCACCATAGCATCCATCAGAGAATCTTTAGACCAAGCCAGCCTATCAGAAGGGGGACTAAGTATCTTGTCTGGCCTTCTGGGAACTGGCTCCACAGTGTCCGGCTCCTTCCAAGCCTGGGTGGTAATTAAGTCCACCGGGGGGGGGGGGGGGGGGGTTGGGGACACACCCAAGAAGTAGATGGGACTGCATCAAAGGCATCCAGAAACAGACTCATCTGAGGAAGGTTTTTCGGCAGACCACCCTCCTCTGATTTGCAACATCTCCATGAGGTCTCCAAAGCAGACATCCTCAGGGGGTGACCTTGGGGAACCTACCCCTTCCTCCAAGTCTGTGTCCTCTGTGAGGGACTCAGTCCAGGTGCCTCCTTTTGCACTTCCGTTTGTGAGGAACCTCCTCGGTGGGGCCAGAGGAGGACTCACCCACGGGGTCTTGTTCCTCTAAGGGAACCAACTGGAGTGCCGATGCAGGCTGTCCCTGTGGCCGGATGACGGAGGACAGGCCCAAAAGGGCAGGGGTGACGGATGGATCGGCAGCCCGGACCGGGGATCTGGAAGTCCTCGACAGTACCTGCTCCACTACATCAAACGCAGAGGGCGAACCACTCTCCCCTGGCTCCGAGAGCAGCCCCCTCGGCTCCGATGTAGGGACCGGCATCTGAGCCGATGCGGTCGGACCAGAGAGGGAAGTGTGCTACGACCTAAATGGCACCAAAGATAGTTCCCCCCATGGATTAGACGCTTGGCTCTGCCCAGAGAGCTAGGATCCAACACACTTGAGAGCATAGTCGGCGAAGTAACCAAGACTGTAGGCGCCGATGGTTCCCCGGGTCCGAAACGGCACGGATCCAAACACTCCGAAACCGGGTCGGAGAAGGAGCGATCGGGGTAAAGAAAGGGGGCAAGCTCCCCCCCCGGAGGGGTAGTTTGGAGCACCCCTCATCTGCATTTGAGCCTGCAGGAAACGACGCATCATCCGGTCCAAATCAGCGTCGGTGAAGCTTCTGGTGGATCTGGAGGAGGTCATAGAGGCGGGCCTGGAGGGCCGCCTCGAGGGAGACCGGTACTCCTCTTCTGGCTCCGAGGAAAAGCAAGGAGAACAGAGCTGAGAATGAGGAGAACCAGAGGCCCTCTTAGCGGGACTAGCTAACTTCGCTGGCGGGGCCGAAGGATGACACTCAGCCCGCCTTTTATGCCTGTGCCAGTCCTTATCTCTCCTCTTCTCTTTAGAAGAGGAAGAGTCCCCCTCACCCTGAGAAGCAGAGAGAGTTTGAGTCCCCAACAAGGGGTGCCTTAGAGGGAGAGGAGGAAGAAGAATCCGGGGGCAACAATCCCGCCAGGATTAGCTTGTTCCTCCTATCCCCGATAGCCTGGGGGTTGAAAGCCGCACAAACCTGGCAGCTGGTGGATAAATGGGCCACCCCCAGGCAAATAAAGCACTGAGTGTGGCCATCGGCTACTTTATGACCACACTCTGTGCATTTAGAAAAAATGGCTTTAGGCCCTTCAGCTATCACACTACACACACACACTAGGGGGAGGGATGAAACAAATTTGAAGTACATTACCACAAAAAAATTACACTTAAGTATACTAGTCGGTAAAGGTGGCTAAACAATACACACACACACACACACACACACACACACACACACACACACACACCAAAGAAAAATTAGAAAAAAATGATTTTAAAAGGTTTTTATAAAACTGGAAATTTCTCACCCACGCCTAAGAGCTCGTCTCTAGAAGCTGCTATAAGCCGTGGCAAACTAGATCTGAGGATGGGGGATGTGTAGCAGAGGATTATGGGTATGGGGAGGAGGAGCTAGGAGCTCAGATTTTTTAGCTAGGTAAAGCTGCCGGCTCGGATCCGAGGACGGGTCCGAGACCCACAGGTTGCAGACCAAATGAAGTTAACCACTTCAGATCACACTGACATATCAATTTAAAGGATCATAGCAATGCTAGGAGAAGGATTAGAGGGGAAATGTGTATGGAGTAAAAAGGAGAAAAAGGTGGATGACAGTAGAAGAAAGATGTAGTATACTAAAGGCATGTAGTAGAACACAGAATCTAGGAGAGTACTAGCAGCATTTGCACATATTCAAATGTAACAGTGACAATATACCACAGATGGAGTAGCTGCTAGCCAAAAAAACACATCTAACTGCACTTGTAACAGGATAGTGCGATTTGGAGGTGGGACTTACCCTTGTTTAAAGGCTGTGACTGTCTAATAAGCTTGACTGAAGTGGAAGAGTTCCATTTGTCTTAACAGAAAGAAACTGGATGCTTTTACCTCTGTCTAGATTTACTGCTAACCTGAAAGAATTTTATTCTATCTGAGCTTTTTAGATAAGAATGCCACAGCAGTAGTGAGTTTAAGACTGGGCACTGGTTACTGTGAAGTACCCTGTATGAGAAGAGGAGCTAATTATACTTCAATCTGCTTTTCATAGGACAGCCACTGAAACTTGTTTATAATGTAGCAGGTGTGATTAGCAGCCAAACTACACATTTTGCAATTTTGTAATATGTGGATCGTAGCTGTATTTAGCAGATTAGTACTGCATATATGCATCGCATCCACAGAAAAGTTTGGACAGCAATTTGCCAATATTTGCCTAGTGCAGGGTGATGGGGTCTATATTAAATTCTCGAAAGCCAACAATGTCGAATCTGACATTGTCGACACGAGAATTGCGAATCTGCAAAAAGAACAAGTAAACGTAAATCTCCATAAGGGGAGATTTCCGTATACTTCAATGTAGTGCAGTCTCGGAGTTGGTATATTTAAGTAGCGGGGGGTGTAGGGGGGCTTGCCCCCCTGCCTACATAGTTTAGTTTTTTTTTTTGTTTTTATATTTTTTCTGAACATTCGATGTTTTAACAGTTCGATCACTAACGGTCGACCTTTAGTGATTCGAACTGTTAAATATTCAACGTTCTAATATAGACCCCGGTGAAGGATAATTGTTAAGAGGAGAGAGTTTGCTACTTTCTTTATATCTTCTTCTATGTTGACAGTATGTTATGAGGAAGAGTTATCTATTGAGGATATCTATTTCTTTCTTTCAGACTGATACACTTATAAACTAGGGAAACTCTAGTATCTAGTCCCCCCCCCTTAAAGTAGATGTCTAGTATACAGAAATTGCCTGTTTCTCCGTAACCATTTTCAGGACACCAGTGTACGAGGACGTACGGCGGAAACCATATTTGGGTGGTACATGATCACATTGCTTCTTTACTGCAAGTGTGGCAGTGACAGTGAGATTCACAGTTAGGCATATGGCTAGGCTGGCAGTGAAAAAGGGAAGGGAAGAGGGTATTCAGACTAAAATGAGGCAGGAGAGAAACAAATGTATCCAAGCAACCAGGAAATGTCAAGAGGCAGTGGTGATATTCAAACTGCTGTATCCATCTGTCTTCAGAATATTTTATTGTTTGTGTCTTTCGGCTTTTCCCAGTTAGGGATCGCCACAGTGGAAACTCCGGTCCACTAATGATTGGCAGTGGATTTTTACGTACTGGCTTGCCGGGCCTAACGCACAACCTTCAACGAAAGAACACCCATTCACGCATGTCGCTACACAGAAGATGCTCTGAGAATTGAACAGGCAACGTCTAAGGTTCAAAGTAATTTTTGATGCAGAAAAGGCTAGGAAGAAATACAAAAGTCTGTCCAACAAATGTGGTACTAATCATAACAAAGCTCAGACAGTGCCTTTGTCAGTGAAATCTTTTACAGTGTTCCAAAAACTTTTCTTTCGGCTTTTCCAGGTTAGGGGTCTCCAACAGCAGATCATCTGTCCGCTCATGATTGGCAGTGTACAATGTCGAGTTGCAGGCCCGGTGCCCAACCCTTCACAGAAGAGACACACACACACACACACACACACACACACACACACACATGCCTGGGGTCAATTTAGAGTGTCCTATCCACCTATAGCATTGTCTTTGGGATGTGGGAGGAAATCTGAGCACCCGGAGGAAACCCACACGACCACAGGGAAGACATGCAGACTCCGCACAGAAGGCATCCCAGTGCTTGACACAAAAAATGCAGAGGAGTTAACCAGAAGAATCAGGAGTACCTTGGACAAACTGTAGTCAGGGGTTGGGAAGTGGAGATGAACAGAAAAATCCAGCAATACTGAAATTAGTGAATTAAGAGACTACACAGCATCAATCGCACTTTTGAAGTAAGGGTTTACAAGAAAAAGGGGTTCAGAAAGGTTGGACTTTTGACTGTTAAACTTCTGGGGTGGAAAGTATGAAGACCCTCTCCACTTTGTCATTAATGGGAAAAAAGTAACCAACTAAAAATGTTTGTTCTACATATCTGCATAAATCATTTCATAATACAAATTACATGTTATACAATAAAGCATTTTCAGTGATTGCTGCATGTGACAAAAATAGTAAAGTTAATTTTTCTGTTTTTTAGTTTTAAGAAATGTAGGCATTACAATGCAAAAGCTAGACAAAAGCATGTTTAAGTTAATACACTGCAATCTTGGGCTGCTGTGGTGAGGGATGGGGTGTCAAAGTGCACTGATACATAGAGTTGAGATCTGGATTAATACCTTTGCCTTAATTTAACATGTCTTGTGTGTGTGTGTGTAAGCATGTGGGCTTGAAAAACAAAGCAATGTGAATGTAATGAAGTTTTCTTTTAGCAAATAAATGTTCAGTGTGAGCTGAAGTTGGCAGCTAATGGCAGCTGTATATTCTTTTCTTATGCTTCTTTGGAGATAAGCTGACTACAGGTGCAGGCAATAAATCAGAGTTCTAGGCATTACTTACTGAGGGACTAGTAAAATTAAAAGATACAAGGGCAAACAGCTTAGTAAAAAAAGTCTGAAATTTTAGCAGCTTTCCTAATACCTAACCACTTTAATGCTTTTACTGGAAGTGTATAATTTAGCTTTATTTAAAGACAGCCAGTGCACTTAAGGCTAAAAGTTAGTGTTTCCTGAAAGCATACAAGCTGTTTTTCACATGAAGGGGATAAAGAGAAAACAAGAACAGACAGAAATTACCAAGTCCAAGCACAGGCTGTAATGTACCGTAGCATGGATAAGTTATGTAGTCAAGATAACCAAGCATCTGTGCTCTCAATTTTCACTCTTCCTCAACAAATTGGGTTCGGATCCGATCTTTGATCACACTGTCGCATACTCTAGACTTTGGATCCAACTCTTAAGCTCCTCCTTCTATCCATAATGCCCCTGCCCATCCACTGTACCTCAGAGTTTGTTGCCATAAAAGTCCCTATAACTTGACAGAGAAAGGACAGTGGAGAGAACAGGGCTCAAATCCCAAACCAAATTCCAACAATCAATCCAACAGGTTCCTCCAGAAGATTTAAGGATGGGGGGATGGATGGGAGAGAACTTGAGGAAGAATGGAAATGGACAACGCAGATGCCTAGTTATGGAGAGTACATAAATTATAAATCTGATGTTGTCCTTTTCATTCTTCAACACATGGGACAGAGTCCCCAGCTATGCACACCCTGGGTGGTCCTCATGGAAGAACATTCCAGAGTACTGCTGAGCCAAAAGCAGCTCTACTTCTGGATATTGGATCCAATTTGTATTGAGTAACAAAGGTATGTGCATTGGACCATGGGGCTGTTACACAAAGATCATAAATAGATGTTCTTATCTGACTTTCTGATTTTTGTCCTGTGTAGATAAACTGAGCACATCTAGGAGATGTGACATGTATTCTCCTTTATTTGAAAAATTTGGAAAAATCGGTAAATGAATGGATTGGTTAATGTTTGACTCAGAAGCTACTTTAAAGGGTTTGTTCATAAAGAAACCCTGTCTTTATGGAAAACAATGTATGGAGTCTCTGAAGAAAGAGCATGGAGTTCAATAATTATTTTTGCACACGTAACAGCTACTAAGAAGACTTTTCCATTAAAGAAATTTTGCTGAAGGTTCAAAGGATTTTTGAGTTAGGTCTTGTAGCATGACAGTCAGATCCCAGAGAGATGAAGGGTCCTTTATTCATGGTCCAAGGAGAAAACTACCTCGAGGAAATGCTTTACATAATTTTGAATAGGTCAAGAGTAATTTGTCAGCAAACTGCAATTTAATCATAGAAAAAACTAGCTTTTTTTTTTAAAGATGGTCAAAAATTTAAGGACAGCAGAAACCAGGGCAGAAAAAGGGTCAACATCATTTTTCAACACCAAAAGGGAGATTCTTTTCCACTTATTCTTGTAAACCTTCTTGGTGGAATCTTTTTAACAGGATATTATGCTACGCACTGGGGAAGACAGCATGTCTGACCATTACTGGAAGTAGATAAACCATGTGGTTAGTCTGAGAGCCTGGCTACTGGGGTGGCTCATACCCGAGGAGTGAGAAGAGATCTGTAAAGTGCTCCAGTATCCATAGAGGATAACGGAGAGTAAACCATAGGAAGGGGAAACCACACCTGTCTAGGCCAATAGGGGGCAATCAGGATGACTAAGCTCTTCAACTAGACTGCTTTCTGTAGAAATTTGGGAATCAAGGGATGGAGGGGATATGTATAAAGGAGACCAAATGTGGACTAGAGCACCTCTCCGTGACTCTCCCTGGGGGTAGGGGGTTCAGGACAAAATTCTGCTGCACTTCTTCCTGTGGCAGAGGTTACAGTAAGGTTGGTCCCAATGACAAAAAATCTCTACTGCCACAGAGACCACTCATACGGCATCAAAATGGGCCTGCGGAATTTGTTAGTACAGTGGTTTTCCCCGGAACGTGCAGTGCAAATAGAAAATGGTTTGATGAGATCGCCCATTGCCACACTCTCATGGCCTCTCTGTGGGTAAGATCAGGTCCCCTCATTGTTTGTTGATGTACCAGACAACAGACATGTTGGTCTGAATCACAATCTAGAGGAACAGCATCTTGGAATGCCTGCAGCGCTAATAGGACTGCTCTCATCTCCATTGATATGCAAATTGGCTCTTTCTTATTGGGGGGGCAAGTGCCTTGGACTATCTTTCCCAAGAAATACCCCCACTCCTCCCCAATTGGGAAGAGTCTGTACTCACTGTGGCCATTGGGGACAGTAAAACAAAGTATTGGCCTACATAAACATCGTTCAACTGGATCCACCACTGGATGTGACATTTGGAAATCTGAAGGTATGACTGGAAAAGATAGGGGCTGTCGAAGAATAGACCACTGAACAGCTAGAGTCCATTGAAGAACAAATATATAGTACCACGCCAAGTAATATTACTGCTGTTGCCACAGAACCCTGCGCTTGAAGAATGAAGTCTGGCTAGAGAACATGGGTAGGAAAGAATTTGATGAACCTGAGATCTGAAGTTGTTTCTGCAAGGAGTTAATTAAGCAATTTGTATTGTGTTCAGATGTGCACCAATAAAAACTCCAGGCTCTGAATTGGTGTCAACTTTGATCTGGCATACTTTATTACCACTGACCGGCAAATCTGGAGCAAATAGCCCATGGATTGTTGAAGGATATGCATGGACAAGGCTGTGAGGAGCCAGTCGTCCAGATATGGAAATAATCAGTCTCAGGTGAGCAGCCACCATTGCCATACATTTGGTAAACACCCCAGAGGCTGTGCAAAGTCCAAAGGGCAGGGTTTTGGATTGATAATGACTGGCTCCCAGCTGAAAGTGCAATAACTTCTGTAACTCATGTCTATTTTGATGTGATAGTACACATCCTGAAGGTCTACTGAGCACATCCAATCATCTTTGAGAAGATACGTCAGAGTGGACTGAACCATGACCATTTTGAACTGACTTTTTTACATACTGATTCAATTTGCTCAGATCTAGAAACGGTCTGAGGTCTCCTGTCTTTTTGGGCACTAAAGTGCAAGTTCCGAAGACTATTGGGTCTGGTAGGACCTCTTGGATGACTAGCAGATTTTGAACTTTTACTACTGCTTTCCTCTAACTGGAGGGAATCTCAGGAAGCTTCTTCCTTTCGCAGAAAGGGATCTGGAAAAATGGAATAGCCTCTGGATATTATTCTTAGCACTCATGAATCTTTTATTATATCTGCCCAGGCGCCTGGGTGCAATGACAACTGTCCCAGACTGCCTCCAGAGGTGGACAGTTGGGCAGCACTTCAGGAGTGCCGGAAGGGTTCATCTGGAAAGGAATCATATAATTCTTTATTTTTGCAGGCCTCCTCTGCCTCAAGGACGATGTCTACCATTAGAAATGGCTCCTTTACCTTTACCCCACACAAATCTTAAGGTCCCAGAGATTTGCGGAACCACATTTTCTTACCACCCTCTGAGACACAGAAAAAGTTAAAGGGGTAGAAAACTTGATTCCTTTGGCAGAGTCTTCTCTTCTTATCCACCGTGGGTACCTCTAACGGATGGGCCATGAAAGACGTCTTAAAATGAGAAGTTATGTACCTACCATAACGTTCCATGTTAGTTGTCTTCTCTCGCCTTCTTTCTTGCTGGATGGGTTCGGAGCTGATCTTCGGCTCCGACTCGGCCACTTACTAAAGCTCGAGAGATTAATTTTACTGGCTCGAGGCAACCCTATATCCCATGATGCTAGGCGATAACTCCCCAGATCTCATTTGGAAGCTGAAAAACCTAGCATAGGCCAATAAAACAAAATCTTCCAACTGGAAGGAGGAGGAAGAGGGATAAACCCCCCCAAATCGTTATCTACAGTCTATATATCCTAGGACACCTAGATGGTGAACAAGGGAATAAAAGGACCCTTCAAGGAAGGGAAGATCTTCTCGGTCTGTCCAGGCTAGGGGGATGGTGGGTGGGACAAAAGAAAGAAGGTGAGAGAAGACAACTAACATGGAACGTTATGGTAGGTACATAACTTCTCAATGTTAAGTCGTCAATCTCACCTTCATTCTTGCTGGATGGGACCGCGTCCCTAGCACCTTCATCCTGGGTGGCTCATTAGAACAGACACTTAAGAATGGTGGAACCAAATGTTGCTCTGTCCCTGGAGGCCATGTCCAATTTGTAATGCAAAACAAAGGTATGAGGAGAGGCCCATGTGGCTGCTGCACAGATAGTGTCTATTGGTAGCCTAGCTTGAAAAGCTGTAGATGTAGCTAGTGCTCTAGTTGAATGGGCTTTTGGCTTAGAAGTTAATTCCCTGCCTCTGAGTTGATAAATAGATGTAATCACAGAAGACAGCCACCTAGATAGGGTTACCTTAGAAACAGGAAGGCCTTTCTTATTTTCTGCGTACGATAAAAACAGTTGATCAGACTTCCTTATTTGTTTGGTTCTATCCAAATAGTATCGGAGCTGGCGGTGAACATCTAGATAATGTAGCTTTTGCTCCTCTCTATTAGTATAGTTTGGGAAAAAAACTGGGAGATCAACTGATTGATTTAAATTTGTCTGCAAAGCCACCTTGGGTAAGAAGGATGGATTAGTCCTTAGAGAAACTCTGTCTTTATGGAAGATTAAGTAGGGAGGACGAATGCAGAGGGCGTGAAGCTCAGATACTCTCCTAGCAGAAGTAATGGCGACTAGGAAGAGCGTCTTCCAGGAAAGAAATTTCAATGAACAGGAGACCGCAGGTTCAAAGGGGGGGGGGAGAGTCAAGGATGTTAAGACTAAATTAAGATCCCACTGAGGTGGAGGGTCTTTGATCGGAGGCTTAAGTAAATATACACCTTTAAGGAAAGCTTTGCAAAGCTTATTGGACATTATGTTGTGGTCCGATAAGCCTGTATGAAAATTCAATATGGCTGCCAATTGAACCTTTACTGTAGAGGCAGAAGACCCTGAATGAAAAATTTCGGCTAGGAAGTCTAAGACCGAATGAAGTGGGGCAGTAAAGGGATCTATATTCCTTGCCTTTGCCCAGAAGGAGAAACGTTTCCATTTACGAGTGTAAAGCCTTCTGGTGGAAGATTTAAGGGAAGCTACTATGATATCCCGGACGGGATTCGAAATCATAGGAAGCCTGGCTAAGGAAGGAAGTGGAGCAACCAAGCAGTGAGGTTGAGAGAATGTAGGGATTGGTGCAGTTGCCCCGACTGATGGGTCAACAGATCTGGAGCTGGGTCCAGATGCCAAGGCTGTACCAAAAGATAATGATGTAGGAATGGAAACCATATCTGTCGAGGCCAATAAGGGGCAATGAGAATCAACCTGGCTCTCAAGGTGGTTGCTTTCTGAATTACTTGTGGGATTAAAGGAAAGGGTGGAAAGGCATAGAGAAGTTCCCGAGGCCAATCTTGGACTAGAGCGTCTGAGGGGATGGCCTGGAAGGGGGAAGAGGGTGAAGAAGTCGGGGCATTTGCTATTTTGGGGTGTAGCAAAAAGATCGTAGCAAGGAAGGCCCCACTTCTGAAAAATCTCTTCCACCACAGATTGTTTGAGAGACCACTCGTGTGGCATGAGTATAGCTCTGCTCAACCTGTCCACTATGATGTTGGACTTCTTGGGGATATGCGTTGCTATCAGAAACCGCTGAGAGGAGACTGCCCATTGCCAAAGTCAGAGCACCTCTCGACACAGGGGATAGGACTTGGTTCCGCCTTGCTTGTTGATATACCACACTACGGACATATTGTCAGTTTGGATTGCAATAGTTCCTAGGGGAAGAGAGTCGGGAGGGCTTGCAACGTTAAAAGCACTGCTCATCTCTAGGACATTTATGTGCAGGTGGCGTTCGAAAGGTTGCCAAGTGCCATGGACCATCCTGCCCTGAAAATGCCCCCCCCCACCCGATCAGGGAGGCGTCCGATGTCACCGAGGTGACCGGGGAAGGAGGAACAAAGGGTCTGCGCCTGGATGGACTTGAGGGGACAATATCCACCAGGACAGATGACTTTTGCAAGTTGGAGTTATCATGATCTTGTGCTGCATGGGGAGTTGCTGAAAAGACCATTGGGCGAAAAGCATCCACTGTAGAAGACGCATGTAAAAACGTGCAAGGGGAAGAAGTGTTATGGCGGCCGCCATAAGACCCAACACTTTCAGGACATACCTGGCCTGAATTTTTTCGCTCTGAAGAAGAACATGGACATGGTTTTGAATATCTAAGACCCTTTGATCTGTTAACTTTGCTGAAAGTTGTACGGTGTTCAAGTTGGCGACTATAAAGGTAATAGACTGACAAGGCGACAAGGCAGACTTTTCAAAATTTATAGAGATTCCTAGCCCTCTGCAAATGTGAATGGTGTAAGCTCTGGCTTGGAGAAGTTGATGCCTGGTGGTGGCAGTGAGGAGCCAGTCGTCTAGATATGGAAACACCTGGCATCCTTGCCGTCTCAGGTGAGCCGTAACCGCTGCCACACATTTGGTGAACACTCTGGGGGCTGTAGTGAGACCAAAGGGCAGGGCTCTGAACTGGTAGTGACTGGCCCCTAGCCGAAAGCGGAGAAACCTTCTGGAGCGCCTGTGAATTTTGATGTGATAGTATGCATCCTGAAGGTCCACGGAGCACATCCAATTGTCCTTGCCCAGAAAGGGTAGAATGAGCTGTAGCGTGACCATCCAGAAACTTGTTCTCTTTACAAACTTGTTTAGTTTGCTGAGATCTAATATTGGTCTCCAGTCCCCTGTCTTTTTCGGTACCAAAAAGAACCTTGAGTAGATTCCGGATCCTAGTTGGTCTGCTGGGACTGGCTGGATGGCTCTTTTTGCTAGCAGTTTTGACATTTCTGGTACTGCTAATTCCCTTAGACCGGGTGGAATGTCTGGAAGGATTCCCTTTTGCTGAATTGGGGTTTGGATAAAGGGAATTTTGTAACCCTCAGATATGATCGACTGTACCCATTTGTCTTGAGTAAGGGAAAGCCAGGCTATTGGGTACAGCGACAATCTTACCCCGACTGCCTCCGAAGGTGGACAATCGGGCAACATCTCAGGGATGCTGGACGGGTTTGTCAAAGAGAGGCTCCCTGCTACCCTGGTTCTGCGGACCCCCTCTGCCCCCTAGGGTGGCGTCTGTTACCCCCTCTGCCTCTGGGGGTAAACTGACCTCTTGCGTCAGGCGTGACTCCTTGAGATTTGCAAAACCACATTTTCCCACCCTTCTGACCCTTAGGGGTATGGTCTTGAAGGGGTGGAGAAACGGACTCCTACGGCAGAAAGAGTCTTGCCATCTTGTTCGCATCTGGTCAAGGTGTCTTTCATTTGAGGTCCTTACAAAGCCGAACCATCAAAAGGGGAATTTGTGAAGGACGCCTTGAAAGGGTCCACGAAATTACACAGCCACATGCAAGCGTGACGCCTTAAGGCCACTCCTGTGCCCACGGCCCTACTCGCTCCATCGGCTGCATACAAAATTAGACGCATGGAGGAGTTAATCGAGTTCAGGGTTCCAAGCTGTGAGTTTATTTTATCCTGGAACCCAGCAGCTGATGGATCCTGTAATGTAAGACTTCTCCCAACTCTTTGAGAATATCTCTCTGAAGGCGGGTGAAGTGACAAGTCATTCAGCGACCACAGGGCAAAGGTCGCTGAAGAAAACATCCGCTTACCGTACCTATCCATGGTCCTAGAATCCTTATTAGGAGGATGGATAGGTACTGAAGGATCAGCTAGTTCCTTCTTGGTGGCTGCAGCCACCACCATGACATCAGCCAGTACACCTTTTGTTAGGAATTGCTTGTCAACTGGTGCTGTGATGAATTTAGATGGCAGAGGGGTGGGTTCCACCGAATCTGGGGCCGACCACACCTTCCGAGCCACTACTTCCATAAGGGGGTCGAAAGGCAGACACACCCAGGAGGTGGAGGGTCAAGAACCAAACTCCTCCAGGTACACAGACTCGTCCTCGGAAGAATTAAAGGAAGACCAGTTCCCCCTCTGCTTCAGGATTTCTAGGATGTCTGAGAAAGAGAAATGCTCAGAGGGGGACTTTGGGGATCCCTCCGACTCATCCAAGTCGGTGTCAGATGTAATGGACTCAGGGGAGTCCACATGCTTCCTCTTACATGTCCTCTTACGCGGAGGCTCCGCTGACAGGTCAGGAGAAGCCTCGGAAGAGGAAGAAATTCCTAGTGGGGAAACCTGAGGCGTTGGATCTCTGGGTCCGGGAGCAAGAGAGTGGGAAGAGACATCAGCAGGCACTGTAGTGGGAGGAGAAGATGGAGCTGACCGTTGACTATGCCCTGGGGCTAGTATGCTCCTCATCACCTCGAAGGCTCCCCTATCAGAAAGGCCAGAGGGCCCCCGCTCCGAAGAGGTAGGAACCCCAGGCCGCACCGACAGGGAAGGCTCTGAGGCCGATGTCGGGGCCGAGCTCACCAGCGCTGACATTCCAAGAGGGAGAACAGGGTCGGACAATGGTCCGATGCCACTCGCCCCCTCGGAGCAGACGAGAGAGATCAGGCGCCCGGATCCATCCAATGAAGGCATCAAGGAGGAGATCGGCGCGGAAGACGAAGGAGGCGGTATCGGCTCTGACGCCACAACAGTCACGGCTCCGAGGAGCTCCGGCTCCGAACTCTGAGGGAGAGTCGAAGGAGGAAAATTATGTGGAGTCGTAATAGCTACCGTCTGATGAGACGGGCTACAGATCATCTGGGCCAATGCCTGAGACTTTAACAGCCTACTTACCACTCTCTCAAGGTCGTGATCTGAAAGTCTGGACGACCGAGAAGATCGGCTCCGATGGCTCCGCTCCGAGAGCGGGAGAGATCTCGGAGCCGAATGGATGGACTCCAATGAAGGGGATCTTGACCTCTTCTTAGATGGAGCCAAAGGAGCCGATGACACGTCGGCTCCAGCCAGAGCAGACAGTGAATGTATGGACTCAGAGGTATCGGCACCGAGTGGTGCAGAGACCGGAACCTGTGACTCAAAGGGATCGGCTCCAGCCGAAGCCGATCTAGGCACAGACAAGGATCCAGCAGCCGAAGGCTTAGTACTTGGAGCAGACTGTTTTGCTGGTTTCGAGGGCCTCCCCGACGCAGACTTAGTCGGGGAGCCCTCGGGCTTTAACAAGCCCCTCAGTATAAGTTTGTTCCTGCGCTCCTGCAGGACTCTGACTGAATGCATGACATACAGAACAAGAGTCCTGCAGGTGCAGGGGTCCCAGGCAGTAAACACAAGAAGTGTGACCGTCTGTCAGACATTTTCTGACAGCACGAGTCATACTTTTTAAAGTCTGAGACCTTAGTTTCCTTTGGTTCCTTAAACATAAGTGTCGAGGGGTCACAAAGGTAAGAGAAAAACACACACACACACTCAAAAAACTATAAAATAACAATGAAAATGTTAATATGGATACTGACACCCAAACACTCCACAGGATCCCCAAGAAATTTTAGGAAAGGGGCAGGCTTAAGGCCTAACCTAAGAGTGGAGGGGGAGGGATATAAGGGATAAAAAAGGGAAGGTATAAAGAGTAATAGAGTTAAAGGTAGTTGCTAACTATTGAAAAAAACTAACTGGGTGAAAAAATAACTCAAAAGGGTGACTGAACACTATATAATAAAGACTTACCAGGAGCCGGTAAAAATACGCACCTCGCAAGCGAAAGCGGCAAACAAGATCTGGGGAGTTATCGCCTAGCATCATGGGATATAGGGTTGCCTCGAGCCGGTAAAATAAGCTCTCGAGCTTTAGTAAGTGGCCGAGTCGGAGCAGAGGATCGGCTCCGAACCCATCCAGCAAGAATGAAGGCGAGATTGACAACTTAACATTGCTCTGCAAAGTCGCATCCAGGCATGTCTCCTTATGGCAATGCCTGAACACGCAGCCTGTGAGGTGCCTTCAACTGCGCAAGAGATAAACCCCATGGAAGTGCTGGAAAGTGACAATGCTGTGGCCAGTTGAGTGGATGATGATCTCTGTAGACAGTCAGAAAATTTGATTGTTCCTTAGTGAAATCTCTCTGTAGTCTTGTGAAATGTGCCAGATAAGAGACTTCAAGGTGAAAGTCTCGGAGGCAAAGACTTTCTTTCCAAACCTGTCCAGCATCCTAGACTCTGCTTGACGGATGGATAGAGGAGTGCTGTTCTACTAGCTCTTTAGTGGCTGCTGCCAACACCACCACAGCATCTACTGGAACTCCTTTGTTCCTGTGGGGTCTATCCTTGGGAGGAGCTAAATGTCATTTTGAAATGGGTTTAATGGTATACAGGTCCTTCCATGCCTGGTGGGAAACTAATGCGTTTATCTGCCAGCAGGGTACCCAAAAACAGATGGGCCAGAACCGAAAGCTTCCAAAAATGCTGATTCCGCTGGAAAAGAATTTTTGGGAGACCAACCACCTTTCTGTCTGAGAATCTCTAATGCATCTCCAAAGCAGATATCTGATGGTTGGGGGTAACCTTCATCGAAATTGGTATACTCTGATTCCAGCAGGGAGTTTGTATGCCTCCTCTTGCACATTCCCTTCCCATGGATCTCCTCTGGGGGATGCTCAGGGAAGATATCTGAAGAGAGGGGGATTTCCTCTACAGAACAGCATGGAAGCTAGCTGGAACTGGCTTTTCCCTGCGGAATAAGCCTTATCGACTCAGAGCTCAGAAATGAGGAGGGAATAGGGAATGGATCTGAGGGATGAGAAACCAGTTCTCTAGAAAAAGAAAAAGCCCTTTCCACAACCTCGAAGACAGATGAGCTCAGGGAAGCCATGGTCACCTGCACCAGAGCCAAAAATTCCACTACAGGTAGATCACAACTCCTACCAGATCCATGCCTCAAGGGTGGAACCGTATCCAAACGGTCCGGCTCTAAAGGACACAGATTATCAGATAACAGAAAACCCTGTCCCAATGGATACGACACTTTGGCTCTGGGACCTGTTCTGATTCAAAGGCATAGCAGCAGGACTAATCAGGGATGCCGTCCAAGTCAAAGAAATTTTCTTTGGAACGGATTCCAGACCTCTTGGGGCTGTCAGACCCCGGGGCTCAAACCTGTGGGATGAATCGGAGAAGAGAGAGAATCATATGAGAAGTGCTTGGAAGACTCACTGATCCAATAGGGAATGGAGCCAGTAGGACCCCCCATCTGAATCTGAGCTCAGAAATTTTTGCATCATCCTAGCCACATTTAATTCTGATAAACTTCTGCATGACTTGGAGAACGTGGAGGACTGTGGCCTGGAATATTTCTTAGGAGTCCGCAAGAAAGGAGAGTGCAGAGTAGGAGAAACTGGATCCAGTATGAACTCTGATGAGTTAACTCTGAGGTGCCAGGTCTGGGGTCTGAGGTAGGCACTGTAGATTTGACAGTTTCAGATCTGAGGATCTAACCTTTGATCAGAGGACGTTGATCAGAGGATTGTTTGAATTTTTGTCATCAGTTCCAATAAAGTCCTAAGGAACTTTGGCAGGGAAAGTTTTCTATGCTCCAATGGAACAGATTTTGTAGTTTTGCCATAGCTCAGCTTCCCAGAAGAAAATGCTGGAGCAGGAGGAAAGGAGACTAATATTAAACTTACTGAATCAGTCAGCCAATGCCCTTGAATTAAAAGCAGTGCAAACATTCTCAGAGACAACACTCCTTGTAGGCATAAGAGTTTGGGATTTTATGCCCACAAGAAGTGCATTTCTTGATTCCTGTCAGTTTGTCAGCCATGACAGGAATGGTAAGATCAACAATGCCACTATACAAAAAACCCTATAAAGGGCAATGAGAATAAAAAAGAAGTTATGTACTCACCATAACGTTCATGGAAGGATATTCCGGAGCACTGCAGAGCCGAAGGATGCTCTCCCTCTGGAAATTAGATCCAACGTGTAATGGTTAATGAAAGTATGGGATGAAGCCCAAGTGGCTGCTGAACAAATGTCGTCCAAGGACACTTTGGAGCAAAAGGCAGCGGAAGTAAAAATCGATCGGGTAGAATGAGCATGGACTCTTTTAGGTTCAGGTCTACCAGAACTCTCATATGCAAGAAGTATACATTGGGAAATCCATCTGGACAATGTAACTTTTGATACTGGTTTGCCCAAAGAGGGTCTTGCAAAGGATACAAAGAGTTGCTCAGACTGCTTATGTTCAGTGGTCCTGTGCAAGTAGAATCTCAACTGCCTATGTACGTCCAGAGAATGTAATTTGTATTCACCCTTGTTTTGATAATTTGGAAAGAAAACTGGTAAATTAATAGATTGATTAATATTGGGCTCAGAAGCAACTTTGGGTAGAAAGGAGGGATTGGTCCTGAGGGAAACTATCTTTATGGAAGACCAAGTACGGTGGTTTGGCGCAAAGGGTTTGAAGCTCCAAAACCCTTCTAGCCGAAGTGATAGCGATGAGAAAAGAAGTCTTCCAAGATAAGTATTTCAGATCCGCAGAGGCTGCAGGTTCAAACGGAGGGCTGGTCAAGGACTGGAGAACAAGAGTTAAATCCCATGGAGGGACTGCATCTTTCACCGGAGGCCTTAAGAGAAAGGTGCCTTTTAAGAAAGTCTTACATAATTTGGAAGATGCTAAGGAACAGAGGTCACTTCCCACATGATAATGGGAAATTGCAGCTAACTGGACTTTGACTGTGGAAGAGCTAGCACCTTGGTCGAATAAGGTCGACAAAAATTCTAACACCGCTGGTATGGGAGCTGTAAAGGGATCCAAATTTCTATGCTCCGCCCAGATAGTAAAGCATTTCCATTTGCTGTTATAAACCTTTCTCGTAGAAGGTTTATGAGCGGCCACTAAAATAGCCTTAACAGGGGACAAGATACTGGGAGTCCTAACTATAACTGGAACTGGATCAGCCAAGCTGTGAGCTTGAGGTTGTCCAAGTTCGGAGTTGGTAAACCCAGTGGGTGAGAGATCAGATCCGGGGTGGGATCTAGAATCCATGGAGGATTCACTAGAGACCATAGGCATGGGAACCATGTTTGGCGAGGCCAGTATGGGGCTATGAGGATCACTCTGCTCCCCAACCGATGGGCTTTCTGCAAGAATTTCAGCATTAGGGGAAGAGGAGGATTAGCATAAAGTAGACCGGATGACCAAACATGCACCAAAGAGTCTCTGGGGGATTCCCCTGGTGGGGGAATTAGAGCGAAATAGTCGCTACACTTTGCGTTCGGAGACACGAAGAGATCACAGCAAGGTTGACCACACTTGAGGAAGATTTGCTTTGCTATTCTGGGGTTCAGAAACCACTCGTACGGCGAGAGGATGGCTCGACTCAGCCTGTCTGCCAAAATGCTCGACCGAACTGGAATGTGCGTCGCTATGAGAAAGTGGTTGGTGATTGCCCATTCCCAAACTCTCATGGCCTCTCGACAAAGTGGGTAGGATCTGGTTCCCCCGTTTGTTGATATACCAGACCATTGACATGTCTGTCTGAATTACAACTGTCCCCAAAGGAAGAAGGGCTTGGAGTGCTTGCAATGCCAACAGTACCGCTCTCATCTCTAGGACATTGATATGCAATAAGGTCTCTGAATGGGTCCACGTGCCTTGGATGGTTCTGCCCATACAGTGCCCCCCCAGGCGAGAAGCATCCGTGGTCACTGTGGTTAAGAGGCGGGGACATAGAAAAGGGGCGCCCTATCTGGAGGTCCGGTGATTGGAGCCACCAGAGGAGAGAATTCCTGCAAGCCCTGCTGAGGGGGATGGGTGAACTCAGCGGGCGTAGCAGGAAAGACCAATGAACCTGCAAGGTCCACTGCCTCATGTTAAAGCGCGCTAAAAGGTAGCAGATTGATAGTGGCCTCCATGGAATCTAGAGCCCTCAGAACCAATTCTGCTGGAGGAGCAGAGGATTGTAAAAGGGCCAGTACGTGGAGCTTCAGGGTATGAATCCGGTCCGGAGTTAAGAAGACTCTCAATAGGTTTGTGTCTAATCTGGCTCCTATGAAGTCTAAGTTCTGGGTTGGATGAAGGGAAGATTTGTTGAGGTTGATTGTGATTCCCAGCCGAGAGGCTAGGTGGAGGAAGTAATCTCTGGCTGAACATAGTAGATGCCTGTTGGGGGCGGTCAGTAGCCAGTCATCCAGATAGGGAAAGACCTGTATACCCTGGAGTCTCAGGTGGGCCGCTACTACTGCCAAAACTTTGGTGAATACCCTGGGGGCTGTGGTGAGGCCAAAGGGGAGGGCCCTGAACTGGTAGGGACTGGCTCCTAGCCGGAAGCAGAGAAACCTTCTGGACCGTCTGTCCATCAATATCTGGTAGTACGCATCCTTGAGGTCTATCGAGCACATCCAGTCGTTCTCCTGTAAGAGAGGGAGAATGGATTGAATGGTGACCATCCGGAACTTTTCTTTGGCCACTGACAGGTTTAGTAAGGACAGGTCGAGGATTGGCCTCAAGTCCCCAGTCTTTTTTGGCA
This sequence comes from Protopterus annectens, assembly GCF_019279795.1. Classification (NCBI taxonomy): domain Eukaryota; kingdom Metazoa; phylum Chordata; order Ceratodontiformes; family Protopteridae; genus Protopterus; species Protopterus annectens. The sequence continues at coordinate 897,255,994 of NC_056746.1, forward strand.
CCAGAACGAACCTGGAGTAGAAGCCCGATCCGGACTGGTCTAGGGGGACGCGTTAGATGCCTTTTTTTTCTAGCAGCTGTTTTATTTCTGTGGCTGCTGCCTCCCTTTGAATGGGTGGGACAACTCCGAGGTCTGGGCGGGGGATTCAGAAAGGGAATTTTGTAACCTCTGGATATGATTTGAAGCACCCAGCGCTCTGTTGTAATAGACTCCCAAGCTGCTAGGTGCCTCAAGAAATGTCCCCAGACTGCCTCCAGAGAGAAGCAGTCGGGTAACCACTCAGGGCTGTTGCACGGGCCGATCCGAAAAGGGTTCTCTCTACCTGAAATTCTTCGGTCCCCCTCTGCCTCTGGGCCGGCGTGAACCCTGTCCTCTGCCTCTGAAGGACGAGGGGTCCGGAGCGAAACGGGACTGTTGAGACTTCCGGAACCACATCTTCTTCTGTCCCCTTTGGTTCCTGGAGAAGGACCTCTAGGGAGCAGAGAACGTCTTCCAGTCTTTCTCGCTCTGGACCAGTGTGTCGCGGACGGTCTTGCCAAAAAGCGAAGAACCGTCAAAAGGGGCATTTGCGAAGGACACCTTAAAGGGTTCTGCAAAATCGCAGAGGCGGAGCCAAGTGTGACATCTCAAAACAATGCCCGCTCCACTAGCTCTAGCGGCTCCTTCCGTAGCAAGGGAGAGGAGCCACATAGAAGTGTTCAAAATAGACAAGAGTGGCCATTCGAGATGAGAACACCTTCTTATCCTCAGTCGACATGGACTCTGGGGGCGACCTGGCATATTCCTTGATGAGATCCCGCTGGAGTCGTATGACGTGTGCCATATAGTTCAGCGACCTTACCGCGAAGGTAGCTGAAGTGAACATCCACTTCCCTAGGTGGTCCATCGTTCGAGACTCCTTGTCGGGAGGATGGACAGAGGAACTCTCCTGGGCCAGTTCCCTCTTGGTGGCAGCTGCCACCAACATGGCATCTACAGGAGCACCCACTAAGGATTTTATCTGGTCTATTTGGAATGGGCTCAGTGTCCGGTTCCTTCCATGCCCTGGTAGTGATGAGATCTACCAGGGGATCGGCAGGAGGGGACACCCAAGAGGTAGATGGGCCTGCGTCAAACGCCTCCAGAAACACAGACTCATCCGAGGAAGGCTTTTGGGCCGACCACCCCCCTCTAATTTGAAGCATTTCCATAATGTCTCAGAAGGAGACGTCCTCGGGGGATGACCTTGGGGAACCTTCCCCCTTCCTCTAAGTCAGTGTCTTTTGTCAAAGACTCAGGTGAGTTTAAGTGCCTCCTCTTGCACTTACGTTTGTGAGGGACCTCCTCGGGGGCGGGCTGTCTGAAGAGGTCTCACCAACCACATCTTGTTCCTCTAAGGGAACCATATGGGACGTAGGCGCAGGCTGTCCCTGGGGCCGGGTGATGGAAGGTAGGCCCATCTGAGAGGGAGTGCAGGGTGGACCCGTAGTCGGAGCCTGGAATCCCTCGACAATACCCTCTCCACTACATTGAATGCAGAGGGAGAACTGCTCTCTCTAGGATCAGAGAGCAGTCCCCTCGGATCCGATGTGTGGATCAGGGCCGGCGCCAAAGCAATAGGATCTGAAGGGCCAGTATGCTCCAACCGAGACTGAGCCGAAGACGCGCTGACCCCTCTGGATCCGAAGCTCAGCTCTCAGCTCCGACAGCTCGGATCCAAAAAGGGACTCTACAAACTCGAGGGTGCGGTCGGAGCCGAAGTACAAAGCACTATCGGTGCTGAACCTCCCCCGGCTCCTATGCAACCCAGATCCGAAGGCTCCGAACCCTGGAAGTGGGTCGGAGAAGGAGCAATCGGGGCGAAAAAGGGGGTCGAGCTCCCCCCGGGGGGGGGGGGGGGACATGAGCACTCCGATCTGCAGCTGGGCCTGGAGGAACCGACGCATCATCCGGTCCATATCTGCATCGGACAAGCTTCGGGTGGACCTAGAAGAGGCCACCAAGGTGGTCCGGCAGTGCTGCCTTGATGACCTCGAAGGCGAACGGGGTCTCCTCCTCCGGCTCCAGGGAGAAGCAATGTGAATGGAGCCGGGAAGGAGAAGGCCCGGAGGCCCTGGGAGAAGCAGCTTTAGTCAGCGGAGCCGAGGAGGAAGACTCAGCCCACCGCTGTGGTGTCTGTCTTTCTTTTTCTCCCGCCTAGCATCCCTCTCCTCTTGGCCTAAGGTGGGAGGTTGAGTCCCGGCCAGTGGAGCAGGGGTGGAAGGGGGCACTGCCGTGGCAGGTGCCACCAAGGGAGAGGAGGTCGAAGTCAAATCCGGGGGGAAGGGGGGGGATGGGCAAAAGTCCCGCCAGAATCAACTTCGACCTCCTATCCTTTAGAGCCCTGGGGTTGAAGGCTGCATAAATAGTGCAGCCTGAGGAAAGGTGGTTAACCCCAAGGCAAATAACACAGAGTGTGGCCATCCGCCAGGGAAAGCTTATGTCCACACTCGGTGCATTTAGAGAAAAAAGTTTTTGGGGCCTCAGACATAGTTAAAGTAAAAAACAACAAAAGGCCCAGCACACAAGCAGGAATGAACTACACTAAAATTAATGAGATAATATTAAAACTAAAGGGTTTTAATACAAGGGGCAACACACACAAGCAATATCACTACAGAACAATTAGAAAAAAATATATTTTCTCTCACAGAACTACTTTATTCCCACGCCTAGAACTCGTTGAAAGCTGTTGAGTCAACCGCGGCAAACGAGATCTGGGGTCAGAGGGATGGCAGGGGATTATGGGTAAGGGGAGGAGCTTGGAGCTCAGATATTAGCTGTTTGAAGCTGCCGGCTCGGATCCGATACCCACAGGTTGATGGACAAATGAAGTTAACTACTTCAGATGCATTTTTTTTTGTAGTTGGGAAGAGTAAGGGAAGAAAGAAGGAAAGAATACCAGCAATGGTAATTAAGAAAAGACCCTGTGTTATAGGGTAAAGTAGTGATACCAACTATGGTACAAATAGAAAGACTATAAAAACAGTAATAAGCCTAATACTAGTGTATACTAAGAGGTTGAGAAAAAGTAAAGCTGGTGTAGGCTGCCCCTGAAAAGTTCTGAGGTCTGTGCGTACAGACATCACATTTAAGGTCCCTGGTTTATGACCTTGTGTGTGACGTCCCATGCACCTACAGAAACCAGGCTTAAGCTTTTGTATTAGGAGCAGACGTTTAGGTTGCTTGAGGCAGGGAACTCCTACACTAAGAACACTGCAACATAGGAACAGAAACAACTATGGTACAAATAGAATTAATATAAAAACAATAATGAACCTAACACTATAGTGTATACTAGGAGGTTGAGAAAAAGTAAAGATGATGTAGGTAAAGATACAAAAAAATACGAACACAAATTATTGCTCAACAGAAAGACCCTGCGTCTGAGCACGATGGCGGCAAATGAGATCTGGAATACAGAGGGTGGACAGGGGCATTATGGTTACAGGGAGGAGTTGAAAAGTTGGATCCAAAGTCTACAGTATGTGACGCAGGCAAATCTGAGGACTGGATCCAAACTCATGTGTTGAAGAATGAAATGGATATCAGATCTGCAACTTTACATTAGGTAACGTGTGCGGGTGCAGCTGTCAATTTGGGACCACTGTTTTTTATCAGGAGGGGGTTTAAACATTTGAGGATGTAGACAGTTGTGTGCGTTTTAATAGGTTCTGGGGGTATGTTTTTTTGTTTGAGAGCTTTTGGTAAAACAGTCTTGTAAATGTAAGTGCTTCCAGTGGAGATGACAAAGTGTATAAAAGAAAAACCTGCCGAACATTACTGAGTGCATGTAACACAACAGCCGGAAACAGACACTTAAAGCGGTTGCATATAATAGGTGTGAATAACTTAAAATGGCTACACTATCCATATAATTTTGGAAAGTAAACTGCCTCACAGGTATACAACAGCAGTAAATGCAGAGTGCAAAAAGAAATGCTATAGGAGCACCATATTTGGAAAGTCAGCATGTGAATTTGATAAAGGCTTTCAGGATGGATATTCAGCAAAATATTGGGGACAAAGGAAATGGTGTGTTAAGTATGCTAATTGCTAAAGGTGCTTGAATAGTAACAGAAGAGGAAAAAAGTGGTAGACTTGTGGTAGTAAGGTACCACTGGCAAGGGAAAAGGATTGTTAGCATATATATATTATTCCACCTTAAACTGCTATTATAGAACTTAAGAAATTTTGGTGATATGTAATCAGTTTTCAGAAAGATTATAGTTTGGGACTATTTACAATAGTGAGGATGTATATATGGGGAAACTAGAAGGGAAAATGTTTTGATCTGGAATACAGGATCTGAGTTACCGAGACATAGCAAGGTCTTAAGTTTAATTATGTTGGCTACCAAAAAGCAATCACTAGAAAATGGAAATCAAAGTCTAAACCAAATGCATTTGGAATAATGAACGTTGTGAGAGAGAAAACTGAAAGCGGTATCTTTAGAAAAGGGTAGGAGCAAATTATATACAGAAAATGGATATTGTGAAAACAATACATGCAGAATAATGCTTTCAAGGAGTAAGGTTTAACAGAAGACAGGAATTGAGCTATTGAAGTAATGTTGGATTACTGACAGTTATTCAGAAGTGTGAGATGTATACTGTTTGCAACTGGAAGCAAGTTAATATGGTTGGTTTTATTTTATATAAAAGCATGTCTGTCTACGCCTTAAGTGATAATTCAATAAAGGTGTTAATATTTGATTTAATAAACTCACTAAAGAACACAGTATTCTTAATCCTGTCCTTACAAATGCAGCTTTTTGCACTACTCTCCTGGTATCCTCTATCCTCCTTCCTCAGCCAAGTATGATCACAAACTACTTAGGTTTTCCTTCCAAGCTTCTAAACTCCCAGAAACAAATCAGAATTCAAGCATTTCAAACACTAATCTCAAATTCTACAAAGTTTCAAAATTCACTTATAGCAGCATGACACCCAGACATTACCATGGCAGGTAGCTTTACAGTGGAATACTATGCCCACTTAGATACATAAAGAACAGACAGTCCCAACCAGATATAAATATAACAGAAAATTAAAAATGTGGTGGTACACCAAACTTATTTTTTGACATTTGTTTACTGAGAAAGTCCAACTGGGCCAGAATTTACTCATTTTCAGTGGAGGCCTGGGGAGAAAGCTCCACTATCACAATATTTCAAAAATCAAATACAGATATTTTAAATCACAAAGTATCATGTTAGCATTGAGTACAAATATTTTCAACCACAAACTATCATATTACACTACAAAACAAAAGAATGAAAAATGTAATGAGAAAAAGCATTTTTAGTAGAGTGCAATGAAAAACAAAAACACGAGTTGGAGATCATTTGAGGAAAAACTCGAGCCATATTTGTTACATAGATTACTATGTGATCTGAGAATTCCAATAAAATAGAGAGATTACATTATTAGAGTGAGGTGAAACAGAGATGTCTTAGTTGAGAGGTATTCATATTATGATTATTTAATGCAAGATGGAGAAAAGGAGTTAAGAATAGTGCAGGGGAGGGTGCCTTCAGGTAGCTTAGGTGAGTAGGGAGGAAAGATCTGCAGAAGTAAAGTAAATAAGGTAAGGCAGTGGGAAAATAATAAGTAGAGGAGGGGGATGGAGAGGGCTATGAAGTGTGAACTAGGTTGAAGTACAGTGCGTGAGATCTACCAGGATTGGCACAGGTCCAAAATTTTGTAAGGTATTCTTTTAGGGAGCATTTAAAGGTGGGTAGGTTAGAAATACTTCTGGTGGTTAGAGGGAAGGACTTCCATTTTTGCTACTCAGTACGAGTATAGGCTTTGCCCAGGGGATTTACTTGATTTATGGTGAGAAATTGTCTTCTGATACAAGAATTTTAGGGAAATGTATGTTGATTTAAGAGGTAAAAACTGGGCACACTAATGGTTTGTGTATGATTTTATGTATTATAAAATGGATGTAGGAGAGGTGGAAGGGTAGTTCCTGCCAGCTAACGGTATGCAGAGCTTCACAGTGATGGGTAAAGGAGGATGAATTTATAGCAAACTTAGCAATTGTGTTGTAGCAGATTTCAATTTTTTTTCCCAAATTAGTTAGAATTGGTGCTCCATAGACTAGAGAGGGCAGAAGGTTGGTTTTGGCTAGAGTTATTTTGTGGGTGTGCTCAAGTTTCTATATAGCATGCCTAATTTTTGATGAGTTCTTTTGATATTGCTTTGGATGTGGAGGTCAATTTTCTATTAAGACTCCCAATAGTCTGACAGAGTGGAATAATTTTATTTCAGTGGCATCTGCCGGAAGGATTTTGAAAGATGCTTTGTTATGAGTGTGAGGGGTTTTTTTTTTTTTTTGGGGGGGGGGGGGGCTTGAATAGGAGTTGTGCTGTTGTAAGCCAAGTTTCAATGAAGATGACAGCTTCAGCTATTTCTTAAAGGTGAGTTAAGGTGTTAGAAGAGATGATGGAACAGTCACATGGATACTGGATCAAGATACCTTCACAAGATGTAGCTTATCGATAAAATTATTGAATAGAAGGATAAAATATTGAATAGTAGAGGGCCAATGACGGATCCCTGTGGGACTCCTGTGGAAGTGGAAAGGTATGCAGAGATGGATCCTTGCCACTTTACAGCTTGTTACCTGTTGGCAAAGTAGCTAGAGAAAGTACAGCTGTGTACACTTACAATAAACAAAGATGTTAGCGTGTATTCTGTTGCAGTCATCACACTTGGGATTTCTGCGTCCAATGCGGTCACCTCTTCCATGATGTCAGGGGCATAAAACATGCAGCTGACGCCATTACATCAGTTTTTCTTGCCCCAGATGTCAGGAGCCCCCAAAATAGGAAGCAATTACATGGTGTGGAACACCTCCAGTAAAAAGTAAAAAAATACCATGGCCATATATGGCCATATAGAGGATAGGTAGAAGTCTAGAAAAGTCAGGGGGCTGGAGGGAGGGTAACCAGGACTGCAACAGTGAATACACTCGAACATCTACATTTATGATAAGTGTACACAACTGTATTATGTTCTTCTGTTTCACTGGTGCAGTCATCACACTTGGGTCGATTCCCAAAGCTGAGTAAGGGTGGAGGCAGTCAAGAAGTATTAGGGCTGGCTAGCAGGCCTTATAAGCTTGTTGTGTCAAATCCAGCTCTGGATTTAGAAAAGTCCTTTAAGTGGTAATGCTTGGTGAAGGTGTGTACAGAACTCCAGGTTGCAGCTTCCAGGATGTCCCTGGTAGAGACTCCCCTAAGAAATGCTGTAGAACTTGAGGTAGCCCTAGTGGAATGAGTACTGATCCCCTGTGTGATAGGTTTTCCATGGTGCTCATAGCAGAAATGGATGCAGAGTGCTATCCATTTGGAAATGGTTTGCTTTGAAATGGCCTTGCCCTCTGCCCCTGTAGCAAAGCTGACTAGCAGCTGGTCAGACTTTCTGAAAGGCTTAGTCCTGTCAAGGTAGAACTTGAGCTGTCTTGTGCACGTCCAAGGAGTGCAGGATCCTCTCCCCTTTATTCTGAGGATAAGGGATAAAGGTTGATAAATGGATGGATTGGTTTAATGCCACACTGGATACCACCTTCGGCATGAATGATGGGTTAGTCCTGATGGAGACCCTGTCAGCCTGGAAAATAAGGAAGGGTTCGACAGCCATTAGTGCCTGTAGCTCAGACACTACTCTTGCTGAAGGGAAGGCTGGAAGTAATGCTGTTTTCCAAGACAGGAATTTTAACTCTGCTGTAGCAGCAGGTTCAAAAGGGGGGGAAGCGTGAGCTTCTCTAGTACAAAGAGAAGGTCCCAGACAAGGGTGGGAGCTGTCCTCAGGGGTCTTAAATAATTACCTCCTCTCAGGAACTGTTGGATCAGAGGGCGAGAAAAGAGAGGTGGCTCCGTATTGTAATGAGCTGAGAAGGCCGAAGCATGCATCTTAAATGATGAAAAGGAAAGGCCTTTGTGGAGCAACTCTGCTAGGTAATCTAGAATTAGAGGTAAGGAAGGCAGTGCCCTTTCCTAGAGACTTGCTCCAAGAACAGTATCTTTTCCTCTTTTCTGAATAAAATGTCCTAGTACTAGGCCTTCTGGCCTCAAGGAAGACGTCCAGTACGTGTTTGCTGGGGGTTGCTGGTAGTGTGTTCAGGGAATAAGCCAGGCTGCAAGGTTCATAGTCTGGAGCTGAGGATGTAAAATCTGCCCTCCTGCTGAGACAGCGGGGGGGGGGTCTGATGTAGGTGCCAGGGTGGCACTTTTGTCAGACTGCATAGGAGTGGGTACCAGCGCTTGCGTTGCCAGTCTGGTGCAATAAGGATTGTCCTTGGTCTGTCCTGCCTGATCTTGAGTAGTATTTTTTGAGAGGAGGGGCAGAGGGGGAAAGGCACAAGTTGAGAGGTTTTCTCATGTAAAGGATAGGGCATTCACTCGCCATGCCTGGCTGTGGGGATTTGTGGTGCATAATTAGCTCAATTGATGGTTTTAGGGGGAGGCAAAGAGGTCCAGCTCTGGTGCTCCCCACTTGTTGATTAAAAGTTTGAATGAGTTTGGTTCCAGTTTCCACTCATGTGGGTCCAGTAGATTTCTGCTTAAGTCTGCCAGTGAATACTGTTTGCCTAGTAAAAACTGAGCTTGCAGGTGCACTTGGTTGCTCAAGGTTGTGTTCCACAGGGCCATGACTAACCTGCATAGTGGGTAGGAATGAGTTCCCCCCTGCTTGTTTATGTACCACAACTGCGGTGGTGTTTGTCTTTATCAAGAGTTGTCCTGGAAGGATAAGGTATGTGAAGGCCGTCAGAGCATTCTGTACAGTTAACATTTCTTTTTGATTGATATGCAGGTAAATTTGTCCTGGGCTCCATTTGCCTTGAATGCATTTGCTTGTCATGTGAGACTGCATATAGTCTGATGTGCCTGCTGTCAGGTTTTGGGCAGCGAGGGGATGAGTGAAAGGCAGTCCCTTGTTGTGGTTGCAAGCCTCTGCCAACCACAGGAACTAAGTCCTTAGACAAGAAATGACAGGAATCAGTGTTTCCAAGTCCTGAGAGTGTTGACAAGAGACTCAAGTAAACTAAAGTTTCCTCATATGCAGTCTTGCATATGGAATTAGTACAATGCATGAGGCCATGAACACTAGGGCTTGCAGTATTTTTCTTTGCAGATAGCTCGGTCATGGTGGCCATTAGTTTGAAGTAGTTTGTCAAATGAACCTGCTTTTCTGGAGTGAGGAATGCCATCTGGGAAGTTGTGTTCAAGCTTGCTCCCAGGAATACAATCTGCTGGCTGGGCACCAGATGTGATTTCTTTTCGTTGGTGTACCCCAGAGAAGTTAGAAGTCTCTTTTCAAGTGCCAGGTGCTGAAGTAGCAATTCCTGGCTGTTCGGCTGAACCAGGCAATAATGGGTAAATCTGAATATTTCCCTGCCTGCAGTATGCAATGGCTGGAGCCAGGTACTTTGTGAATACCCTGGGCACAGTTGATAAGCCACAGGGAAGTGCAGAGAACTGATAGTGTACAGAGCCTCCCCTGAAACGTGGATTTTTCCTGCAAGATTCCCTTATGGGGATGTGCAGTTATGTTTCTTTAAAGTCTAGGGTGACTAGCCAGGAGTCCTTGGCTAGCATAGGAAGCAGCTGCTGTCGTGTAAGCATTTTGAATTTGGGACCACCAGGGAGGTGTTGAGAATGGACAGATCCAGGATAGGGTGCCATAAGCTCTCTTTTCTGGGCACCGGGAACAGTCTAGAGTAGAAACTCTGTCCCCTTTGCTCTATTGGATCAGGATGAATAGCCCTGATACTGACAAGAGAAAGTACTTGCTTTTGAGCCTCTGCCCACTGGTTTGAAGGAAGGTTTGGCAACCCGCTTGGGGCTGGCAGTGGGAGGAAATAGAATCTGTATCCCTGGGATACAATTTGTCCTGGGTAACGGACATTCCATGTTTGCATGCAGGGCGAATTTTCCTCCTAGAGGGGCAAGTACTTGGGCATGGCTGGGAAAGATGATAGACAAGTCAATGCGAACTTTTTCCATAAAGGGGTGGCTTACCACTCCCTGTTTTTGAGGTGGGAGCACTCCATTGCTTAGATCTCTGCATACCCCGAGACTGTAGTCTTGGTGGTCTGCTGCCCCTGGGCTTGGACTGAGAAGGCCTGAGAGGGACTGGAAAGGACCAGTTTTTAGAAAGCCAATGCATACTGAATCTAGGTGACTGTACCTGTAAGAAATCCTTAACAGTTTGCATAGCTTTAGCTTTTTCATTCATCTTTTTAAGAACTACTTCTGCTTTTGTGCCAAACAAAAGTTCTTGGTTTAATGGAGCATCTAGTAATTTTGCTTTGACATGGTCTGACAAGATTTGTTCCTTCAGCCAAGCATGCCTTCTCAGTACAGACCCTTAGAGAGGAGCCTTGCAAGATGCTTCTAAGGCATGAAAGCCACACTGCAAAGTATGTTTAACTTGGTTTGCAGAATGCATTCATTCTTGTGAATCTTTACTCTGCACAATCTGGAAGCAACATTTTCTGTTTAATTAGTTCCATAATATGCTGCTGGTACTTCAACATGTGAAACTAGCAATTTAAAGCCCTTATGGCAAGATTTGCATAGGTATATACCTTCTTACCCAATCTGTCTAAAGCTCTAGAATCCCTGTCTGAAGGGGTAGGGTTTTTGGCTATAGTAGCCTTAACGTTAGGTCCCTGGGAAATGGTCTCTGGATCCGCAGTGGGATTTTTAAAAAGAAATTTGTGCGAGTCACGTACACTGTAGTACCAGTCAGGCTTTCTAGGAGCTGGTGGTAAAGTATCAGAAGTAAGACTGAATTCAATGAAGACATCTACAATATCCAGGACAGGGGGTATAGCTAGAGGCCTGTGCTGAGGCAAGTCTAAAAATTCTCTGAGCCTCTTTTTGGATTATGGATAGTCCTGGCATTCCCAGCAGAAATGCTCTCTTAAGGTATGGAAGGTTTCACCAAAAGATAAGTCTGCTGGAGGGGAGGCAGAGGGAATGGAATCCTTTGCATCTGAATCCTCATAGGTAGATAAGGGAATGCCCTGGTAATCAGAGGGATCAGAGCCATCAGACTCTCAGTCTGTAGAATCAGAAGGAAAATCAATCCTTTGTCTTATAGAGGGGGGAAGGTTGGCTTCCTCTAAAGTTATAAGGTCTTCAACCATTCTAAGCATTTGTTTCTGTGGCATGGGAGCTTGAGCATCCACTTTAGACATCTGTTTTCTAGGTGTACTGCGAACACTGGGCTTGAGAAACTCTGTAGTTTTAGTCAAAAACGAACATATCTGTTTAATACGAATATTGGAAAGTCGGAATACACCCTCAGAAGCTGGTGCCTGCACAATGGCTCCGTACCCATCCAAGGTAGATACATATGCAAGTCCCGTAGTTAAAGCATCTCGCGGCATACCGGACTCCAAATGGGTCTCAGCAGTGGCCTGCGAATCTGTAGAAACTGGTATCAGGGTCTGTGAAGATGCCTCACAAGTACCGGCCTATGCGGTCTGTCTGTCTTTATCCATACTTTGTTTGGACGATCGGTAGTTGGATGGCTCGTTGAAGATAGCCAGATGATTAATAGTTCGGGCATTAAACAGGGCACAAAACCTACAGCGAGGACCGTTGTGGTCTGGGCCTAAAACAGGTGACTTGAGTGAAAATCTCTGTGAGGTATTTGCTTTCCACAGGCAAGACAATTGTTAACTTTTTCTGACATCGGTTAGAGCAAGAAAAAAGGATCCCCAATGGGGTACTTAGTTTTAGAAGACTTCAGGTCTGAAACTCTAATGAACATATTTCAGGTAGTGGCCGACCGGCACTTGCGAACTGCTTCTGCTTCGGGCTCCAGCACAGCAAGAAAAGCTGATGTAATGGCGTCGGCTGCATGTTTTATACACCTGACGTCATGGAAGGGGCAACAGCATCCGATGCAGAAATCCCAAGACTCTGGTATTTGGGCCAACTGAGGGCTACCTGCAGGCAGATAACCCAAGTGTGATGACTGCAACAGTGAAACACGAAGAACATCCACTGAATACATGGAGGTACTATACCCAGGATGGAGAGTTGATTGAGGAACTTATTGTCAGAGACCATGTCAAAGGATAGATCTAGAAATACTGCAGATATAACTTTTGCTAGATTTAGAAATACTGCAGATACAACTTTAGACATGCAGGCTTTAATGACTGTCTGCAAATGATAGCAATGCAGCAGATGTTGCGGTGGTCTGGCCAAAATCCATGTTGTGCACTGGTGATTACCTTATTTTGAAAGAGATGGAGGAATTTATGTACACATCTTTCAAGGATTTTAGAGGGGGAGACTGGATGACTAGGAGATGGAAATTGTAATGTCAGTGAAATTACCTCCCTTATTCAAGTGGGGTAATACATTAGTGACAGGATTCTGTTTCTGATCTATTAAAGAAGGCTGACAGGGTATGCTACTGCATCTGCAGTTAGATTTAGGTATTCCAGGGGAAGGCTGTCAGCTGAGGGGAAAATGTTTTAGTCAATGTAAAAACTTTATGAGAGTTATAGAAACTGGTCGAAAGGCACTGTCTGTATATTTACTAGAGAGGATGTAGACAGAGTTTTGTGAAGGAAATGTGCTAGGGTCTAAGGTAGGGTACGTTAGAAACAGATGGGCCTTCAATGAAGAATAGGCCAACCCAATATTGAGCAATTCACACAATAGGTTAGAACCAGATGGATTTCCACTTTTAGTGGGTCCTGGTTTCGTGAGACACCAGATAGAAAATCTCTTCCACTTGCCTAGGTAGGATTTTCTGGTATTGAGTTTCCTGGACTCCCTGTAGAACCTTAAGCATGACCTCGTCTTGTGTGAGAAGGGCCATTCTGTGAGGTAACTTGCGGGGACTGCCCTGGGCTAGATGCAGGGGAAGGGGACCCAATGCTGTCTTGGCCAAAAGGGGTCACCAACAAGATTTTCGGATTGTCAGAATGATTGGAAGGGGAGGGAATACATACAGAAACGACCCCTTCCAAAAGGAAGGAAGAGCATCCACCTTCCAGACCAGAGGGTGAGGGACGCTGGCACAAGACTGTTGAAGTTGTCTGTTCATGGGGGAGGCAAATAGTCTACTTGAGGAATACCCCACTGGTGGACAATGTCCGGAAATACATCCCTTTGAAACATCCGTGGGTCTGTGTTAGAGACCTGCTCAAAGTGTCTGCCATGCAATTTTGGTTGGATGGGAAGTACACTGCTGGAGCGTCACCCTGTAATTCATTGCCAGCACCCAAACCTGGAGTGCCAGCCTGCTTAACAGGTAGGACTTGGATCCCCTGACTGTTCACATACCAGAGGAGCAGTCATCGTCTGTGAACACTTACAGGTCCTGGGAGAAAAAGGACAGAAGGTCTGAATGGCTTAGCAGCAGTGCCCTCATCTCCCTTACATTGATGTTTTCCCTTTGTTGAGGAAGAGCTATATCCCTTAAACTTTCAAATTCCTAAAAGCTGCCCCCCATCCTACATCTGAAGTGTCTGTGAACAGCTCTTGAACTGGAGTTAAAGGGGTGCAAGGGGTACTCTTGGATTTAGAGACTTGTTGGATCCACCACTGAAGGTCCCCCATCAGACGGGATGAGAGGAATTGGAAAATCTAGAAAGTGTGAATGCTGCATCCAGACTTTAGAAACCATAGGTTCATAGGTGTGTACTAGGTTAACAAACACAAGGGTCTTATCAAGCCAAGCCATGCATCCCAAATCTCTGACTAGTTCCAATACTCTTGATAAATGTAAGCATGGGCCTGGGAGATGAACTATTTACAGGTTACCTCTGTCTATTAGTAACATAGGTGCCAAACCAGGGATGAATTTTCAGTTTCCCATCCAATTGACCAAGTTGTACTTGAATTAGGTTAGGGAGGAAATCTGCTTCACATGGATGGGGTGCCTGTTCCATAGACAGGGTAGTCTCTGGGATACATACTCACCTCTCCAGCAGGTCCTATTTATATCACAGGTAAAGTTCATTTATTTAGAATGGGTAATTCTGGTGCTGTCTGTTTTGTGGGTATGCAGAAGGCCCAGAGTGGGGACTGAATGTCATGTATGTCAGGTATAGATCTCCCCTCAAAAGTCTGTAGGAGACAGAATACAGGGATAGGGCCTTGAGGTGGTTTGTGTAGGACATATATGCACCCTGTATTTTAGAGTGGAACCTCTGTGGGCGTTCCAATTCTTGGATATGCCTGGTTAGGTACATACCAAAGGAGGCACTGTACTCTGATAGGTCTGATAAATGTCGAATATAGTGGAACAATGACTTGGATGCCATACCTTTGTTTATAAGTTGTGCAACACAGTGATTTCCTCACCACTGTAGACACGTGATGATCAAAGGCTAGATTACTATCTAAATCGCGTCCTTAAGTCCCTGACTAGAGTCATCTCTAAGGGTGTGTTGTCAATATGATAGTTACCAAGGATGGATGGCTTCCCAAAGAATACTATTATGCATTTCTTGTCATTTAGTTTTAGTCCATGACTGACACCAGGCGTTTGTCAGCCCCTCCTGGAGAACATTTGTCAGTGTGAGATTCAATGACCGCTCCTAATTTGCAATCTGCAAATTTAGTCAGCCAGAACCCATTGACAATGGCCTTGTGACTTCTAAGAAGCAAGTGTCAAAAAGGAGCGGTCCAAGGACCGACTCCTGAGGGACTCCACTTGTTACTGCCCTCTCTGCAGAGGTGGACTCCCCAACTAACATCCTGGGTCCTGTCTGTGAGCCAGTTAGCTATCCACCAGGTGACATAAGAGTTTGTACCAAACCTCTTACGTTTGTCAACAATGCCAGAGTGGGGTATTGTGTTAAATGCCTTGGCCAAGCCAAGGAAGGCAGTGTGAACAACTTTGCCCTCATCCATTGCTTTGGTGAATTTCTCGAAGAAGTCCACAAGGTTGTGTTGGCATGATCTGCCCTTGACAAAACCAAACTGGGTTGAGTCCAGTGTCTGGAGGTTTACTATATCTCTACTGATCATCTCCATGATAATTCTTTCCATGGCTTAACATACAAGACTATTGAGACTTATGGGCCTGTAGTTTCCAGGGTCTGTAGATGGCCAAAATTTGTGCAGAGGGATGACTGTTGCCTTACTCCATTCATGAGGCACGAAGCCTGTCTGGAGGCTAGAATTAAATAGTAATTTGAGAAGACCTGCCAGGTCACGTTTCATGCTATTTAGAAAGCATCCTGGGATACTGTTTGGGTCCACTGATGCAGTGTTCTTGGTCTTAGAGAGCACTAAGGACCTGTTCCCTAATGATAGTAGGGAGAGTTATGATATTTCCTTAGGGAAGGTTGGAGGAGGGGTAAAGCTGGTGCTTAATCAGCCAGGTTTGCTACATCTTCTGGCTCAGTATAGGTGGCTCCATTTACAATGAGCTGTGGACACAATTGTGTACTGCCTTTGAGGTTGCGGACATAGCTAAAGAATGCTTTGGAAGCCACTGGAGTTTCCTCATGTGAAGTTTAGGCAGAGGGAGCATTGTGACAGTGGATGCCATGAAACTCAAAATCCCTGAAGAGCTCCCTGGCTGAAATGTGGTGAAAGGGCAAAAGGTTTCTGAAATAGGACTTCAGGTCCAGTGTCTTTTGAGGAAGGAGATACTCGGGAGATTTGTCTGAATCGTGCACCCCAGGAAGATGCAATCCTGAGAGGGGCAGAGTTTTTTTTTTTTATGATTTATGGTGAATCCCAGGTGTTGCAGAAAAGAAATGGCAAAAATAATGTTTTTCTCTAGGATCTCTGAGTAAATTGCCATAGAGAGGAGATTGTCTAGGTAGGGGAAAAAGTAATTGTGGACACTTACCCTAACTATAGATGTTAAGAGTGTTATTCACTGTTGCAGTCATCACCCGTGTGTTATCCCTGCTATGGTAGCCCTCAGCCGGCCCGAATACCAGAGTAACTTTTTTCTGCATCGGCTGATGTCACTTGCTGGCTGATGTCAGCTCGTCAGTGCTATAAAGGAAGGCAGCAGACGCCATTACATCAGTTTTTCTTGCCCTAAACAGTCAGAAGCCCAAGTAAATATACAGTGCTCCTGGTGGCTAAAAGCCACAGTTAGAAACGTATGTCTCCCTAAAGAAAGAAGATACACGGGGGAAGGGGGTGAGAAACCAGGACTGCAACAGTGAATACACTCTAACATCTACATTTATGGTAAATGTACACAAAGTACAGTTGTGTACACTTACCATAAATGTAGATGTTAAAGTGTACTCACTATTGCAGTCACCACATTTGGGTTAGCCTACCAGGGGTAGCCCTCAGTTGGCTCGAATACCAGAGGCTTAGTATTTCTGCGTCGGTTGCTGTCGCTCCAGGACTGACCTCAGGTTGTCCGTGGTATAAAAACAGGCAGCTGACACAATTACATCAGTTTTTCTTGCCCCAAATGTCAGGAGCCCCCAAAAGGGAGCTAAATTATGGTGGAAAAAAAAACACCAGTAGAAAGTAAATACCAATAGCCTTGTAAGGAGTGAGGAAGAGAGAGAAAGACACAAAGGGGCTGGAGGGTGGGAAACCAGGAATGCAACAGTGAATACATTCGAACATCTACATTTATGGTAAGTGTATACACAACTGTACTATGTTCTTCATGTTTCACTGTTGCAGTCATCACACACTGGTTGATTCCCAAAGCTGGAGAATGGGTGGAGGCAGTAAAGAAGTGTTGGGGCTGGCTAGTATGCTCTGCAGGACTGTGGTGGAAAAAGCCCACCGTGGATTTGTAAAAGATAGGCAGGTGGTAATGCTTGGTGAAGGTATGACCAGAACTCCAAGTTGCAGCTTCCAGAATGCCTCTGGTATGGACTCCTCTGAGAAAGGCTGTAGAGAGTGAAATTTCCCTAGTGGAATGTGTTCTGACCCCCCCTGGAGGGGGTGGGTGGTTTCCCATGGTGTTTGTAAAACGGATACAGTGTGCTACCCATTTGGAGATGGTTTGCTTTGATATGGCCTTGCCCTCTGCCCCTGGTGCAAAGCTGACTAGTAACTGGTTAGATTTCCTTTTAAGCATAGTAGAAGAAAGTAAAGGTATAGTAAGAGAAAAACAGGGGGCTGGACGGAGGGTAACCAGGACTGCAACAGTGAATACACTAACATCTACATTTATGTGTACACAACTGTACTATGTTCTTAGTGTTTCAATGTTGCAGTCATTACATTTGGGTAGATTCCCAAAGCTATGGTTGGGAGGATGGATTTATACAGCATTAGGACCAGCTATAAGGCCCTGCAAAGCAGTGGCAAAGCCAGCTCTGGATTTAGAGAAAACTGGTAAGTGATAATGCTTGGTGAAAGTATGAACTGAACTCCAGGTAGCAGCTTCTAGAATATCCCTGGTAGGAACACCTCTGAGTAAGGATGTAGAAATAGATGCAGCCCTGGTGGAATGAGATCGGATCCCTCCCCCTGGGGGACAGGTTTTCCATGGTGCTTATAGTAGGAATGAATACAATGGCCTATCCATTTAGAAATGGTTTGTTTTGAAATAGCCTTTCCCTCTGCCCCTGCAGAAAATGCAACCAGCAGTTCAGATTTTCTTCAAGATTCAGTTGTGTACAAGTAGAATCTAAGTTGTCTGTGTACATCCAATGAATGCATAATCCGCTCCCCCTTGTTCTGTGGATTGGGAAAGAAAGTTGGCAAATGAATGGACTGATTAAGAGCCACACTAGATACCACCTTGGGCATGAAGGATGGATTGGTCCTGAGTGACACCCTGTCTGCATGAAAGATGATGAAAGGCTCCACTGCCATAAGGGCCTTTAATTCAGATATCCTTCTAACTGAAGTGATTGCTAAAAGGAAGACTTGTTCTCCAAGAAAGAATTTTTAAGTCTGCAGTAGCAGCTGGTTGGAAAACAGAGTTTCTCAAATACAAAGTTAAGGTCCCAGGGCAGGGGTTGGAGCTCTCCTGGGGGGTCTCAAGATTTTGGCTTCTCCGATACTGCTTTAGCAGAGGATGGGAGAAGAGGGGTGGTTCTGTGTTGTAATGAGCTGAAATGGCTGAGGCATGGATTTTTATGGAGGAAAAAGACAGACCCCTTGAGAAGCATCTCAGTCAAGTATTGCAAAATCTGAGGTAAATTGGGTGCTGCTGTGCTCATCCCTTGAGATTGATTTCAGGCACAGAATCTTTTCCATTTGTCAGCATAAGATTTTCTAGTACTAGGTCTTCTCACCTCCAAAATTACATCCATCACAGGTCTGCTTAGGGATGCTAAGGGGGAATTTAAATTAGCCAAGCTGCAAGATTCAATGTTTGGAGCAGAGGGTGCAGAATTTGGTTCTCCTGCTGAGACAGTAAGGAAGGTGTCTGAGGCAGGTGCCATGGAGAAATTTGTGACACTGCGCAGGAGTGGGTACCAGTATTGGCGAGGCCAGTCTGGAGCAATCAAAATAATTTTTGGTTTGTCCTGTTTGACTTTTAGTAGAACTTTGGAAAGCAGAGGCAGAGGGTGGAAAGGCATAGACTGATAGGTTTTTCCAGCTGAAGGACACAGCATCCACTTTCCAGGCTTTTTTGTGAGGAGTTCTTGTACAAAATTTGTCCAACTGATAGTTCTGGGGTGAGGCAAAAAGATCTGTCTGGGCTCCCACATTTGCGTGTCAACATGTTGAAAATCCGTGGTTCCAGTTTCCATTTGTGTGGGTTCATGAAATTTCTGCTTAGTTCGTCTGCCAGAATATTCAGCTTTCCTGGCAGGAATTGAGCTTGTAGTTGTACTTGGTAGCTCAAGGCAGTGTTCCACAATGCCATGGCTAGTCTGCAAAGGAGGCAGGAATGTGTACCCCCCTCCATGTCTATGTACATTACCGTGGTATTGTCCATCTTTACCATTAGTTGTCTTGGATGAAGGTAGTCCTTGAAGGCTGCCATTGCATTCTGTACAGCTAGCATTTCTTTTTGATTGATATGAAGGTGCATCTGATTTGGGCTCCATTTGCCCTGAACGCACTTCCCTGCCAGATGAGCCCCTCCATGCATAGTCTGATGCATCTGTAGTTAGGGTTTGGGTGGCAGGGGGTGGTGTGAATGGCAGACCCTTGTTTTGGTGGCAGGCCTCTGCCCACCATAGGAACCATAGGCACAGGCAAGGTATGATAGGAATCACTGTTTCCAGGCTGTGACAACACTGACTCCATGAACTTTCTAAGTACCACTGAAGTTTCCTCATATGCAGTCTTGCATATGGAATTAGAAGAACGCAGGAGGCCATGAACCCCAAGGCTTGCACTATTTGTCTTGTAGATAGCAGGGTTTTTGTGGCCATCTGTTTGAAGTAAGTCACCAAATGAATTTGCTTTTCTGGCGTAAGGAAAGCCATCTGGGCAGTTGTATTCAAGCTTGCACCCAGGAATGTAATTTTTTGAGAGAGTACCAGTTGTAATTTCTTTTCGTTTATGGTGTACCCTAGACAAGTTAGAGCCCTTTTTACAAACGCCCGATGTTTTACAAGAATGGCCTGGTTTTCTGTCTGAATTTGACAATCAACCAGGTATGGATATATTTCTTTGTCTGCAAAATGCAATTACTGGAGCCAGGCACTTTGTGAATACCCTGGGCGCAGTAGAGAAGCCAAAGGGCAGTGCAGAGAACTGAAAATGCAAGTAGCCTGCTTTGAAGCATAGGTATCTTCTGCAAGATTCCCTGATTGGGATATGCAGTTAAGCCTCTTAAATCTAAAGTCGCTAACCAGGCACCCTTGCCTAGCATAGGAAGTAACTGAAGTCTCGTCATCTTGAATTTTGGAATGTCCAGAAAGGTGTTTAAACAGGTCCAGAATTGGATGCCATGATTTGTCTTTTCTGGGTGGAATAGAAACCTTCTCTCTTTTCCTCTTCTGGTACTAATTGAATAGCCCCCATGTTTAGGAGGGAAAGTACTTGTTTCTCAGCCTCTGCCCACTGATTTGGGGGCAGGTCTGGCCACCCGTTTGGAGTTGGCAACGTGTGAAAATGAAATCTGCATCCCTGGGACACTATTTAAAACCCATGTGTCCTGGATTATAAGTTGCCAGTTTTTTGCATGAAGTCCCCCCCAAGGGCCAGCTGAGAGGTAAGTGCGTGGTAATTTTAAAGGAAAGTCATTGAGACTGTTTACCATAGGGTTGTCTCATTTCCAGATTTGGAAGTGGGAGCACCCCATTGCTTAGTTCTGAAAGTGCCTTGGGACTGAAACCTGGTGCTTTTGAAGTGTCTGGGTTTGGCTTGAGTGGCTCTGGAAGGAGATGGAAAGGACCAGTTCTTAGTAGGCCAGTGCCTACTAAATCTTGGAGGTTATACTTGTAAGAAATCTTTCACAGTTTGCATAGATTTAATTTTATCTTCCATCTTTTTTTAGAACTTCTTCAGCCTTATTGCCAGACGGTCCTGCTGCAAAGGAGCATCCAACAGTTTTGCTTTAACATGATCAGGCAGAGATTGCTCCTTAAGACAAGCATACCTTCTAAGCACAGACCGAGTAACAGCAGCCCTGTAAGAGGCCTCTAAAGAATCAAAACCACATTGCAAAGTATGTTTTCCAACTTGTTCAGCTGAATGCAATAAATCATGAAAATCTTTATTTTCCACACAATCAGAAATCAACATCATTTTCTGTTTAAGTCCCATGATATGCTCTTAATATTTTATCATATGGAATTGACAGTTTAAAGCCCTGATTGCCAAGGTTGCAGAAGTATAAACCTTTTGTACCCCATCTATCCAGCGTCCTTGAGTTTCTATCAGAAGAGGTAGGATATTTTTAGCAGTGGAAGCCTTAATGCCCTTGGGTCCCTGAGAAATGGTTTCAGGTTCTGTAACAGGATTTTTGAAAAGGAATTTGTGGGACTCAGGAACCCTGTAGTATCTGTCTGGTTTACTAAGGGCCGGAGGCAGGGAATCAGGGGCCATATTGGATTCCGAAAACACATCAATAATGTCTAGTACAGGAGGTATAGCCAAAGGTCTATGCTGAGGAAGAAGGAAATTCCTCAGCCTCTTTTTGGATTCAGAAAAATCCAGACTTTCCCAGTGGAAATGCTCCCTTAAGGTATGTAAAGTTTCTCCAAAAGAAAAATCCTCAGGGGGAAAAGCAGAGGGAATGGAATCCTCTGCATCAGAGTCCTCATAAGTAGGAATTGACAAATCCAGGTCATTAGAAGAGCCAGAAGAAACAGAGTCCTGTTCAGAAGATTCATAGTCAAGTTCAGCCCTAGGCCTCTTAGAAGGGGGGAGGTTGACTAGCCATTATTACAGTAATTAAATCTTCAGCCATTTTGATAATTTATTTTTTAGGCATAGGGGCCTGAACATGTGGCCTGGGCGTCAGTTTTTTTAGACATAGATCGAGATTTAGGCCTTAGCATAGAAGGTGGAGTCTGTTTAATATGCACGTCTGTAGGCCTGAGTACACCATCAGAAGCCGGTGCCTGTACAGCGGCTTCAAATCTATCCAAGGTAGACACATCCGTGGGTTCTATAGATGAAGCAGCTCGCGGCATACCAAATTCCGAATGGGTCTCAGTAGAGGCCTGCGAATCAGAAGTAGCGGGTATCAGGGGCTGCAAAAGCACCTCACTGAGTACCGGAGAACTGGCGCCTGGCTTAGAAGCGTCGTTGGCGGTTTTTGACCTTAACAGCCTGTCTTTTTCTTTGCGTTTTTTCAGTATTCCGGTAGTCGGATGGCTAACCATCATTTCTGGATAATTAAACCCAGAACCGAAATATTTAGAAGCAAAAATGTACCTACGACAGATAGTGCGCTGATTAAATAAAGCACAAAACCAACAGCAAAGTACGTCGTGGTCAGGGCCTAGGCAAGGAATACAGTACAAATGAAAATCCTTATGAGGTATTTGCTTCCCACAAGTAATACAATTAACTTTTACTGACCGGTAAGGAGCAAGAAGAAAAATGTTTCCCCAATGGGGTACTTAGTTTTTCGTTGAAGTCTTCAGTTCTGAAACTCAAAAACGAAAATTTCAGGAGTCGGCTGACTGGCACTTGCGAACTGCTTTGGTCACCGCGCAGCAAAGACTGATGTAATGGCATCGGCTGCATGTTTTATACCCTTGATGACCTGACATCATGGAAGAAGGGACAGCAACCAACACAGGACCCAAGACTTTGTTAATCAGGCTGACTGAGGGCAACCTGCCAGCAGATTACCCAAATGTAATAACTGCAAGAGTGAAACACGAAGAACATCCCTTTTGCGGTTGGCAGTGTGTGGAAATAAAATTTGTATCCCTGGTATACTATGTTGAGGATCCATTGATCGCTGGTGATGGAGATCCAGTTTTTTGCATGGTGGACAAGTTTTCCTCCTAG
Organism: Protopterus annectens; assembly: GCF_019279795.1. Lineage (NCBI taxonomy): Eukaryota > Metazoa > Chordata > Ceratodontiformes > Protopteridae > Protopterus > Protopterus annectens. Next base: position 897,278,372 of record NC_056746.1, read on the forward strand.
GGCCGCGAGCAATTGGACAGAGGTGAGGAGAGGAGTTGAGAAGTCGTTGTGAACTCTTTCCAAAAGGGGATGGCTTAGCACTCCCTGGTTTAGAATTGGAGGTACTCCATTGCTTAGATCTTTGCATACCCTGAGACTGTAGTCTGGAAGGTCTGTTCCCGCTAGCTCTACTTTGAGGTTGCCTTGAGGGGGCTGGAAAGGACCAATGTTTTGAGGGGTAATGCCTACTGAATCTTGGAGGCTGCACCTGCAAAATATCTGACTGTCTGCATAGACTTAGCCTTTTCTGCCATCTTTTTTAAAACCTCTTCTGCTTTAGTGTCAGATTGTTCTTGTTCAGAGGTGCGTCCAATAATTTTGATCTGACATGGTCTGTCAAGGTCTGCTCCTTAAGCCAGGCATGCCTTCTAAGTACAAAACCTGCGACTGCTGCCCTGCAAGATGCTTCTAGGGCGTCAAACTCACACTGCAGGGCATGCTTGCTGACTTGGCTTGCAGAGTGCACAAGCTCCTGTAATTCTTTATTTTCTGCACAGTCACGGAAGGTAGATAATTTTTGCTTAATTTCCATAGTATGTTGCTGGTGTTTCAGCATGTGGAACGGACATGTGAAACTGACAATTTAATGCTCTAATGGCAAGAGTTGCAGAGGTGTATACTTTTTTACCCCCTCTGTCAATCTCGGGAATCCCTGCCCAAGGGGGTGGGATTCTTAGCTGTAGTTGCTGACATTCTTTTAGATCCTTGGGAGTTGACCTCTGGGCCAGCAGTAGGATTTTTGAAAATAAATTTGTGCGTCAGGGACTTTGTAGTACCTGTCAGGTTTCCTGGGAGCAGAGGGTATAAATTATCAGGAGTTAGACTGGACTCCATAAAGGTATCATCCACAACATCCAAACAGGAGGGATAGCCAAGGGTCTGTGATCTGTGCTGTGAAAAGTCTAAAAGTTAAGAGTCTCTTTTTGGACTGATAATCCTGGCATTCCCAATGGAAATGCTTTCTCAAAGTATGTAGGGTTTCACCAAAAGAAAAATCCTCTGGAGGGGAGGCAGAAGGAATGGATTCCTCTGCATCTGAATCCTCACAGGCTGATAAGGGCAGGTCTTCATAATCAGAAACCTCAGAGTCAGACTCTTGGTCAGATAAAGCTGCTGGGGACAAGTCTCTTTCTTTTAGCAGGGGAAGGCTGGCTTCCCCAGGTCTTCCGCCATTTTAAGCAACTGTGATTGTGGCAAGGAAGCAGGCGCTTGAGATTGGGTCTTTTTTTTAGGTGTAGCTCGTACTCTGGCCTTAGAAACTCAGTAGTTTTAGAAAGAACTGAAGACGCAAATTAAGTTGTTGGCTTGTGTGGAATATCGGGTAGTTCAAAGAACTTCCTCAGAAGCCGGTGCCTGCACAGTGGCTCCGGACCCATCCAAAGTAGAGACATCTGCAGGTTCTGTAGTCAAAGAGTAGTCTCATGGCATACCAGACTCCGAACAGGTCTCTGTAGCGGCGTGTAAATCTATTGAAGTGGGCATCAAGGGCTGCAAAAACTCCTAACAGAGTACCAGCGAACTGTGAAACTAGCTTAATGGAAGTGTCGTCGGCAGTTTTGGACCTGTGCTGTCTTTATCCTTACGCTTTTTCAAAAGATCATAGGTTGGTACTAGGCTATCGGCCCTAGGGCCTATACAAGCCTAGCCATAACAATTCCCTGGCTATTTCTTCCCACACTATTTACTTCCCTGGACCCCTGTCTAGCAGGGTGACTGACGTGATCCCTGGGGTGAATTTCCTTTCTCCCATCCAATCAAGGTTCCTTTTGAAGAGGGCCAAAGAGGTGCTCTGCTTGACAGGTATGGGCAGTCTTTTTCCAGAGTCTGGGTAGTCTCTGGGTCAGGAACCTATCCCTCCAGCATGTTTTGTTTATTGTGATGACAAGGTTTAGATCCCTGGAGCATGTGGCTCTGAGGGATTGGGATTTCTTTAAGTGTAGCATGTCCAACAGCTCTGGGTTTGACATGGCCTTGTATGCTATGCAGAAATCGCCTCAGAGTAGACGATATGCGACAGAGTATAGCTGGAGTTTTAAGGCGGTCAGCATAGAGCATCAGCTTTAGGCCTGTGATTCTTTTAGTGAGGTATTTCTGCAGCCTTTCCAGTTGTTGCAGATGTCTTGAGAGGTACACACTAAATGGGGCGCTGTATTCTATAACGGGTCTGATGAGGGAGGAGTACAGTGGGACAATGACCTCCTTTTTTCTGGATGAAAAGCCCTTCGTGATGAGGTGTGCCACATAGGATTTCCTGACTGCTGTGGCGATGTGGTTATTGAAAGCGAGACCACTGTCCACCTATGTCCCCAAGTCTCTTATCACACTGTGTTTAGTGTACTGCCAACTATGTGGTAATTCACGGGTACATGTTTTTTCCAAAAGGGGATAACTATACATTTCTTGGCATTGAGCTTGAGCCCATGGCTCTGGCACCAAGCATCTGTTTCTGTAAGGCCTTTTTGTAGAGTATCAACATTATTTGGAGATTCAATAATGGCTCCCAGTTTGCAGCCATCTGCGAACTTTGTTAGCCAGAGTCCCTTAGTGTTGGCCTGCACTTCAAAGTAGATGCCAAACAAGAGCGGCCACAGGACTGAACCCGGAGGTACTCCACTTGTCTGGAGCTGGATTTGGAGTCAGCTACTTTTAGTGTGAGTTCTGTCAGTAAGTCAGTTGGCAACCCATCGAGCAACATAGGGATTAATGCCCAGCTTAGTAAGTTTATCTATGATTCCAGAGTGGGAGATGGTGTCAAAGGCCTTGGCGAGGTCCAAATAGGCTATGTGGACTGCCTTACCCTCGTCCACGGCTCTGGAGATGGATTCGGATGGATGACTTACCGAAGCCATTTCGGAATACGGAGATAGAGAACGAAAGTATTTATCTACAATAAGGGCCTGACAACGAACAGTCCGGGCATTGAACAAAGGGCAAACCGGCAGTGAGGTAAGTTGTGATCTGGGCCTGAACAGGTGACACAGTAAGAATGGAAATCTCGGTGTAGTATTTGCTTTCCACAGGTGAGACAATTGTTAAAAGATGATTCAATTTCGGAAACAAAAACTCGGGTAGCAGCCGACCGGCACTCTTGCGAACTGCTTCTGCTTAGGACTCCTCGGCAAGAGAGACTGATAATGGCGTCGGCTGCCTGTTTTTATACCACTGACGACCTGACGTCAGTCCTGAAGCAACAGCAACCAATGCAGAAATAGTAAGCCTCTGGTATTCTGGCCGACTGAGGGTTACCCCTGGCAGGATAACCCAAGTGTGATGACTGCAACTGTGAAACACGAACATCTGTACTATGCTCGTCGTGTTTCACTGTTGCAGTCACCACCTGTGGGAGGATCCCCAAAGCTGAGGAGAGGGGTGGTGGGATTTGTAAGAGACCTAGGAATGGGTCAGCATGCCCCACAGAACTGCAGAGGCAACCCCTGCCCTAGCCTTAGAAAATACGGGTAGGTGGTAATGCTAGGTAAAGGTATGGACAGAAGTCCAGGTGGCAGCTTCTGAGGAATGCTGTAGAAGTGGAGGCTGCCTAGTGGAATGGATTTTAGTAGACTTTGGTGGGGGGGGGGTTGTTTCCCATGCAAACTGTAGCAGAAATGGATACAGTGTGATATCCATTTGGAAATGGTTTCCTTGAAGATGGGCTTCCCCCCTCTGCCCCTGGGACAAAGCTGAATAGCAGTTTGTCTGTTTTCCTGAAGGGTTTAGTACGGTCCAGACAGTATCTGAGCTGTCTGTGCACATCCAGAGTGTAGAATTCTTTCCCCCTAGTTCTGAGGGTTAGGAAAGAAGGTGGGTAGATGTATGGCCTGGTTGAGAGTTGCGTTCGATACCACCTTGAGCCTAAAGGAGGGATTAGGTCCTCAGGAGACCCTGTCTGCATGGATGATGATGAAGGGTTCAAAGGCCATCAGTGCCTGAAGTTCTGAAACCCTTCTAGCTGAGATGACAGCTAGGAGAAAAGCAGTCTTCCAGGAGAGGTATTTTAGTTCTGCTGAAGCAGCAAGTTCGAAGGGTAGTAAAGTTAGTTTTTCCAAAACATAATTCAGGTCCCAGGCTGGAGTGCGTGCCCTTCTGGGAGGTCTGATAGAGGCCCCTCTGAGGAATTGTTTAATCAAAGTATGGGAAAACCGGGGTTGCTCTGTATCAAAATGAGCTGAAATGGCTGATGTGCGGATTTTAAAAGAGAAGGAGAGGCCACTATTAAGTAGCTCATCTAAGTAGTCCAGGATAAAAGGGAAGCAAGGTTGTGAGGTACTGCCCCCCTCTGGACTGGCTCCAGGAGCAGAATCTTTTCCATTTTCCTGCATAAGATTTTCTGGTGCTGGGCCTTCTGGCCTCTGTGATAATGTGTAAGACCCGTTTACTTAACAGGAGTCGCTCGTTTGCCTTTAGAGCATTAGAAATGCGGATGGTTTGAGAGAGTCTGCAAGTCCGAGTTAAGAGGTCAGAGATCAGGGGGAGCTGCCGGAGAGGCTGTAAGGTCAGGCTGCGCAGTAAACGGCACCAATGTTGTCTAGGCCAATCTGGAGCAATGAGGATGGCCTTTGGTTTCTCCCCCCTTATTTTGATCAGTACCTTGGTGGTAAGAGGCAGAGAAGGGAATGCGCACACAAACAGGGTGTTCCATGGGAAGGTCAAGGCATCCACCTTCCATGCTAGGTGGTGATGCTCCCTGGTACAGAATTTTTTCAGTTGATGGTTGGGATGCGAACCAAATAGATGCACCTCCAGAGTGCCCCATGCCAGAGTGATTTATAAAAAGATTTCTCTGTGGAGCTGCCATTCGTGGGGGTCCAGTAAGTTTCTGCTGAAGTGGTCTGCCAGGGTGTTGTTGATCCCTAGTAGGTATTGTGCTATCAGGTGCAATCCCATGGAAGAAGCTGCCAGCCAGAGGGCTCATGGGCTAGCCTGCGCAGAGGGTAGGATTGGGTCTCTCCCTGTTTGTTGATATACCACATTACAGTGGTGTCTGTTTTGATCAGGAAAACCCCTGGCTTGAGACGGGGTTTGGAGGATGTCAGAGCCTTTTGTACTGCCATCATTTCCTTCTGGTTGATGTCTGAGGGAAGATGGGCATCCCAAGGACCTTGGGTGCACCTGCCCTGTAGGTGAGCACCCCAAGCTATGTCTGAGGTGTCTGCGGTAATGTTCTGCCCAGTTACCCTTGTCCTGTGTGCAGGCCCCTGCCCACCACAGAAACTTGGCCCTTATGCAGGGGATCAGAGGTAGGGAAACATCAGTCCCAAGTCTAGAACCCAGGACCCGCTACACTAAAGTCAGAGCAATGTACCACTACACGATCTGAGCTGTAGTGGCAGAGTGCTGACACCAAAGGATTTTTTTTAGGTACCACTGCATTTTTCTCATGTGAAGCCTGGCCAGAGGAATTAGTAGGATGCAAGATGCCATATACCCCAAGGTTTGCAGGAACCTCCTCGCAGTGAGGTGACTTCTGGAAGCCAGCTATGTAAAATAGAGAGGTAGGATGCTCTGTTTCTGGGGATAGGAAGGCATTTGGGATGATGTATCCAGCAGAACCCCCAAGAAAATGATCTGCCTGGATAACGTTTTCCTTGAACTCCTCTCGCTGACAGTGTACCCTAAGGAGGTTAGGGGGGTTCTGACAAAGAGAAGGTCTTTGATGAGCTTTACTTTGCAATCTGCCTAAATGAGGCAGCCATCCAGATAAGGGTAAATTTTATATGTTTCTGTCTGCATGAGGCCATGACCGGAGCTAAGCATTTGTTGAATATCCTGGGAGCAGTAGATAAGCCAAAGGGTAGCTCAGAGAACTGAAAGTGTTGTGAGCCTGCTCTGAAGCGAAGACATTTTCTGCAGGATTCCCTTATGGAGATGTGGAGGTAGGCATCTTTAGATCTGGGGTAACTAGCCATGCATTTTTTGTCAGCATAGGTAGCAGCTGCTGCAAAGGTAGTATTTTGAAATTGGAGACCACCAGGAAGGTGTTCAGAATGGATAGATTCAGGATGGGGCACAAAGCTCCCTCTTTCCTAGTCTGGAATAAAAGCCTTTGCCTGTTTGTTCTGAGGGGACAGGATCTACTGCCCCTTGAGATACGAGAGTTTGGACTTGTTTTAATCCCTTTGCCCAATGACTTGGAGGCAAGTATGGGTACCCTCTTGGAATTGGGAGTTCCCTGAAGGAGAATTTGCATCCCTGAGAAATTATCTTTAATACCCATTGGTCCTTTGTTACAGAAAGCTAATTCTCTTTGTAGAGGGAGAGCCTTCCTCCTAGCTTTAGGTGAGTGAAAAGAGGGCAGAGGGGGGAGAGGGAGTCATTGAAAGTTTTTGCCATAGAGGGTTGGCTTAGAACTCCCTGCCTAAGAGTGGAAGTTGTCCACTGTTTAGTTCTCGGCTGTCCCTGGGATAGGAGTCTTGGTTGTCTGTCCCTGCGGAGCTTACCTTGCCCCTGTCTGCTAGGTGCAGGAAAGGACCAGTGTTTTGAGGGAAAATTCCTGCTGAACCTAGGGGGTTGTACCTGAAGGAAATCTTTTACCGTTTGCATAGATTTTGCTTTGTCTTCCATCTTTTTAAGCAGCTCTTCTGCTTTTACTCCAAACAAGCGGTACACATCCAAGGGTGCATCAAGTAATTTAGATTTGACATGATCAGGGAGTGGTTGTTCCTTCAACCATGCATGTCTCCTAATGACAGATCCTGACACTGCTGCCCTGCATGAGACTTCTAGGGTATCATATCCACAGTGCAGAGATGTTTAGCCACTTGACAAGTAGAGTGCAGTAAATCTGCTAACTCTTTAGAATTGGCAGAGTCAGGAAAGGTTGAAATCTTTTGTTTTAATAGTTCCTAAGTGTATTGTTGATATTTTAACATGCGGAACGGACAGAGTGCTCTGATAGCTAAGGTTGCAAAGGTGTATACTTTTTTTTACCCATCTGTCCAGAGCTCTGGAGTCCTTGTCAGGAGTAGGACTCTTTGCAGAACTAGCCTTAGCTCCTTTTGGTCCTTGTGTAATGACCTCGGGGTCTGAAGCAGGATTTCTGTACAGGTATTTAAGAGAATCCGGTACCCTGCAATACCTGTCAGGTTTTCTGGGAGCAGGTGGGAGGGCATCAGGATTTAAGCTGAATTCTGGAAGACATCATCAACCACCTCTAAGATATGGGGGATGGCCAAGAGTTTGTGCTGGGGCACGTCTAGAAACTCTTAGAATTGTCTTAGACTGAGTGAAGTCCTGGGATTCCCAGTGGAAATGTTCCCAGAGGGTGTGAAGGGGTTCCCCAAAAGAGAAGTCTTCTGGTGGGGAGGCAGAAGGGATCGATTCCTCAGCATCTGAATCTTCATAAGCAGTAAGAGGTTGTTCCCCTTCCAAATCTGAATAATCAGACTCCTCAGAATCCTGTTCTGTCAGTATTTCAGGGGAAAGGTCCATTATCCTTTTAGAAGGTGTGGCCTGACTACACCCTGATAAGGGTAATAATCTCCTCCATTTTAAGCATTTGAGCATGGGGTGGTGGGGCAGGGGTAAAATGGTGGCTAGAAGTATTTTTCCTAAGAGTGGCGTTGCCTCTCAGCCTAACAGTATCCATCGATCTGAGAAACGGTAGTCGAAGGAGAAGTCTGTTTTGTCTAGATTCGGTAGTGCGAAAAACCTCCTTGGAAGCCAGTGCCTGCATTGCGCCTCCAGACCCAACCAAGGCAGAGACAACCAAAGGCTTGGAAGATAAAGATTTCCGTGGCATACCGGACTCAGAAAGGGTCTCAGGAGAAGGCTGCAAAGGCATCTCACTGAATTCCAGAAAATGGACGGCCTGCTTAGCAGTAGAGTAGTCGGAAGGCTTAGCCTTATGTGATCTGTCTATGTTTTTGGGAAAGTCTACAGTTTGTTGGCTGACTGATGCCATTTCAGAATTCGAAGATGGAAGACAAATACCCGGCTACAAAAAGTGCTCTATATCAAATGGCTCTCACGTTAGCACAGAACCAGCAATGTGGGACGTCTTGTTCTGGGCCTAACAAGTGACGTAGTATGAATGGAAGTCTCGGTGTGGTACTTGCTTTCCACAGGCAAGACAATTATTGACTTTTTTGGACATTGGTTAGTGCAAGAAAAAAGGATCCTCAATGGGGCACTTAGCTTTAGACATTTTCAGCTGCAATTCAACCTCTGGTAGCGACTGACCGGCACGCTTGCCAACTGCTTCTGCTCCAGGCTCCACGGCAAGAAAGACTAATGTAATGCTGTCGGCTGCCCTCCTTTATAGCACTGACGAGCGGACGTCAGCCAGTACACAATAGCAGCCGACGCAGAAAAAATGGACTCTGGTATTCAGGCTGGCCGAGGGCTGCCACAGCAGGGATAACTCACAGGTGATGAATGCAACAGTGCAACACAAAGAACATCAATGATTACCTGAAGCCTACAACAGCAATCACAGGAGCTAGGCATTTGGCAAATACCTTTGGTGTGGTGGAAAGTCCAAAGGGCAAGGCAGAGAACTGAAAATGCCAGGAAGCCAGAGAAACAAATGTCCTGCAGTTGGGATGTCTGGGAATGTGTAGATAGGAGTCTGATATCCAGGGAGGATAAGGAGGCTTGTGGCAGAATTAGAATAAAACAAGGCTTGAAGAGTTAACATACAGATACCTTCAGGAAGGTGTTGAGATGAGAGATCTATAATGGGCCTCAAAGGGCAACCCTATCTGGGCACCACGAACATTTTGGTTAGAAACCTCTTTTTGGCCTGGAGGAACTTCCTAAATTGCTGGTCTCCACAGGTGTAGACATACCTCTGGAAAGGAGAGTAGTTTTTCCTTTGGTGATTGGGAGGTGCCGCTAAAGGAAGGCAAGGAGACCCAAGTATCCTTTTTGATGGAGAGAACCTAGGAGTCTTGGGTTATGCTTTCCCAGACTGGAAGGGACAGAGAGGTGCTGGAAACATGGAATGTGAGTGGGGTGAATGGACAGTCAGAGGAAACCAGGCTTGTCTGGTAGGGCTGCTTCTGAGCCGGAGTTGCAGGGGCAGCCCTGGACTGTTGAGGTCCACCATGTATTTTGACTGAGATGAAGGGGAACAGGAATGTCTACGTACCAAGGAGTCTTTACTGGGTAATTTTTCTGGAATTTAGGCACTGGCGAAACCAAAATGTGCTTTAATTCCTGCACCTCTCCCCTTTCCTTCAGAGATTTAAATTAGCCACTGCAGGACCAAATAAAGCAGAATTGTCCAAAGGGGCATCCATAAGCTTGGATTTAATATGCTCTGGTAATAGCTGCAGTCTTCACCAGGATAAGCTCCTTAAGACAGAGCCAGAAGCAGCTGCCCTGGCAGAGGCTTCTGCAGCATCATAGCTGCGCGTTTGATGGAAGTGTGGACTACCTGTGAGGAAGCTCCCACCAAGGATGCAGCCAAAATCATATTGTCAGTCAGGTAAACCTGAAATGACCTGCAAGAGTTGGGACAGAAGATCTAAGGCAAATCTGATCATGTGTCCGATAATTAATGGCTCTAAATGCCAAGGTGACCGTAGTACAGACTTTCTTGCCTAGTCTTTCCAGGTTCCTGTTGTCCTTACCTGAAGGAAGGAGAGAGGGGTTGAAGGCAGTAACCTGGATGGTTTGTCTAAAGCCACTGAAATCCCAGATGGACCTGCTGAAGGATCATTCAAGCAAGAACTTACAGTTCTCAGGAACCTTCTAAAATTGGTCAGGCTTCTTAGGAGCAGGTGGCTGGGAGTTTGGGGCCTTGGAAGCAGAGAAGGCATCCAGGGAAGCAGGTAACAGGAGGAATAGATGAACGACTGGGTGATTTCATCTGCAGAAATTCATAATACCTTTCTTGTACTTCAGATACCAGAGTGCTATTTTCAATAAGTTATCAAAGGCGAGTTATTCCATGGTAGAGTCTGTTCACTGCAGTCCTTCTCTGGAGAAGCATAATCTAGAGGGGAGAGGATTTGCTAAGGGTAGGCCACAGATGCCTCTTCTGAGGAGGTCTCTTCACCTTAGGAAACCTCTTCCCAGACCCACTTTGTTGGAGATACTGTGCATGGCAGTGTAGGGACTGAAACCCCATAGGGAGGCTTAAGGGCCATGAGGGCCTTGAAAAAACCTTGGGTGAATTGTTCCCAGTCACTAGGAGGTTCCTTAGGAGGAAAACAATGTTTTGTTTTTTGCTTTTTCTTTTGATGCAGATCTGCCCTGTGTAGTGCTGGAAGGCCAGACGTAGGCCTACATTCAGTGATATCCAAGGGGATTTCCACCTGCCCTAGGATCTTTAAGTCTATTATGAGCCTCAGTTCCACCCTGTACATCCTGGATGGAGGCCTGCTCAGCCTCTGAGGACGTGCCAGTGGTAGGAACTAGGGTGACTGCAACATCAGGGTCGGCCTGTGATCCTGATCCAGATACCATGCATCTCCGGCTCTCATCCATCTTGGGGGAGAGAGATCCATATGAAGAGAGGCACAGCAGCTTCAGACTTCTGCTTTTTGGCCTTCTACTTGGTGATCAACTCAACCTCGGGCCACGAGGATCCCTCCATTGCACTTTTTGCTAATAACTTTAAGTGCTGGTTTTCCAAGTAAATGGCTAAGGAGGAAAGCCTACTTCTAAGGGTTTTGGGTACAAAGACCTGGCAAATGGGACAGGATTTGTGGAAGTGGGTAGTCCCCTAGACAGCACACACACTGAAGATGGCTATCCTTATGTGGAATTTCTGTTCCACACTGGCATTTGCCTTTTTTGAATGATGAACTCTACCACTACATAGTAAAAGAAACAAGATTTACCCAACAGGGCACTTGGCTGAGAATTCGCAGAAAACAGCAAACGGCTTAAGCAACAGACCTCTGCTCAAGGTGGCATAGGGACTGGCGCAAAAGTTCTGAGGTTGTTGCGTGCATACATCACTTGTATGGCAGATGTACAACAGCAGCCTACATGCGGCATCCTACAGTACAGAAAGACTTAACTGGCCAACGTCAGGGTCACCTGCAGCTGAGATTTCCTTCATGCTAAGAATACTGCAACAAATGATTAGAAAGACATCTTGCTCTCATCTGTTGTACTAAAAATGGGTTCAAATTAAATGGTATAAAGTGCAATAGTGTTGCATTTAACCCCTGCTCCTTTACATACTGCACAGGCAACGCCCCACTCCACAATGGTAATGCTGTTAAAGAACATGGGCTGAACATTCCTTCTCCTTTGACCATGTAATGCCATTCAGAAAGTCTTCTACTTTGACAGCTAACTGTCAAAGGCATTTCAACAAGATCTAAAGAGGACCTTGGAATCATTATTGGTTAGGCCAGTTATTGAATACAAAGCCCCCTCTGGTATATACCTCACACTTGAGCCAAACTGAGAAATACCCCGGAGGTCATACTTGGGATCACTGCCTTAAACTCAGGCTACCAAAATTCTGAAAGAACTGTCCCTTAATTCAGTACCTATGCTTGGATACTATTACAGGACCCAATGATCCTGGATCTGTCATCTCCACAAATCTAGTTCCAGACAAATACCAAAACCACAGATGTAAATTTTCATTATCTAATAAAACAGTGGATAGACAGGTTCAATATGTGGCACCTTCCACACCTGTGGAATAGACTCCTGATGAAAATCAATCAAGCAATGATGTATTATCTTCCTTCAAACTGGAATTGGATAGGTATTCATAAAGTCACTCCTGGCTTGACTGGCCTGGACCCCCTTGAAAAAGGAAGCATGGTCTAAGGGCGAGTACTGGCAAGGTCAAATGGCTTCAAGACTCAGTTACCTTGAATTTCCTAGGATTCTTAGGATATGATTCATATGGTTTACCCTTATTTGTGAAATTACAAGGATATGGGGTGCATTTTATGGAACTCCTGTTTGAAACAGTTCAAAATTTATTAGAAATTGGGTTTTATGTGCATGGCTTTTTATTCTTCTGAACTTCTACAGTATATCATGGATTATGCTTTTATGTGGGGATGACTATGCAGGCATAGGTCCAGGATTTAAAGTTAGACAACAGCAGAGCCACTACGGTTATATACATTGGTTTTGAGGTATACTGCAATACTTTTAGTAGGTATAGTGATAGGGCTCCTATTTTCTGTGAAGTAGGGGAAATAACTAATTATTTTTGGGAATTCCAAAGACACTATCATAGTGAGTTACAGCATAAAGAAATATATCAAAATAGTTTTTAAATTACAAAGTTAAATTACAGATTGAAATGCAGGACCACCACACACAGTAAAATGGCCACTGCAAACTCTCCAGACACCATCATATATGGAGAATATTACATACTCTCCTGAACACCATCATATATGGAGACTACTACATCTTTGACAGTTCCTCAGTCATGACTGCCACACCAGGGTACAGTCATAGGCACTATTCCAAAAGAGGGATCTGTGCTTGGAATATAGAGATTTTCCTCCTAGCTCTACTTATCACACTGAGTGAGGTGCAGTACCCTCCAAAGTATCCAACAAGTGTGCAATACTACTCTGCCACTCGGGTTTGTAATCATTCGCAACACCTAGGTGCTTTCATATCTACAAATTAAGATACCCAAGTACTCGCTCTTCAGCAGCTGATCACCACAAAAGTGTCCTGTAGTGAACTGCCCACTGCATTCTATATCAACGACTCAGCAATTTGTTTTCTGACCAAAATACTATGCACAAGTACAGCTAAGTAACTTATACTAAAATCCCTGAACATATCACAGTTTCTGTAGTCTAAGCTATATAGGATTTAACACCTACTACACCAGCCAGTTTCACCATTGCTTTGGCTGCCATGTCAGGAGCATGTGCATTTGTACTATCATATGGAGTGGACCAGTTAGCATAATGGTTATGGTCTTCTCCTCCCATGCATAAGATTCGATCCAGACCACCAGCCAATGTCTGTATGGAGGTAGCATGTTCTCCCTGGGTTTCTGCGGGGTTCCTCCCACCTTCCACAATTAAAAATAAAAGTAAATAAGCAGAGGGTTTCCACCTCAAGCTCACTCAAGAATGGAACTATAAACCGCAGAACTGACTAGATGGTGCCCTGTAGGGGGTAGATTTGCACAGAACCGCTTTAGGCATCAAATGTGGTGTGCAGTACCATCAAGATAGGACACAGATCAGACTGTTCTCCATGCCAGGGCTAGCCATTCAGTGTATAAACTGGTTCTAGGTGATTTGGTCATTTTGACTAATACTGTCAAACTGGCTTGGCATCTGCTGGTGATAAGTGGGTCGAGGACCCAGCCTACACTTGCTAACACTGGGAGGGGGATGTATGTGCCCCTATTGACCAGTGTGTACCATACAGCCCAGCAGCCCTGGGACAATAAACTATTGGCCAGCTGATATCCAGTTACCCGGGATAGCTTTGTTGAGTGAAAGATGGATGTAAATATGAACCAAGAATTGCTACACTCAATGTAAGTTCACTGACTAGATGCAGCTTGGAAGTGGATGACATGAGAAAGAGGCTGGACATCCAGGAGGCCAGATAGAAGGGCAGTGGAGCAAAGCAACTTGGTTGGGATCCGCAGTCTACTACATAGTATGACAAACTAGAAATAGAGAGGAAATAGTGGTAAGGGAAAGGCTTCAGAAGAATGAGGGATGTCATCAGAATTAGTGACAGACTTATGGCAATAAGACTACAGTATAAGGATAGGCTACTAAATCTCAGCCGCCTATGCCCCACAGCACAGCTGGGAGGAAAACAATGCAGACAGCAGCTGCAGGACCTACTAGATAAACCAGGACAGCATGAATTGGTGTTGATAATGGTGACCAGAACACAAATATCAAGATGGACAGAACAGGATACGAGGACTGCCATGGCCCACAAGTGTGAGGCAACAAAATAAAACAGAGGCTATTCTAGACTTCTATCTGGCAAATGGCTTAACTGTGGCCAACACATGGTCAACATACAACTCAAGTAGATATCCACCTTGTAAGGAAAAGCCACTGTGGTAGAACCAGTGAGTGCAAAGGCATCCCTAGTGAAACAGTCAGCCTACAGAAAAAAACACTGATTGCCATTATCAGCCGCAAGCAGTGGTCAGAGAATGTTGAGAGATACTACACTGAAGACCTGGAAGTTGACTGGAGAGAAAGCATGGGAGTTCAAGGAATTACTTGGGATTCTAGTACCTCCAGGAGGAAACAGGTGGAGCTGAAGGGCAGTCTCTCAAAACAGCAAGCGTTTGGACTATAGAACAGTTATGTGGTCTAGCCAGGTACATAGGGAAAGTTGTTGGTGGAATACAGTTGTACAGAAAATCAAACAAAGGAGTGCAGGAAAAAGTGGAAGACGGAAAAGACCAACTAGGCTAGAAGGAATACCAGCTGACTAACAGGAGGTGCAATAGCACAGAACAAGGTAAAAGCACTCAACCAGATTCTGGAAAGTGACTCAGTGTATGGCACAATCAGGTTACAATGCAAAGACAAGGAAGATAGTCAGAACTCTTTGTAAGGGATTGCCAGAAACAACCTACTCACCAGCCAAAGGGAATCCAAGGCAGATGGAAGGAGTACTTTCACCAGCTTCTGAAAGAAGACACCCTGTATTGTCCCAGATATAGCCTATGATGAAAGGGAGGAGCCAACTATGGAAGTTAAAACAGCACTACGGAAACCTAAGTCAGGGAAAGCAGCATGCTCAGATGAGGTCACAGTAGAAATGATCATGATTTTTGGGTGAGAAAAGGGACAATAGCTCCTGAGGGTACTCCTAGCAGTATGGAGAGAAAGGTGCATCCCAGATGAGTGGAGAATAAGCATACTAGTGTGTGTACAAGAACAGATCCATTCAGAACTGTGGGCAGCACAGAGGTATGAACAACCTCATGTCACACCGCAAGAAAGTTCTGGAGAGGGTGACTGATACAGCAGTAGAAAGTAAAATGGGAGATGAACAGTTCTGATTCAGCTCTGGATGCAACACAACTGACCCCATGTCAGAGACAGCTGAGAAGCTATAGATAAGGAAGACAGAAAAACGGGGCATTCCTAGACCTGGAGAACACATATGACAAGGTTCCAAGAAAGCTTACCTGGGGAGTGCTGTGGCTGACTAAGTCCCAGAAACACTGGTAGAATTAGTACAGGCTATGTACAAGGATCCACTGACTCAAGTACTTAGTGTGTTCAGTCTCAGACTGATTCCCAGTCGCAAAGGGTGTGCATCAGGATTTGGCTCAAGTCCACTGCTGTTCACAGTGGTGATTAAATACATCAGCAAACAGATTGGAGGAAACAGAACAACGTTGCTGTATGGAGATGTGACATTACAGGCAGACTTTCAGCAAAAACATCAGCAAAGGATAGTGGAATGGAATGCAAAACTGAAGGCACACTGGATGAAACAGGAGTACAGATAAGACGGTCGTAATAGCAGCAAATCGGGAAAATCAGAAGCTCAAAAGTGATGCACAAGGGAAAACAGAACAGGTTAACAGCTTCATGTATCTGGGAAGGGGTGACTGAAGAGAAGGGAAACCTGAATGAAGAGGTCAAAGCTAGAATTAGAGGGGCTGCTGCTGCCAAATGGAATGGAGTGGCAGGGTAGTGGACGGCAGAAGAATGCCAAAGGACTTGAAAAGTAAGGTGTACAAAACAGTGAAGAGACCAAGTATGTCGGTACAGAAAGCTGGGCAGTAAAGGCAGAACAGCTGAAGCTACACGCGGTGGAGAAAAACTGCCTGAGATGGGTAGAAGGATGCCCACTGTGGGACAGATGAAAAAATAAGGATATCAGAACAAGCCAAACTAGATCCAATTGCACCTAAAGTTAAAGAAAACTGATTATTGTGGTTTGGGCACGTGCAGAAAAGCAGAAGACAATCTAGTGAAGATATGCGACAGAGAAGACAAAAGGAAATAAGGGAGTCCAGCAAAGAGATGGACGGATTGTTTGAAAGAAGACCCAAGATATTCAGGCAGGTTTACTTACAACTGTACTATGCTTAATATGTGGATCACTGATGCAGCTGTCCAAGCTGTAAAGGTACATTACAATAGCTTAGAAAAAAAAGGCAGGATACCAATAAGACTCTAGGAGCATCTGGAGTATGGTCCTTGCAAAGGAATAGTCTATACAGCTTTGTAAATGTATAGTAGACAAGTTGCTGCCACTAGAATTCTAGAGTACACCACTTTTCAAACATCCACTGAAGCTAAAAAGCCTTTGCTGAATAAAGAGTAACCTTGCCTATAAGTGGCTTAATACGGTGAGTATTAAACGTTAACACCCTGAGAGAAATCTAGAAATAGTAAATTTTTTCACTGGTTTCCCCTTCTCCTTACCTTCATAGGAGACAAAACAGCCTGTCAACTTTCTTGAAGGGATGAAATTTGTTTAGGGAGTATCTCAGCTGCCCGTGTACCTCGAGTCAAGAATTACTCTCTCACTTTTTCGTTCAGGATAGAAGACTGGGGAATGAATAGCTTGCCTTAAAGTAAACTCAAAAGATGAATTTAGGCACAAAGGAAGGATTAGTTCTCAAAGAAACCCTGTCCTTGTGAAAAGTGTGGTAGGGTTCACTCACATTAACTGCTTATAACTCAGACACTTGCCTACTGCCTAGCAGATGGCAGAGATACAAGTAAAAAACATTCTTGTATATTAAGAATCTCAACTCAACCTTGTGAGTTGGTTCAAATGGTGACATTGTAAGCTAGCACAAACATGAGACCTCCAAGGAGGAATCACTAATTTCCTAGGTGGTTGCGTCTATTAGACCCCTTTTGAATACTTTTACATTGGGGGGGTTTAAGGGCAAACGAGCAGAAATGGCTAAAAAATTTACTTTTGACTGAAAAGTACAACATGCCATTGGACAGCATCAAGAATCAGAAGTAACCAGAGCTGAAAAGGGCTCAATCTGAGTGCCACCAACAATAAAATCTTTTCCACTCATACATGTGTTTTCCAACAGCAGTTTCACTTGCCCCTTAATACCTGCTGTATGATCTTAGAAAATAGGCGCCTTGAGGTATAAAAATATCATCCAGGCATTAGTTCAAGAGTTTCTGGACTGGGGATCATATCAACCCCCCCCATTCTCTTGCGCAAGTAAATAGGGTCTGTACGGAAACGAGGTAATTGCCCGTGGCCAGATTGAAAAGGGATAATCACAGCTGACCTGGTCAGAAGGGAGTCATTACCACAACTTTTGGTCAGTCCTTCTTGATCCTTATAAGAACTCTAGCAATGAGTGAGAAGGCAAAAGTACAGTTGTGTACACTTACCATAAATGCAGATGTTAGAGTGTACTCACTGTTGCAGTCATCACCTGTGGGGTTGTCCCTGCTGTGGTACCCTCTGTCGGCCTGAATACCAGACTCAATGTTTTTCTGTGTTAGCTGCTGTCACTTGCTGGCTGATGTCAGGTTGTTAATGCTATAAAGGAAGGCAGCCAATGTCATTACATCAGTTTTTCTTGCCCTAACCAGTCAGAGGCCCAAGTAAATAAGGTGAAGTGGTCCTGGTGGCTAAAAGCCACTGTTAGAAACTTATGTCGCCCTAAAGAAAGAGAGAAGATATAAAGGGGAAAGAGGGTGGGGGAAACCAGGGCTGCAACAGTGAATACACGCAAACATCAACATTTATGGTAAGTGTACACAACTGTACTATGTTCTTTGTGTTTCACTATTGCAGTCATCACCTGTGGGAAAATTCCCAAAGCTGAGAAGAGGGGTGGGTTGGCTCAGTAAGAGACCTAGGAATGGGTCAGCATGCCCTGCAGAACAGCAGAGGCAAACCCTGCCCTAGCCTTAGAAAATAGAGGTAGGTGGTAATGCTTGGTAAATGTATGGACAGAAGTCCAGGTGGCAGCATCCAGGATATCCATGGTGGGAACTCTGAGGAATGTTGTGGAAATGGAGGCTGCCCTAGTGGAATGGGTTTTAATAGACCTGGGGTGGGGGTGGGGGGAGGTTTCATATGCAAACTGTAGCAGAAATGGATACAATCTGATATCCATTTGGAAATGGGTTTACCCTTCACCCCTTGGGCAAAGCTGAAAAGAAGTTGGTCCGTTTTCTTGAAGGGTTTAGTACGGTCTAGATAGTATCTGAGCTGTCTGTGCATGTCTAAGTGAGTGCAGACTTCTTTCCTCTTGTTTTCAGGGTTAGGAAAGAAGGTGGGAAGATGTATGGATTAGTTGAGAGTTACATCAGATACCACCTTGGGCATAAAGGAGGGATTGGTCCTCAGGGAGACCCTGTCTGCATGGAAGATGATGAAAGGCTCAATGGCCATCAGTGCCTGAAGTTATGAAACCCTTCTGGCTGAAGTGATAGCTAGGAGAAAAGCAGTCTTCCAAGAGAAGTACCTTAAATTTTTCCAAAACATAATTCAGGTCTCAACTGGAGTGGGTGCCCTTTCTGGGAGGTCTGACATTAGAAGCCCCTCTGAGGAACTGATTAATCAGAGTATGTGAAAACAGGGGCTGTTCTGTATCAATATTAGATGAAATGGCCGAGGTGTGGATTTTAAGAGGAGGAAAGGCCACTATTTAGAAGCTCCCACTAGGTAGTCCAGAATGAGGGATAGAAGGTTGAGAGGTATTGTCCACCCTGGACTGGGCTCCAGGAGCTGAATCTTTTGCATTTTCCTGCACAGGATTTTCTGGTGCTGACCCTTCTGGCCTCTGTGATGATGTCTAGGACCTGTTTAACAGGGGGCCCTTGTTTGCCTTTAAGAGTATAAGCCATGCTGATAGTTTGAGTCTCTGCAGGTCTAGGTGCAGCATCCCCCCTCCCCCCAGAGTTAAGATGTCTGAGATCAGGAGAAACTGCCTGGGAGGCTGCAAGGTCAGGCTGTGCAGTAAGGGGTACCAATGTTGCTTGGGCCACTCTGTAGAAATGAGAATGGCCTTTGGCCTCTCCTCTCTCATTTTGATCTGAACCTTGGGGATAAGAGGCAGAGGAGGAAATGCGTATATAAAAAGGGTGTTCCAAGGGCAGGTCAAGGCATCCACACCTTCCAGGCTAGGGTGGTGGTACTCCCTGGTACAGAATTATTTCAACTGAAGGTTGGGATGTGAAAAGAGGTCCACCTCCGGAGTCCCCCACGCTGGAGTGATTTGCAGAAAGATTTCTTTGTGGAGCTGCCATTTGTGGGGGGTCCAGAACGTTTCTGCTTAAGTGGTCTGCCAGGTTGTTGTTGATCCCTGGTAGGTATTGTGCCATCAGATGTAGTCCCATGGATGAAGCTGTCAGCCTCAGGTTCATGGGTAGCCAGCACAGACTGGGTTCCTCCCTGTTTATGTACATTACCATGGTGCTGTCTGTTTTGATAATAAGAACCTCTGGGCTTGAGATGGGGTTTGAAGGATGTCTGAGCCTTTTGTACTGCCATCATTTCCTTCTGGTTGATGTGTAAGGGAAGGTGCTGTGAATCCCTAAGTCCTTGGGTGCATCTGCCTTCTAGGTGAGTGCCCAATGCTATATCGGAGGCATCAGTAAGGGTTTGCCTGGTTGGGTGGTGGGTGAAGAGAAGACCCTTGTTCTGGGCACAGGCCCCTGCCCACCAGAGAAACTCTGCCCTTATAAAGGGGATCAGAGGTATAGAGGTCTCTAGAGGCTGTGTGCGTGGACACCAAAGGTTCTTTAGGTACCACTGATTTTTTTCTCATGTGAAGCCTGGCCACAGGAATTAGGATGCAGGATGCCATGTACCTTAAGGCTTGGAGGAACTTCCTCGCAGTGAGGTGAATTTTGGAAGCCAGCTGTGTAAGAGGCAGGAAGCTCTTTCTCTGGGGATAGGAAGGCCATTTGAGACGCTGCATCCAGCAGAGATCTCAAGAAAATGATCTCCCTGAAGGGAGTTTGCTTTGATTTCTTCTTGTTGATGGTATACCCTAAGGAGGTTAGGAGGGTTTTGACAAAGAGGAGGTCCTTGAGGAGCTTTTCTTTGCACTCTGTCTGAAGGAGGCAGTAGCCCAAGTAAGGGTAAATTTGCATATTTTTTCTGTCTGCAAAAGGCTATGCCCAGGGCTAAGCATTTGGTGAATACCCTGGGAGCAGTAGATAAGCCAAAGGGTAGCGCAGAAAACTGAAAGTGTTGTGAACCTGCTCTGAAGCGAAGGAATTTTCTGCAGGATTCCCTTATGGGGACGAGGAGGTGGGCATCCTTTAGGTCTAGGGTAACCAACCAAGTATTTTTTGTCAGCATAGGCAGTAGCTGCTGCAAAATTAGCATTCTGAATTTGGGGACCACCAGGAAAGTGTTCAGAATGGAAAGATCCAGGATGGGGCGCCAAGTGCCCTCTTCTAGGAAGGAATAGTCTGGAATAAAAGTTTTTGCCTGTTTGATCTAAGGGAACAGGCTTACTGCCCCTTGGGATACGAGTTTGGACTGGTTTCAATGCCTCTGCCCACTGATTTGGAGGTAGGTCTGGGTACCCTCTTGGAATTGGGAGTTTGTTGGAGAATTTGTATCCCCGAGAAATTATCTTTAAGACCCACTGATCCTTGGTTACAGAAAACCACATCTCTCTGCAGAGGGAGAGCCTTCCTTCTAGTTTTTTGTGAGTGAAAAGATGGCACAGGAGGGAGAGAGGGAGAGTTTTTGCCATTCAGGGATGGCTTAGAACTCCCTGCCTTTGGAGTGGAAGCGGTCCTCTGTTTGGTTCTCTGCTGTCCCTGGGATAGGAGTTTTGATGGTCTGTCCCCTGTGGGGCTTATCTCGCCCGTCTGCTAGGTGCAGGAAAGGACCAATGTTTTGAGGGAAAGTTTCTGCTTAACCTAAGAAGTTGTACCTGAAGAAAATCTTTCTGTTTGCATAGAATTTGCTTTTTCTTCCATCTTTTTAAGCACCTCTTCTGCTTTTTCTCCAAACAAGCTGTCCTTACCCAAAGGTGCATCGAGTAATTTAGGTGCAACATGATCAGGGAAAGGCTGTTCCTTCAACCATGCATGTCTTCTACTGACAGATCCTGACCCTCCTGCCCTGCTTGAGGCTTCTAGGGCATCATATCTGCAGTGTAGAGAGTGTTTAGCCACTTGACAAGTGGAGTGCAGTAATCTGCTAGCTCTTTCGATTTGGTAGTCAGGAAAAGTAGAAATCTTTTGTTTAAAAAGTTCAAAAAGTGTGTTGTTGACATTTTTAACATGTGGAACTGACAGTTGAGTGCCCTGATAGTTAAGGTTGCAGAGGTGTATACTTTTTTACCCCATCTATCAAGAGCTCTGCAGTCCCTGTCAGGAGTATGATTCTTTGCAGAACTAGCCTTAGCTCCTTTTGGTCCCTGTGTAATAACCTCCAGGCCTGCAGCAGGATTTATGTACAGGTATTTGAGAGAGTCCAGTACTCTGTAGTACCTGCCAGGTTTTCTGGGAGCAGGGGGGAGGGCATCAGGAGTTAAGATGGTTTCATGGAAGACATCAACCAACTGTAAAGACAGGGGGATGGTCAAGGGTCTGTGCTGGGGCAGGTCTAGAAACTCAGTCTTTTTTTAGACTGAGGGAGGTCCTGAGATTCCCAGTGGAAATGCTCTCCGATGGTGTGAAGAGTTTCCCCAAAGGAAAGACCTTCTGGTGGGGAGGCAGAAGGAATGGATTCCTCTGCATCTGAATCCTCATAAGCAGTAAGAGGTGGTTGGTTCCTCTTCAAAACCTGAATAATTAGACTCCTTAGAATCCTGCTCTGTCAGAATTTCAGGGGAAGTCTCTTTCTTTTCGAAGGGGCAGCCTGACTACCCCTGATAAGGGTGATAAGATAGTCCATTTTAACTATTTGAGCTTGAGGTGGTGGTGGAGGGGTAAAATGGTGGCTATTGGTAATTTTCATAGGAGTGGCCCTGCCTCTAGGCCTAAGAGTATCCATCGGTTTGAAAGAAACGGTAGTCGGAGGAAAGGATGTCTGTTTTAGTCTGGATTTGGTAGTACGATAGACCTCCTTGTAAGCCGGTGCCTGTGTTGCGAAAGACGATTTCTGCAGCATACCGGACTCCAAAAGGGTCTCGGTAGAGGCCTGTGAAGGCATTGAATCGGGCATCAGGGGCTGCGAAGGCACCTCACTGAATTCCCGAGAACTGACAACCTGCTTAGTGGAGTCGTCAGAAGGTTTGGCCTTGTGTGGTCTATCTTTATCCTTGCATCTTTTCGGAAAGTCTACGGATTGTTGGCTGACAGATGCCATTTTGGAAAACGAAGACAGAAGACAAATACCTAGCCACAAAAAGAGCTCTACGACTAATAGCTCTCACGTTAAATAGGGCACAGAACCAGCAATGTGGGACGTCCTGGTTTGGGCCTAAACAAGTGACTCCGTAAGAGTAGAAGTCTCGGTGTGGTAGTTGCTTTCCACAGGCGAGACAATTAACTTTTTCGGACATCGGTTAGTGCAAGAAAAAAGGGTTCCCAACGGGGTACTTAGCTTTAGACGTTTTCAGCTGTAATTCGAACTCAGGAAGCGACCGACCGACACATTTGCGAACTGCTTCTGCTATGGGCTCCATGTCAAGAAAGATTGATGTAATGACGTCGGCTGCCTTCCTTTATAGCAATGATTACCTGACGTTAGCCAGCAAGCGACAGCAGCAGACGCAGAAAAACACTGTCTCTGGTATTTGGGCCAGCCAAGGGCTACCACAGCAGGGATAACCCCACAGGCGATGACTGCAACAGTGAAACACAAAGAACATCTATTTCCATCCATGAGAATGAGAACGCATCAGTCTTCCAGGCCTGAACGCAAAAAATCCTGGTGTAGAGATTCTGTAGGTCTCTGTTCTGAAAGGACGCAAACAGACCTAAAAATATTCCCCACAGTTTGATAAATTCTTTGAAAACCACAGGATAAAGTTTCCATATGTGGTTATCTATCCTGGTCCTGCAGAGCTTGTCCAAAACAAGTTTTAGCTCTGATGGAATGTATGAAGTCTGATGAGTCACAGTGAGCTGAACTGCTACCTCCTAGGTTTTCATAGCCAGTCTGCAATGAGGGTAGGATCTGGTACGCCCCCTACTTATGTACCACATCACTAGGGTGATGTCTGTGTACACTTAGAGGTCATAGGGACCAGAGATGCTTCAAGGCCTTCACAACCTTAATAACCAACATCTCCCTGACATTTATGCACTACCATCTGTCTAAAGGATTCCATGGAGCCTGCACTCTTACTTTTTCGAACCCACTCCCCACACTATCAGAAACATCTGTGGTGATTAACTGAAGGGGGGCTCAGAAAAGAGAATGGAAGACTTTCAGTCTACCCACAATCCAGTCTCCATCTTAAACCAAGAACTGGAATCTGAAACGTTTGGAGGTGTAAATGCTGACTAGACTGATCTGAGTTACTATTTTCTCATGTATAGTCTAACAAAACGTAGCACAATTACCATCTAAGCAAATACCCTATAATCCTGAGAAACTCCCTTGCAAATGCTTAATTTAGGCAGGAGAAATTCAAGAACTGCTGAAACATTTCTACTTTGTCTAGAGAAAGAAAGGCTCTTCCTACGATCTAGTTCAACAAACATCCCAGGAAAATCATTCTGTGAAAAGGGGCAAGAGAAGCCTTCTGTAATTGATTTCAAAACCCAGATGGAGTAGATGTTCATTAAAAGTTCCTAGACTTGATAGCTGGAAAGCCTGCAAATATAAAAATCACACAAATATGGAAAAATATGAATGACCTGAAGTCTTCAATAAGCAACAAACAAAAAGTACTCAACATAAACCCATCTTTGCCTGATTTATCCTGTGGGTTACTAGTCAGAGTCTTGCCCGATGCCGGCCAACTAAGACTTCAGATTAACTAGGCCTGCCTCCTCTACCCACAATCCCTCACTTCACTAGAGATACCTCAGATCGAATTTGCTCCCTCTCTCTATATCAACTTTAAGAGCAGCCAAGGATCCAAAGAGGCAAGCAATCTCCCCACTCGATCATTTCTTGGATAAAACAGCCAAAGAGGAGGGGGCAGGTGGTGGTGGGGGGGGGGGGTTTGAACCAGATGGAAAGATATATTGTTATGGTGATTTAATAACTTTTGTAATCAATGCTCTCTTTTCCATCTGGGTTCAGCCTGCGGGACAGTCACCAGCCATGCAACACCATAGAGCAGCAGTCTCATGGAAGGATATTGCACAATACCTGAAACCAAACGAAGCTCTAGACCTGGACTGGATATACAAATTGTAGTGGGACATGAAGGTGTGATGACCTACCCAAGATGTAGCTTTACAAGTGTCACCCAAGGCAGCTCTGGAGAAAAATACTGTAGAAGTAGCCATTGCTCTGGCAGAATGCCTTTGGGGTTTTGTGATGCAATGACTTTCCCTTCAAACCATAACTGAAAGAAATACAAATCAGAAAGCCATTTGGCCAGAGTAAACGAGACTTGGAGAATGAGAAAACTGATTAGATTTTCTAAAGGACTTTGTCTTACCCAAATAAAACCTCAACTACCTATGGACATCAAGACGATACAGATGTTCACCCCATTAGAAAATTTTGAAAGGAAGACTGGAAGAGGAACAGACTGATTCAAATTATGTTTTGCTACCATCTTGTGAATGGTAGAGTCTGGTCTAAGGGATGCAATGTCTTAATGGAAATGCAAACAAGGAAGGGCAGTAGAGGGGGCCTGCAGCTCCAGCACATTTGCTGAAGGTAATGGCCACCAAGAACACAGTCCTCCATGACAATTTCAGATAAACAGTAACAAAGGGCTCAAAAGAAGGTGCAGCCTAAGGAAGCATAAAAGGCAAGTTCCAAGTAGAACACGATCTTATACAGGACAAAGTAAAAAAAAATTCCTTTACGAAATGCCTTGGAGATCTTAAGCAGAACCAAATGCACATTATCCTTACCAATGTGCAAACTGGATATACATGCCAACTGCAATTTAATAGTAGAGTAACTAAACCCAGAATTAAACAAATCTACAATAAAGTCCAGGACAGCCTCCAAAGTTACTGAAAAGGAGGGGAGATCCAAACCCTAAGAAAGCCAACAAAGCAAAACGCGTAACTTACTAGCATACACATTATGAGTAGATGGCTTTTGGGAAAATTTGAATGACTGACTGAAAAGGTTGGTATTCCTGGCCATCTAGGGAACTGGAGAAACCAAGCAGTTTGAAGGTTGGGTGCAACCAAGTCAGCTGGGAGAGAAATTAATCTGGAATGGGATCTAGATCCCAAGGAGGGTACCCTCAGTAAAGGCCAAAGGAAGGAGAACCACACCTGGAGAGGCCAAAAGGGAGTAATGAGGATTACAGGCGCTCTCCAACAGGCCCAATTCTGAAGAAATGTTAGCAATGGGGTCAGAGGATAGGCATAAAGAAGACTGTCCATGAGGAGGAACCAAGGCAAAGTAGCTGCTGCACTTTGTAATGAATGGAGAAGTGAAAAGTTCACAACACAAAATGCACCAGTGCTGAAAAATCCAAGCAGCAACCCTTGGACACTGGGACAACTCAAGAGGCAAAAGAATGTTCCTGCGCAAACTGTCTGCTAAGATGTTGGATTTCCCTCTGACATATGTTGCAATAAGAACCTGTTGAGTCGAAATCTCCCACTGCCAGACCCTCATGGCCTCCCAACAGAAGCGGTAAAATCGGGTTCCCCCATTTCTTGGATCATACTACTGACATTGTCAGTCTGGACAGAAATCATACCCTTGGGGAAAGCATCCTACAAAGTGAGGACGACTGTTCTCATTTCCTAGACGGTAATATACAGGTTGGCCATGGCTGTAGACTAGGGTCCCCTAGATAGCCCTCTCTTCAACATCCCCCAACCTAGAAGAGAGGCATCCATGACTGCTGCCTGAGAAGGGGGAAGAACAAATGGTTTCCCAGTAGGCACAAAGGGAGACTCCATCACCTGATTTGATAGCTACAAACTGGGGTCACGAAAACAGGAAAATCATTCGAACTTAAGTATAACCATTGCACCATCACAGTCCACTAATGTTCTCATGTGATATCCGGCCAAAGGAACCAGATGGCAGCCACCATGTGACCCAATAATCTTAGATTAAGATATGCTGGAGGCTTTCTGTGGGCAATTAATGACCTTACCAGATCCCAAAGATTCGATATTCTGGACTCCAGATGCTTGGCAATTTGGAAGACTGTGCCCAAATGGAACCCTATAAATTCCAAGGACTGAACTGGATGGAGACTATTTTTCGGTAGTTGACTGTGATCCTTAAGGAACTGCACAGGTGGAGCAAGGTGTCCCTGGCCCTGATTAGGGATGCTCTTGTGTCGGCAGTTAGGAGCAAACTGTCCAGGTAGGGAAAGACCTGGAACACATGCAACCTGAGGCAGGTTGCTACCACTGAAAAACTTGCACACAGGAACAGTGGTGAGACCAAATGGCAGTGCTCTGAGATGGCTGAAAGCACAAAAATGCCCTGAACCACCTCACAATCTTTACATGATGGTAGGTGTCCTTAAGAGCGATAGCGCAGCCAACCTTCCTTGAGAGAGGTAAAATGAACTGCACCATTATCCAGAACTTGGTTTGCTTACAAAATGATTTAATATGCACAAATCCAGAACTGGCCTGAAAATTTTATTCTTTGTAACCAAAAAACCTTAAGCAGACCCCACAATCCCGTTCGTCTCGTGGGACCTCTTGGATGAAGACTTGCTAACAGCTTTTGGATTTTGATGGCTGCTGCTCTTCTCTGATAGGGAGGAACATCTGGAAGTCACTTGGAAGTTATACAGAGAACTTGTGAAAATGGACAGGAATAGCCCCTGGATATGACAATATCCATGTGTCTGAGTTGGCCTCCCAAGCTTTCAGGTGTAGAGCCAAATCAGACCCCCGACTGCCACCAGAGTAGGACAACCAAGCAACACTTAAGGGTCACTGAAAGGGCTTCTCAGAGAACCCTCCATGAAAGCAATTATTTGCAGATTGCCCCTGCCTCAAGGGTGGTGTCCACTATGGTTACCCCCATTAGAGGGGGAATCCTCAGAAAGAGCCTATTGAAAGCATTGCAGTGGCTTCCTAAAAAAAGTGATGCCCCCTCCACTTCTTTCTGGTTCTGAGAAAAGACTATTGAGGGGTAGCAAAATTAACTTCAACAGTAGACCGACTTCCTGTCTTGCTCACTCTCCTGATCAAGGTGTCTAACTTTCAGCCCAAAGAGAGACCAAACAAACGGGGCATTAAAAAAGGGCACCTTAAAGCAGTCCGCAAAGTCACAATCTCATTCAAGCATGGAGACGCATAGCAAGTGTAGATTAGCCACGAGTGCTTGCAGCTCACAGACGATTCTAGCTGAAGGAAGGGCTACTAGCAAGATAGTCTTCCAGGTGCACATCTTTAAAGTGGTAAAAGCAGCAGGTTGAAAGGGGGCCTTGGTAAGTTTCTCTAGCACAGTAATGGTGAACCTTTTGTGTTCGGCATGTCAAAAATTCGGAAAATGCCTAACTTGACACTGCTTGCATGTCACCTCACCCAAACAAACAAAAAAATAAATAAAAGCATGGCTCTCAGTACATCAGGGATAAATCTCAACAGAATCAACGACAAATCTAGAAATAAGACATGGACATTTTTAAACTACTAGTATTATTAGTTGGGGAGAGACTGAGAATAAAATGAATGTGAATTAATATACATTTCCTGAAGCAAAGATAGTCTATAAATCTAATTATTGCCATTAAGTTTAAAAAATTGACAGTTTTAGGAGGGATTAAGAGGATCAGTTGAGAGGAATGGAAAACAGCAAACTCCTAGAAATGCAGACTACTTCCCCTTTGCAGAAGTGTAACCATGAAGAGAAAGCAATGTCAGCACTGCCCTTTTGCAGACTGTATCGAGAAAGTATACCGAAATAGTCTGAGGTTAATAACTTCCTTACATCTGTAGCAGTATTGTTAAACTGGCTCCTGGCACAAATAATTCAATGCACTTCAAAAGCAACAAATGAAAAAGCACTTTTCTTTGGTAATTCGGGTGTCTGTGAACACTGGTGTGTCACCCAAAATGTGGTGGCGTGTCACCTTTGACATGCATGTCATAGGTTAGCCATCACTGCTCTACCACAAAGAGCAGGCCCAAGGAGGAGGGATAGGTTTCCTTGGTGGTCTGATATGGGGAACCCTTTGACAAAGTTTCAGCTCCAATCTCGATAAAAGGGGAGGATCCATAGGTAAAGCAGGCTGAAATGGCTGACAAATGGACTTTCACTCAAGAGTATGAAAGTTCTTATTTTAGGGGCTTACACAAATAGGCTAGAACTAGAGTTACATCTGTCTAGAAGGTGTTGGCTGCCTTTCAAGATACCAGCTGGAGAACCTTTTCTACTTTGATGATAAATAGGATCTCCCGGTAGTAGGTTTCCTGGCCTCCTGCAGGACAACACGTCCTCCGAGTAAAGATGTCTGAAAGGAATCAGAAGTTTAACATTCACATGGTAAGGCTGAAGGTTTGTAGATTAGGATGGATGAGAGATCCCTTCTGTTGTGTGAGAAGGTCCACCTTGTGAGGCAACTTGTGGTGACTGTCGTTGGCAACAGATAGAAGGGGGAACCAATGCTGCCTTGGCCAACAGGGTGTCAACCAGCAAGATTTTTGGCTTGTACACTGAATTTTCAGCAGGACCTCCTAGATGAGAGGGAAGGGGGAAGGGGGAAGGGCTACAGGAACAGCTTCTTCCATGAAATTGAAAAAGAATCCACTTTCCACGCTAGTGGTGAGGGGAGCCTGGAGCAGAATAGTCGTAGTTGTTTGTTCTGAGGACAGGCAAACAGATCTGTGGAGTGCCTCACTGGTGGACAAAGTCTAAGCCATCCCTGTGTAACATCCATTTGTGATTCAGACAAAGATCTGCTGAGGGCATCTACCTGATGGTTGTCCTGTGATGGGATGTACATCGCCTGCAATGTTGCATTGTATTGAGTGGCCAATTCCCATGCTTGTACTGCCAAGCCTGTAAAGTAAATAGTATCTGGTCCCCCCTGCTTGTTGATGTACCATATCACTGTGGTGTTGTCTGTGAAGACTTGTAGGGGGGCCAGGCTGTATGAGCGGCAGGAAAGTCTTCAGGGCTAGGAGGAGAGCAGTCATTTCCCTCACACTGATATGGTTTTCTGGAGGGAGGGCTCATTGAGCCTATACCTCGAGTCCATTCATGGTGACCCCCCACCCCAGACTGGAGGTGTGTGTGTACATGATCTGGACTGCCTTGGAGGGCTGTAGGTGACGACCTGGAGTCTGGCTTACTTGTTGGATCCACCAACCCAACTCTTTTCAGGCAAGGTAGGAAAGGGACTTGGAAGTCCAGGGGGGATTGTGATGAGACTATACATTTTTCAAGTATCATTGGAACTTCATGTGCAACCTGACAAGGGGCAGCATTGGAAGAGAAGCTGACATTAGGCCTAGAAGGCATAGAAATTCTCTGGCTGAGATGTGGGTGACTAGAAGAAGGTCTTGTAAGAAGTTTGAGAGACGACCTTGTCTTGTGGAAGGAAGGCTTTCATCAAGTCTGTCCTTATTCTGCAACCCAAGACGATCTGGTCTTGTGATGGGGTGAGGGAGGACTTCATTATGTTCAGAGTAAACCCCAGACCTCAAAGGAGAGGCACAGTGAATTGAAGGTGTGCCTGAAGAGTGCTAGCCTCTTCTGCTTGGATGAACAAGTAGTCTAAGTAAGGGTAGATCTGAATGCCTTTTGTTCTGCAGAAGGCTACTGCTGGGGCCAGGCACTTTGTTAAAACTCTTGGTGCTGTAGACAAGCCAAAGGGCAAGGCAGTAAACTGATAGTACGAGGATGGCACAGGAAAACGCAGAAATCTCCTGATATCTGGGTGAATGGGGATATATGGAGATAAGACTCCTTCAGTCAAAGTGGCCATGAAGGCGCTGGGGGGTCAAAAGTGGAAGAGCTTGTAGACAGCATGTGGAAGGAGGGTACATGCAGTAAAGGATTTAACAGAGACAGGTCCAGTATAGGCTTCCATGGACCCTCCTTTTTTGGAATCAGAAAGAGCCTGGAGTAAAACCCCTAACCCTCCTGTCCTGCTAGAACACTCTCTATGGTGCCTTGTGATAAATCCTGGATGACCTGGGGTATCAGATGAATTTATTTGAAGATAGGGGTATACCTTTTGATAATGACTTTCTGCCAGGTCATAAAGTACCCTTTTTCCACTAATAAGACACAGCAGTCTGAAGTGATGTGTTGCCATAGGGGGAAACAGAGGCAGGTGGACAGGGTGAGATTTTGGAGGGGGATTTAGGCAGTCATGCATTGTTTGATCTGTCTGGAAAGGGCTGCCTGGGGGTAGATGGGGGGGGTAGTCCTAGGGGATGAGGTTTCCTAGCACCCTTCCTATGCTTTGAAGAAGTGGAAGGAGCAGGTGCCCTCCTGACAAAGGAAGGTTTTGCAGGGAAGTTCCTGTACAATTTTGGAACTGGGGATACCAGTAGGTACTTCAGCTGCTTTAGTTCATCAGATTGCTTGCCAAAGAGGAACTTATTGTCCAGGAGAGCATCCAGGATCTTGCTCTTGAAGTCATCAGGTAGGGGATGACGTCTGAGCAAGGAGTACCTGCGTAATATGGTTCACCATCAGAAGGTCGAACCTGACCTCATCGAACGATGGGATAATCGACCTACTTCTGCGAAGCCAACAATGTCAAATTTCGACTGTTGAAATATGACACCATGGAACAGGCTTTAACATGGGTTGAGATGGGGGCGAGATTTGTACTTTGACAATGTCGGGTTCGACAGTCACCCTTTGACCTCCAGACTTAGGTTCACAGGTTTATACTAAGCTATCTGCCCTAAGGCATTTATAAGCCTAGCCCAACGTTTTGTGGCTTACACCACCCCTTATGTTAAAAAAAATACTGTGCCCATTAGTTTGTTGTGCCTCTGTCCAGCAGTGACACAGAGATGATTCCCGGGGTAAACCTACGATCTCCCATCCACCGGTCAAGATCTCTTGAACAGAGCCAGCGAGGTGCTCTGCCTCACATGGACCGGGATTTTATTCCACAGCATAGGGAGTCTCTGGGTGACAAATCTATCCCTCCAGCATGTCCTATTTATATCCGTGCTAAGGTTTAAGTCCCTTGCTCTAGTGGATCTGGTAGATTTGGATTTTTTGAGGTGGAGCATGTCCATTAATTCCGGGTTGGACATGGCCTTTTATATCAGGCACAGGTCACCTCTGAGCAGGCGGTATGCGACTGAATAGAGCTGGAGTTTCTTCAGTCTGGCAGCATATGACAGATTTTGGAGTCTCTTTATCCTTTTGGTGAGGAACTTTTGGGGTCTCTCCAATTGCTGCAGGTGTCGGGTGAGATACATCCCGAATGGGGCATTGTACTCTATCATTGGTCTGATTAGTGAAGAGTACAGGGGAACAATGACCTCACTTGATCTGGATGTGAATCCCTTCATGATCAGGTGGGCAATGTAGAAGGTCTTTCTAACCACTTTAGCAATGTGAGTGTCAAAAGAAAGGCCACTGTCAACCTGGGTCCACAGGTCCCTGATAACCTCTTCCGTGCTTAATGGATTGCCACCTATATGGTAGCTTGGGGTTACCTTGTTTTTCCCGAAGGGTATGACTATACATTTTTTGGCATTTAACTTCAGGCCATGGCTCTGGCACCAGCTATCAGTTTCCATGAGACCCCTCTGAAGGATATCTGTGTCCGATGTACTTTCCACTATGGCGGCCAGTTTGCAGTCATCTGCAAACTTTTGTCAGCCATAGTCCTCCTATGTTTGCCTGTACTTCTGAGAAGTAGATGCCAAACAGGGGGCCCAGGACTGAGCCCTGTGGGACACCACTTGTGACCGGCTTGGAGTCTGACATGGCGCCAGCAACTCTAACCCTGTGGGTTCTGTCCTTTAGCCAGTTTGCAACCCATCTTGTGACATATGGGTTTACATTTAAGCTGGTAAGTTTCTCTATAATACCAGAGTGGGGTATTGTGTCGAAAGCTTTTGCAAGGTCAAGGTAGGCTGTATGGACTGCCTTTCCCTCATCAATGGCCTTGGTGACCGTTTCGAAGAAGTCGACCAAGTTCAAAAGGCATGATCTGCCCTTGACAAAGCCAAACTGGGTCGGGTCCAATGTCTGCAAGTCCCCTATGTCTTTGTTTATGAGTTCCATTATGATCCTCTCCATAGCTTTGCAGACCAGGCTTGTTAAGCTTATGGGGCGGTAATTACCAGGGTCCGTACAGGCACTGCCTTTGTGTAGTGGGACCACAGTTGCCGTACGCCACTCCTTGGGCACGTATCCTGTGGTAAGGCTAAGATTAAACAGCTGCCTTATATGCGGGTTTAGTTCCTCGTTGAGTTTGTGTAGCACACAGCCAGGGACACCATCCGGTCCCATTGATGCTGTGCTTTTAGCTTTAGAGAGAACAGCTTTCACCTGTGCATTTGAGATGTCTGGGAGGCTACACTCTGCTGGGATAGTTATCTCTCCTTTTGGGGGAGAGAGGGGGGTGATGTTTGCACTGAACCTGTTTGCCAGTATATGTTGGCAATGTCTGTGGGTTCAGTGATTTTTGTATCATTTTGGACTAATTCTGAGCATATCTGGGGGTTTCCACCCAGGTTTCTAACATAGCTGAAGAAGGCCTTATGATTGTCTTTTGAATCTATGGCAATTTTTCTCTCAAAGTTGGCCTTGGATGATTTTATGAGTGCTCGTATTTTTTTTTTTACTAATAATGATCAAGGGTGTCTTCTCTTTTATGGATTTTGCTCTATCATGTAACAGCTTTCTCCTCTTATTGTAAAGTTTGTGGCTGGGGTCCACCAGACTGGATGTTTGCCCTTGGTGGAAAGAGTCTTGGTCTTATTAGGGATTGCCTGATCCATGCAGTCCTGGAGGTGTTCGTAGAAGGCATTTGTAAGGGCTTCCGCAGCTTGGGTTGTGGTTTCCACTGGCTCGGGGGCCTTGAAGGATACCACACCAGTCTTGAGTAGTGTGAAGTTTGCTTCAGAGAAGTTCTTCACTGTGGTCTTTTTTGTTTGGGGTGGGGGCGGGATGTGGATTTCCAGTGAGATTAGTTTGTGATCTGATCTCACCAATGAGGGATATACTTCCGGTGTGGAGCATTTTGTCCCCATGTTTGTGATGAGATCTAGTATATTTTCCCCTCTTGTGGGAACGGTGACTAGTTGTTCCATGGCATCTGAATTTATGAACTCCAGGAACCTTTGGGCTAGAAAGTTGGGGCTTGAGTAATGTTCCCAGTCTATACACTCTGGTAGTTGAAGTCACCCAATATAACGGTGTTTGGAGATACATTTATACCCTCCAGTGTCTTCAGGAAGGCTGTGTGGGGTTCCTGAGTTTGAGAGGGTGGCCTGTAGCATGCTACAAATTGTAGAGCAGTTTTGCCTATGGTTAATTGCACCTGGATGGTTTCCGATGCTTCGTGCGTTGCCACCAACCTGGAGGTGTGGGTATCCTTGATGAATATGGATACACCCCCCTCCTTTTGTGGTGTGGTCCGGGTTTTGGGGCCGGAACGCATGATATGAGGTAAAACCTGATCGTGCCGGGGTGCTCTCAGGAGCCTTGAACCAGGTTTCAGTCGCAGCACAGACATCGATGTTCTCCATACTGAGAAGGGCCTCGAGTCGTGCATTTGAGATTTAGACTTCTGGCATTGAGCAGCATTACCTTTAGTTTCTTCCCATTTTGTTTCCTAGGGTGGTAGGTTTAGAATTTGAGCCTTGCCTAAAAAGGCACTATGGGGTGGCAAGAGCCTTAGCCAATATCCGGAATCCCAGGGTGACAGGTGCAAGCCGTCCCTTGGCAGCGTGGCTTGTCAAGCATGCCATCCCAGGCAGACAGACACTGGATCCCCTTTGAATGACACCAGAAATTAAACCAATTGTTAAAACTGATCATCTTGTCTCTATGTTGTGGCATCATTCTTGGTGAAGGAAGGATACTGCTCAGGGTCAGAGTCATACCTGCCTGGGCTACATAATCAGAGAGCTCCTCTGTCTCTTTTCATGTAGTCCAGGGAGGTACGTCTCAGGTCGTTCACACCAGCATGGACAATGACTGTCATATTTGTACTTGCTGTGGAGTGACCCGAGTGCTTGTGTTATGTGGCGGATTCTAGCACCCGATAGGCAGCTTACTGTGACCTCCTTGTTCAGCCTGGTGAGTGGGACGTCAGTGTGTCTGACTATGGAGTCACCTATGACAAGTATGTTTGGTGTTGTATTTGGCCTTAAGGGCTGTGACTGCTTTGCACACTGATTTTGTGGTTTATGTGTTGCCTGTGGTGTGTCATGAGGTGGCAGTTGCTTGGGTGTGTGCTTTGGAGGCCTCTGCTGTTTAGGTAATTTTTTGCTCAGAGCCTCCGAGTATGACTTTGTGTGTTTATGTGTTTGATTCATTGTTGTGATAGCATTATGTGAGACTGGTTTTGTGGTGTGTGTAGTTGCCTTCTCCTCCTGTCTGGTCTTGCCAGTCCTGAGTTGAGAGAGCTCAGCCTCCAGTTTGGCTAAATAGCTGCATCTCTCGCAAGTATTTGTGTTATGTGGGAGGAGGAGAGGGTTGTCAGTGTACATGAGGCAATTGTAACATTGCCTCAATAATCCCAAATTCACCAACTGGACAAGAGTGGACGCCAGCATCTGGCCCTTCGACATGCTAGAAAAATTTAGAAGTTAGGGGTGTAACTGAATAAGAGAGGACCCTGGGTGGGGGGTGGGGGGTTGCTAGTGAGGGACTTTGTATTACACAGAAGTGCTAAACCTGAAAAGAAGATGCTTTTAAGACAAGTGCTGAGCATTTTTTTTTTTTTTTTTGAGAAAAAAAAAAAAAAAAAAAAAAAAAGCATTTAGGAACAAGTGCTGCGCTTTTTAGTTAAAGGTTATACTGTTTAGATTACTAGTAGAGCAGTTCTAAGGGAAAAAATGAAGAAAAGACTTTATGGAGCCAGAAAAAGTTTAACCTTGTTAAACCAGCGCTGCCCGATGCTGCTCTAGTGGCAACTCCGCGCTAAAGCACTCTAAAGCGTGCTTGATAGCAGGGGCTGGAAAGAGCCAGGAATTGATGCAAAACGGCCAATAAAACTACAGTTTCAAGTCAGTAACCACTCCCACGGGGGGCAGGGAAGCAGCTCAATGTTATTCACTGCCACTGATCAACAGAGAGACTTTCCTTTAGCCCAAGCAAAAATGGCATCACAGAAACTTACAAAACAGTTCAAGAACAGCAAGCCTGTAACTTGAACTTTTTTAAATCTCAGAAAAGTGGGGAAAAGCAAGATTTTTTTGTTTTGTTTTCAGAGATAGCAGAGGTTCACAAGTAATATCAAGTTATAACAGTGCAGTAAATGAC